>NC_134690.1:94241436-94548579 GCF_050947455.1 Rhinoderma darwinii
TTAGGGATTTGTTAATTCTGTGGGGTCATGCAGGCTCATACACAGTATTTGTAATCAGAGTGGAACCTACAAAGAGGATAAGTATAATGGAAAGAGTTGTCCCTTTTCTGTTTTTTGGATCCACTCCTGGTTTTGGCTTGCAAATACTAATGCAAAATACTGACCGGAATACTGTCGTGTAAAAGTGGCCTAAAAAACAGTCTAGCCAATGGTATGATCCTTAGGCTGGGTTCACACGACCTATTTTCAGACGTAAACGAGGCGTATTATGCCTCGTTTTACGTCTGAAAATAGGGCTACAATACGTCGGCAAACATCTGCCCTATTTCTACCAGTTATCAGCCTGTATCCAGTTGTCCGTGATCAGCCTGTATCAAGTCCGCTTTTGCTATCTGTGGTCAGCCTGCATCCGGTTGTCCGTCACCAGCCTGTATCCAGTCCACTATTGCTATCTGTGGTCAGCCGGCATCCAGTAAGGCTGGGTTCACACAACCTATTTTCAGATGTAAACGAGGTGTATTATGCCTCGTTTTACGTCTGAAAATAGGGCTACAATACGTCGGCAAACATCTGCCCATTCATTTGAATGGGTTTGCCGACGTACTGTGCCGACGACCTGTCATTTACGCGGCGTCGTTTGACAGCTGTCAAACGACGACGCGTAAATTGACTGCCTCGGCAAAGAAGTGCAGGACACTTCTTTGCAATGTAATTTGAGCCGTTCTTCATTGAAGTCAATGAAGAGCAGCTCAAGATTACGGGCATCAAAGACGCCTCGCATAATGCGAGGAGGAGCTTTTACGTCTGAAACGACGCAGCTGTTTTCTTCTGAAAACAGTCTGTAATTTCAGACGTAAAAGGCAGCTAGCGTGCGCACATACCCTTAGCTTTCCTTTGCTTTAGAAGGTTCTTTTGCGGTTATTTGTTTACCCATCATATGATAGCTACCGTAAAAGAATAACGTCAAATTAAATTAATTGTGTCCTTTTCATAATATTGTACATTGAGAAATTGTACTCACAACATTTTACCATCTGTAGTGAATAGGAGAAAGGAAAACACCCGTGTACAAGAATTAAATCCTAGTTTAAACTAGAAGAAATAGTGGGACACATTTATAAATAGTGTCATTTTGCTGACAGTTGTCAAATTTGTGTCTGAATTGAATTGCTCTACATTGTCCAACAGGTTTTTGTAATAAAAATAAAATGTTGCACGTTTTATTATCTGGCGCGCATTTATGACAATTTGAACCAAACCTCTAAACTGAAAACTAATACAAGAAAAATATAGCGGTAAAATGCGTTATAAATAAGATGCACATGCTTGTACTACAGTATTTTCAGAAAAGTTCTGCAAGTTTATAATATACTTGTGGATTCCAGAACCATCACTGATACATTGTAGCAAACTACCGGGACAGGAGAGCGATTTCTGCTGCTGCTGTACTTGGACTTCGTTAGGGGCCTCCGTCGCAAATCCAGCAGAGATTACCAGAAACAATGGTGCAGCATGTTGCGATATAGTTTACGGTTAAACCATGGACACCCCGACAGAACGCCAATGGAAGCAATGAGTTTCATCGGCCGCCGGTGGTGTCCATGGTGCAACGGAACTGCTTCCGGTTTTCCCTTGTTCTGCTACTCTGACTAAGCAGAACAACGGAAAGCCCCGATGTAGGTGTGAACATAGCCTAAGTTCATAGAGGACCCCTAGACTGGATGCAATTGTAGTGAACCATCAGCAAATTGCAGAACTTTTCCTTGTACAATAAGTTAGCTTTATTTACATAGAAACGAGAAAAAAAAATTGTGAAACCCCTGGTATTATCAAACCATGTCATGTTTTCCTTCAAGTTTACTAAAGCAGACATTTGGAATTCATTAAACTTCCATGAGCAATCATTGGGCAATTTCCATATAATAAACTTCAAGTTTAAAGTGTGACCACACCAAAAAGTGAAAATTTAACTTTTGAAACATTAATGGCAAGTAAAACTTTATCTCTTTAGCCACAAGCTGAATTTTTCCTATTTTTACCTGGAGTTACAGTTTTACAGCATGGTAAATGTCAGCCAATGAGTTGAAGTAAATGTAATTATAATACTATATGGGGTATTTGCGCTCAGTAGGAGGTGTTATAAAGTCAATGGTGCACCCCTGACAGTCTGGGTAGCCTATTTATATTGAGAACTAATGGCTAAAGATTGAAGACGCCTTACTCACTGTATTTCTTGGAGTTAGACATTTTTTGACGAGTTTTCTGACGCGGAAACCGCGTCGGAAAACGTGACAAAAAACGGGCGAAAATGCCTCCCATTGATTTCAATGAAAGGCGGAGGCGCTTTTTTCCAAAGAGCGGAAAAACCGTCTTGCGGGAAAAGGAAGGGACATGCCCTATCTTCGGGCGTTTATGCCTCTGACCTCCCATTGACATCAATGGGAGGCAGAGAAAGCGTATTTCGCAGCGTTTTTTGCCCACGGCGCTCAATGGCCGCGAGCGAAAAACACCACGAAAATCGGCGTGCAGGCAGAGCAAAATCTGCCTCAAAATTCCAAACGGAATGGCAGATTTTCCGCCTGCAAAAAACTCTGTGTCAACCCAGCCTTACATAGTGGGGAATAGGACATTGGGATTAATTGCAGTCACACTTGAATTTGTAAGGTTTCAGTCATGTTAGATTTTAAAGGGAATCTGTCAGCACATTTTAGGCTAAGAAACGTCTACAACCGTTAGTTAGTGATAGGGTAATGGAAGATGTACATATCAGTATGGTGTATCATAGGGCCTGCATCAGGGTAAAAAAATAACTTTAATTCCACAGTGCACCCTATACTAATTAGGATGGAGAGTCTGACGAACCAAGAAGTGCCCTCCATCTCAGGGTATGTTCACATGCCCTATTTTCTGCCGTTTTTCGGGCCGTAAATGGCCGAAAAGCGGCAGAAAAATCGGAAGCAGAATGCCTCTAAACATCTGCCCATTGATTTAAAAAACGGGGTTCTGTTCCGACGGGCCGTTTTTTTATGTGGCCATTTTGAAAAACGGGTGCGTAAAAAAAACGGGCGCGAAAAAGAAGTGCAGGTCACTTCTTGGGACATTTTTGAAGCCGTTTTTCATTGACTATTTAAAACAGCTCCAAAAACGGCTGTAAAAAACGCCACGAAAAATTCGAGTGGCTAAAAAAACTTCTGAAAATCAGGAGCTGTTTTCCCTTGAAAAGAGCTCCGTATTTTCAGAAGTTTTTAGTCTAGCGTGTGAACATACCCTCAGGCTCCAACCACTTGTCCCTCCACTGCTTTTAAGACAAGTAGAGCCGTCAACTGCAGAGGGGAGGGACGTGGTTGGAGCTCATACCAACCTAATTAGCATATACCACGTGGCGGTGCCAGCCACTTGTTAGCTTTCAACAGGATGACAGATTCCCTTTTAAACCATTTTTTTTATTGTTCCAATGCATCTAAGGGCTCATGCACAAAGCTGTGTTACGGCACTCTTTTGCACTGAGCCGTAATAGGGCTGTCATAAAGGTGCATGACTCCAATTTTATTCAGAGGCATACGGTCTTTTCTGTCTGAGTCACATGGAGTCTATGTGGTAGTTAACTGCCATGTGCATGAGGCCTTAAATGAAAGATCAAGCAAAGTTGTTTTGTTTCTACCAATGTGTCTCCATGGCAACAGACTACAAACAAACCCTGTGTAGTCTGATCATGCAGTCATAATCCCTACAATGTCACCTACTTATTACTAACATGTATTTGGTAGGTTAGCAAGGAGTAGAGGACAGACTGTAGTATGACTGCAGGATCAGACTGCACAGGGTTTTTTTGTAGTCTTTTACCATCGAAACATATAGGCCTCCAAAGGAGCTGTAGACACAAAGCGAGATTTTAAATGAACTTAATCCACTTTTTATTTTCGATGCATTGGAAGAATAAAACAAGGTGACATATATAACTGTAGATCAAGCCTGACCACATTTGAAAATTAGGATTAGTCTTATCAAGAAACCATATATGTGTATCCATCCCTATTCTTACCACAATGACAGTAAGGCCCTGTTCACACAGAGTTTTTTGCTGGCAGTAAAGATCTGCCTCAGAATTCCTTCAGGAATTTTGAGGCAGATTTTGAACTGCCTGCCTTTTTTCCACGTTTTTTGCCCGCAGCCATTGACACAAATACAAGGACCGTGAAAACGCTAGGAAATGAGCGCCGCGGGATTTTTCTGCCTCCGATTCATACAATGGGAGGTCAGTGGCGGAAACCGCTGCAAGAAAGTACATACCGCTTTCTTTCCCGCTAGCAGCCAAAAGCCACCCGGGAAGTGAAACGCCTCTACCTCCCATTGAAATCAATGGGGGCGATTTTGGTCATTTTTTGGCGCTGATTACGACGCGGAAAAATCAGCACCAAAAACCTCAGTGTGAACTGACCCTAAGGAGCCTCACACAGGAGCGTGTTTGGTCCGTAATATACGGTCTGTATGTTGGCTGCATTTCCCGGACTGAACACACTGCAGGGAGCCGGGCTCCTAGCATCTTCTCCATACTGTAATCATGTTTTCAGTACGGGACAGTAGTTCCGCAGAGAGGTAGTGACACCTAGCGTCATAGATAACTATGATGCTAGGAGCCCGGCCCCCTGCAGCGTGTTGGGTCCCGGAAATGCGGCCGATACACAGACCATATATCACAGACCAAACACGCTTGTGTGAATCCGGCCTTAAAGTTGTCTGCACAGGGGTGAACCTAGCCTCTCTGCTGCCTGAGGCGAACGATAAAAAGACGCCCCCCCCCCCCCCCAATTCTATCGGAGTTTTTCTCATTACTAGCTTTACACAACAAACACGCAATATATACATTTTTTAAATCGGAAAACATTTGTTGTTTTTTGTTAAAGTGCTGTTTGAAGTATAGAAAAGATTTAAAGAATTCTTCTTACTGTATTACTTTAGTATCAAAGATCAACAACGCAGCATTATCACTGAAAATGGTTTAACACATCTTCTTGCCAGGTGAAACTTCAAGGCCTGTTTTGAAGAGGCACGTCCTGGGCTGGTTTCTTTGCTCTACCTGCTGTATTGTAGTGGTCTGCCTGTGCTGGCTCGATGCCAGTGGTGGATTAATATGATCTAAGGGCCCTGGGCTGTACACAAGTTATAGGCCCACACCCTACACGTAAGTCTCACCTACATGTCAAAGTACATCACATGCCACTCTGCAGACTGTCTTAGCCTGATCATCCGCTGCCACACACACTTCCCCACAGCCCCCACCACAGTAATGTACATAGATTGTAAGACCAACATTACCAATAATACCCCATACTGTTATTGAATAATACCCCCATACTGTTACTGAATAATACCCCCATACTGTTACTGAATAATACCCCATACTGTTACTGAATAATACCTTCATACTGTTACTGAATAATACCCCCATACTGTTACTGAATAATACCTCCATATTGATACTGAATAATACCTCCATACTGTTACTGAATAATACCTCCATACTGTTACTGAATAATACCCCCATACTGTTACTGAATAATACCCCCATACTGTTACTGAATAATACCCCCATACGGTTACTGAATAATACCTCCATACTGTTACTGAATAATACCTCCATACTGTTACTGAATAATACCCCCATACTGTTACTGAATAATACCTCCATACTGATACTGAATAATACCTCCATACTGTTACTGAATAATACCTCCATACTGTTACTGAATAATACCTCCATACTGTTACTGAATAATACCTCCATACTGTTACTGAATAATACCTTTATACTACTACTGAATAATACCTCCATACTGTTACTGAATAATAACTCCATACTGTTACTGAAAAAAACTACCAAACCATGATCACATATTACTACAACATAGTGTCAGAAAAAACCCAATATTACCACCATACAGTGACCTTATAGAGGTAGATGCCAGTTATACACAAGATATCTGCAGACCATATAAGTGATTACAGTATAGTTATATCGAGTGACTCACAGGTGACGTCTTCTCAGATTGAAGTCGCTCACTTTCACCTTTTCTTCTTTATCCAGCCATGACCGCAATGACAACTTCTCCCGGACACGATTTCCTAATCCCTGCAGAATATGACACAGATACCTTTGACTCCTTGCTTTTCTAGCACACTCCCTAACTATTCCCTACCTCTACGCAAACTCCCTATACATACTATACTAGGTGCCCCACACAGTAATAGTACACACACCCTTTTGTTCCCCCAAAGGCCACACACAGTAAGTGCTATTTTTGTTCCCCTACACAGTGTTAGTGTCCCCTTTATAATTTACTCAGTGATAGAGCCACTTTTAGGGCCCTCACCCAGTAATAGAATTCCCACTCAGTACTAATACCCCTTTATCCCCACAGAAATAATGTCTCCACTCAGTAGTAATGCGGCCTTTTATGCCCCCATTCAGTACTAATGCCACTTTTTCTGCCACACTCAAATGCCTGCTTTATGCCCCCACAATAAGGATGCCCCCTTTTGTATGCCACTTTTTTATGCCCCCTTTTTATTACCGAATAGACTTATGAATTTTAACTGAGTTCCGTGGCCCTGTGTGGATGGCATAATGCAGTGATGTCATCGTGCCGGGCAGTTGACGTCATCAGCATGCTCCCGATCTCTTGTAGGCCTCAGGTCTAAACCAGGCTGTGGCCTACAAGAGCAAACGGCGGAGCAGGGAGCCAATGGCCAGGGGTTGGCTGGCAAATTTTAGTCTGCGGGGCAAGCACACAGCACTGGCCCAAGAGTAGCGGCCCATTCTGGGGGCACTGGGCAATTGGCGAGTTTGCCCCCCTAACACCGCTGCGGAAGAACTCTGCTACCTGTCAATGGAAAAATCATCCGCCAGGAGGAAAAATGTTTCTTGATGGCGGAGTACTAGAAAGCCTGACCTGGGAATTAGACTTTCTTGTACTCCGCCATGGGGAAACATTTTTCCCTCTGGCGGATGACTTTTCAGTTGACAGGAAGCAGTTACATGAAGGGGAATTATTTTTCCTTGACCTCTAGTTTCTATTGTGGCAAATTTACGTTTTTTAAATTTTTATACTGCTTTTTTTTGGTAGGTTCCGCTGGAGTGTTTGGACTACGTCGTAGATTCATTGGACTACTTCGATGATCTACTTTTTTAAAAAAAAAAAAATGGTGAAAGAGGGTTGCATGGGGGAGTTTAGATTTCAATAAAAAAGTTTTTCTTATGTCTGTTTTTTATAATACTTTATTATGGCCTTATTAATTGCTGCTGTCTGATTGAGAGCGTCCATTACTAAGAAGGGGCTTAGTGTTAGCCAGTTAAAAGGGTATCACTAACCCCTATTATTACCCCGGTTATCACTGCCGCGAGGGGAGTACGATCCAGTACCCAACCATCTGAAGCGACGGTAAGGCAGCAGGGTGGCCACAGGCTGGTTAGGGATAAAAAAACGTGGCCCTTCCCACGCTGGTGATGCTAGGCTGCAGCTGCTTTATTGTATCTGCATGGTTTTTGGCCATTCCCAGCCTGATATTACCAGCCTGCGGCCACCCCAGTACCCGCCCTTCTCTTCAGACGGTCGGGTGCTGGATCGTACCCAGCTCTTCCCTGTACTCCTGGTGGCGGTGGGTACCGGGGTAATAATAGGGGTTAGTGATAGTGTTAGCCAGTAATAAGGCTAAGCCCCTTCTTAGTAATGGACGCTCTCAATCAGACAGCTGCCATTACTAAGGTGGTAATGAAGTATTAAAAAACAGAGACATAAAGAAATTTATTTTATTGAAATGACAACTCTTCCACACAACCCACTTTAACCATTTTTTTAAAAAAATAAAGCTTAAATCAGCGAAGTAGTCCAACGAATCTACGACGTAGTCCAAATGGTCCAGCGGAACCTGCAAAACAAAAATGAGCAGTATGAAAAATAAAAATAAAGAAGGCTGCCCCAACAGACGTACAAACATATGAATAAATAGCTACCTTCGGAAACATATTAAAATAATTAGAAAAATTAGGCCCATAAAATAAAACATATCAAATAAAAAAAAATAAAAAATTATAACACCTTTCTTTTAAAGAGAACCTTTCACCTCCCCATACATGTGCAGCTGAGTTCAGCATGTAATGGGGAGGGCTGCACAAACTCTGGGGCACTTTCCATTTTTTTTCCTAGCCTCCTTCGTTATTTAGATATCAGTGCTGTAATATTAGGCGCCCGATATTTAAATAACCCCATGAAGTGTCAATGGGGAGGTAATTGCAAGGGGGCGTGCAACATCGCTGTGACACTGTCCAATCAGCTACGGTCAGCGTTACAGCAAGAGCTGGAGAGAGAGCGCGTGCGCGCAGCTCCGCCACCACTAAGGAACACGAGGAGAAGAAGAGTGAATTCTTCTTCTTCTGTTTCATGGCATCGGAGCTGTGCGCGCACGCACACTATCACTCTTTAGCTCTCGGCAGACAAGGACGACAAGACTGATCTCTCACCTGAGATCACAGTCTTGTACTTGCCTGCTAAGAACTGAAGAGTGAGAGCGTGCGTGCGCACATGATCTCCTCTCTCCAGCTCTTGCTGTTGACATTGTCCGTAGCTGATTGAGCAGTGTCACAGCGATGTTACACGTCCCTTTGCCAATTACCGCCCCATTGGCAGTTCATGGGGTTATTTAAATATCGGGCGCCAAATATTACAGCACCGATATCTAAGTAAGGAAAGAGGGTAGGAAAAAAATATAAAGTGCCCCAGAATTTGTGCAGCCCTGACCATTACATGCTGCACACAAATGCAAATCTGTGGGCAGGTGAAAGATTCTCTTTAAAGTGTAACAACTTTTTAAAAAACTTTTGACATGTCAGAAGTTTTGATCAGTGGGGTCCGAACACTGAGACCCCCCACTAGTCGCTAAAACGAAGCAGCAGTAATGCTCGGGTGAGCGGTGTGCCGCTTCAATTCTGTTTGGCTTTCCTTGGAGCAGTGTACGGGCTCAATAGAAAGTCTAGGAGTCCGTACACCGCTCACTCGGCTGAAAGTCGATCATAAATGAAGCGGCACAGCGCTCACCCAAGCACTTCTGCTGCTTCGTTTTAGCGATCGGTGGGGGCCTCAGTGCTCAGTCCCCCACCGATGAAAACTTCGGACATGTCACTATGATATATAAAGATATCTATTAATGCGATTGGTGCAAGTTTTAATGACTTTTTATTGAAAATGATTTGCACTTTTTGAGATATAGCTGCTTTGTATCCTGTATACAGAGCAGCTGTATATAGCGCTGAGACCTGAATCCATTAGGTTGCCTATTACCGATCACATCTAAGTTATGAACTTAGATGTGATCGGTAACAGCTCGATCCTGCAGGACCCACTGACACTGAATCCGTCAGTCCCGCTGACCTGACGGATACAGCGCTATATACATTATATAATATATTTATTTTAATTAGCGGGGGCAGGTTTATGGGGAAGGATTAGGGCCTGTTCACCTCAGCGTTGGCTTTCTGTTCCGGGGTTCCATGGGAGGTTTCCGTCGGGTGAACCCCGCAACGGAAAGTCAAACTGAAACCACAGCTTCCATTTCAGTCACCATTGAAATCAATGGTGACGGAAACATTGCTAATGGTTTCCGTTCGTCACCATTCCGGCAGGTTTTTGTGATGGAATCAATAGCGCAGTCGACTGAAACGGAAGCTGTGGTTTCAGTTTGACTTTCCGTTGCAGGGTTACCTCCGACGGAACCCCAGAACGGAAAGCCAACGCTGATGTGAACAGGCACTAAGGCTTCTTTCACACTATCATTAATATACGTTTACCTATCTTCCGTCAGAGGAAGAGAGGAACGATACGTTAAATGGAAAGCAACAGTTTCATTAGAATTACCATTGCTTTCAATGGTAATTCTTTTGTATCAGTTGCTTTCCGTTTGTCTGCGTTCGATAAGTTTCCGTTTTTTTTAAAGGAAATAAAAGTGCAGTCTGCAGAACTTTTATTTCTGTTCAAAAGAACGGAAACCTAGCGAACGGAGACAAACGGAAAGCAACTGATACAAAAGACTTACCATTGAAAGCAATGGTAATTCTAATGGAGCCGTTGCTTTCCGTTTAACGTATCGATCCGCTCTTCCTCTGACGGAAGAGAGGTAAACGTATATTAATGCTAGTGTGAACAAAGCCCAATACAAGTAAGATATTAATAATATATAAAAAAAAAAAAAAGGAAAAAACCCAGCTGGGCTTTGAACCAGCAACCTTCCTTCCATTTGTAAGGCAGACAAGCTAACCACTACACTATAGAATCCATCTTAGTCAATGCCTGTGAAACTGTAGTAGTTGAGGGTTTATCAGTCTATCCTGTCTGTGCTGCGTGTGGGTGGTGACTGGTCAGAGACTCAGTCAGACTGGCGGCCGCTGCTGCCGCATGCAGTGTGCACTGGGAGTGACTGTGAGACTCACCAGTCACAGCCCCGCTTGTAGCTTTCCCACGCTAATTAAGCACAGGAAAGCTACAAAGCCAGGAGTATACTTCAAGGGGGGGGGGGTCTGGGCGTTTTACTGACAGCAGAGGGCTCTATAGGGGGGAATTATCCCCCCACCATAGAGCCCTGACTAGTTACTATACTGAAAGGTTAGGGGGGTCTGAGCATCTGACTGACTGCTCTAAAGAGGGGGCAGAATCCCCCCCTATAGAGCTCTCTGCAGTAAGTCAGACAGTCAGACGCTCCCCCACCCACACTAATCCTTCCATTATAGTGATGTGAGGACTCTATGGGGTGGATTATTCCAGCCCCATAAAGCCCTTTGCAGTCCGTAAAATGCCCAGACCCCCCCCTTGCAGTATACTCACGGGTCCTGGTCCCAGCAAGGCAGGAACTTACCTTGTGCTTCTCGTCGCTCGACCGCTCCTCCTGCAGACTTGCTCCTCTCTGGCGGCATGTGCTGCGTCAGAGAGGAGGAGGAGTGTTTCAGACGTTCGGCACGTCTGCTATGTGCGTCTGCATGGCCCCTCCCCCCGGTCCAGTCCGTCCCGGGATGAAAATGCCGCCCTCCCCCGTTTGGGTAGGTGGTGCCACCTGAGGCGGTCGGCTCACCTGGCCTCATGGCAGGTGCGGCACTGTGTCTGCAGTCACTCTTAGTACAGAGAAATGAAGATACAATTACAACGTTATATGAAATAATATACAACTGAAAAGAAATCAGAAGTTAGAAGGAAAGTATATATTTGCCACTACACTGTCTTGACCCAAAGATTTAGTAACAACTATGTTCCCATTATTGTTCTTATATTGCAGGGGATGAGCTTGAATATATGAGGCCAGCTGTATACCGGAACATTTCCAGACAACTGAACATCTCCCTCACCTCAGAGTCTGTCCTGTCTGATGCATTCCTTGCAGTCGCTGCAGAGATATTCTCAGCAGGTACTACAGTTGGAAATTGTGTATGTGCTATTTTCAGTGGAAGCAGTCATCTTGAGTCTAGCTATGTTCACATGATTAACAAAAACTGAGCTGTTTTCAAGGGAAAACAGCCCCTGACTTTCAGCCGTTTTTTAAGCAACTTACATTTTTTCGGCGTTTTTTTTGGCCTTTTTTCTATTAGCCCAATGAAAAATGGCTCCAAAAACGGCTCAAGAAGTGACATGCAGCGTTTCTCCCATTGAACTCAATGGCCAGATGTTTGGAGGCGTTCAGCCTCCGTATTTTTAGCCATTTTTCGGGGCGAAAATAAGCCGCGTGAACATACCCTTAAAGGCATTTTCCAGTTTCAGCAAATAAAGCTTATTCATTTTATATTAAAAAGTTAAATCTGTCCTGGTCATGTGATGCACACACAGGTGCTCAGCTCGTTAACCCCTTCCCGCCGCAGCCCTTTTTCAGATTTAAATTTTCGTTTTTTCCTCCTCACATTCCAAAAGCCATAACGTCTTTATTTTTCCGTCTATATAGTCCTATGAGGGCTTGATTTTTGCGGGACGAGTTGTAGTTTTTCATAGCACCAATTATTTTGCCATATAATGTACTAGGAAACGGGGAAAAAATTATTTGTGGGGTAGAAAATGAAAAAAACTGAGATTTTTATGGAATTCACTGTGCAATTAAAGCAACATATTAACTCTATTCTGTGGGTCAATACGATTACGGCGATACCAAATATATATAGTTTTTTCTATATTTTACTACTTTTACAAGTAAAAACCTAAGTGTAAAAAAAGAAAATTTATTTTGTGTCGCCAAATTCCGAGAGCCATAACTTTTTTATTTTTCTGTCGATTCCGGCTTATTTTTTGCGGGATAAGCTGTAGTTTTTAATGATAACATTTTGGGGTACATGCTACATTTTGATCACTTTTTATTTCATTTTTTGTGGGAGATGAGGGAACTAAAAAAATAGAGATTCTGGCGTTTACAATTTTTTACATTTTACGGCGTTCACCGTGCGGGTTAAATAATGATATATTGTAATAGTTCAGACTTTTACAGATGCAGCGATACCAATTATGTTTATTTATTTATTTTTCTACCATGCTCTAGGGGGGAAATGGGAAAAGGTTTTTTTTTTTTAACTTGTAGTATTCTTTTTTTTTTTTACATAAAAACACAACTTTATTTTTTCATTAGTTCCCCTAGGGGACTTCAACCAGCGATCGTTAGATCGCTTGCATGATATACTGCAATACTAATGTATTGCAGTATATTGTGATTCTGACAGGCAACTATTAAGCCCTGCCACTCGTTACTGAAGTGTCGGCTGTAACAAACAGCTGACACCAGCATCGTATGGAGCGGGTTCACTCCGTGAGTCCGTTCCATACTTCCCCTACCCGACTTTTGCATATGAATACGTCAAATGTCGGGAAGGGGTTAAAGTACCATTATTAGAGTTCTGTCTTGTACTCTCTATGACTAAGGCCTGATTCACACTAACGCTGCGCATCTCGGACGTGAGAAACTACAGTTTTTCACATCCGAGATGCATCCGTGCTCAGCGCTGCGGGATGCGATGTCACGCATCCCCCATAGTTGAGAGTCTATGGAGGGATGCGTGATACGTGAAAAGAACGGACATGTCATCTTCCCACGGACCCTTCACACGATCCGTTGAAACAACGGCTGTGTGAACGGCCACATTGAATAACATAGGTCCGTGGGACGGCCGCTGTTTCAACACCCGTCCCACGGACGTTTAACACGTTCGTGTAAATAAGGCCCAAGACTTATTTTCATCCTTTGGAAGTAAACAATGAAGGTTCCCATTCCAGAACAGCAAGCAGAGATCTTGAAAACCGAGGAATTGACACAAAAATTACGTTGCATGCCCAAAAGTATGTGGTCACCCGAACATCACACCTATGAGCTTGATGAATATCCCATGCCAAAACCAAGGGGCGATAATATGGAGCTGGCCGCCGTTTTGCAGCTATATCAGTCTCTCTTCTGGGAAAGCTTCCCACAAAATTTTTGTGCCCATTCATACAAAAGAGCATTTGTGAGGCCAGGCACTGATGTTGGACGAGAAGGTCTGGCCACTTGAGTTACACACCAAACTCTTGAAACCGTGTCTTGATGGAACTTGCTTTGTGCACTGGGGCACAGTCATGCTGGAACAGAAAAAGGGCAGAACCCCAAACTTTTCTTCAAAGTTGGGAGCATTCATCAGACTGCCAGAACCATGAATTATCACTCCACAGTCCAGTGGTGGTGTGCTTTACACCATTCCAGCTGACGCTTGGCATTGTACATGGTGAGGTCAGACTCGTGTGCAGCTGATCGGCCATGGAAACCAATTTCATGAAGCTGCCAACTCACAGTTCTTGTTCTGATGTGACTTCCTGAGGCATTGTGGAACTATGTAGTGAGTGATACAACAGAGAATTGGCAATTTCTTATGCATCACACACTTCAGCATTCGGCGGACCTGCGCTGTGAGTTTGCGTGGTCTACCTTTTCGTGGCTGAGCTGTTGTTACTCCTAGATGCTCTCACTTCACAATAATAGCACATACAATAAACCGGGGCAGATAAACTGCACAAACTGGCTTGTGGTAAAGGTGCCACAGTTAAAGTCATTGAGCTCTTCAGTACCACCCATACTGCTATCAATGTTTGTCTCTCAGGATTGAATGGCTGTGTGCTTGATTTTATGCACCTGTTTACAATAGGTGTGGCTGAAATACCTGCACTCAATAATCAGGAGTGGTGTCTACATACTTTTGGCCATATAAAGTATGCATTACAAAATTGTATTCATTATAATATGAGGAAGCTTTATTTACTGAAACAGATGTTCCCCTTTAACTGGTTGCCGACTCAAAATTAGAATACTCGTCCTGATCGGCAGGTGCTTGCCGCATTAGAACGAGCGTTCTCGTCCTGCGTGACACACAGTGTGTCTGCGTGATCAGGAGCGGGGCAACGGCTGCAATACACAGCCGCAGCCCCGCTTTTGCAGCGGAGAGAAGAGAAACCTATTCCCTCCGTCATTAACCCTTTGAATGCCGCGATCAAAGCTGACCATGGTATTCAAAGTGAAAACGAGAAGGGGGACCCCCCTTTGATCGCATCACAGGTAATCTCTGTGACGCAATCAAGGCCCATACCCTGTATGGCCGGACAGCCCAGGGACCATTGAAGGACCTGGGCTGTCTGACCATATTTCCTGTTGTTAGGGTATACTGAGATATGCCCTAACAACTGCCTGTTATTATCAGTACAGAGGCTAATGTACTGGCATATAGATATACACTACCGTTCAAAAGTTTGGGGTCACCCAGACAATTTTGTGTTTTCCATGAAAACTCACACTTATATTTATCAAATGAGTTGCAAAATGACTAGAAAATATAGTCAAGACATTGACAAGGTTAGAAATAATGATTTTTATTTGAAATAATAATTTTCTCCTTTCGTCAAAGAATGCTCCACTTGCAGCAATTACAGCATTGCAGACCTTTGGCATTCTAGCTGTTAATTTGCTGAGGTAATCGGGAGAAGTTTCACCCCATGCTTCCAGAAGGCCCTCCCACAAATTGGATTGGCTTGATGGGCACTTCTTGCGTACCATACGGTCAAGCTGCTCCCACAACAGCTCTATGGGGTTGAGATCTGGTGACTGCGCTGGCCACTCCATTACAGATAGAATACCAGCTGCCTGCTTTTTCCCCAAATAGTTCTTGCATAATTTGGAGATGTGCTTTGGGTCATTGTCCTGTTGTAGGATGAAATTGGCTCCAATAAAGCGCTGTCCACAGGGTATGGCATGGCGTTGCAAAATGGAGTGATAGCCTTCCTTATTCAAAATCCCTTTTACCTTGTACAAATCTCCCACTTTACCAGCACCAAAGCAACCCCAGACCATCACATTACCTCCACCATGCTTGACAGATGGCGTTAGGCACTCTTCCAGCATCTTTTCAGTTGTTCTGCGTCTCACAAATGTTCTTCTGTGTGATCCAAACACCTCAAACTTCGATTCGTCTGTCCATAACACTTTTTTCCAATCTTCCTCTGTCCAATGTCTGTGTGCTTTTGCCCATATGAATATTTTCCTTTTATTAGCCAGTCTCAGATATGGCTTTTTCTTTGCCACTCAGCCCTGAAGGCCAGCATCCCGGAGTCGCCTCTTCACTGTAGACGTTGACACTGGCGTTTTGTGGGTACTATTTAATGAAGCTGCCAGTTGAGGACCTGTGAGGCGTCTATTTCTCAAACTAGAGACTCTAATGTACTTGTCTTGTTGCTCAGTTGTGCAGCGGGGCCTCCCACTTCTCTTTCTACTCTGGTTAGAGCCTGTTTGTGCTGTCCTCTGAAGGGAGTAGTACACACCGTTGTAGGAAATCTTCAGTTTCTTGGCAATTTCTCGCATGAAATAGCCTTCATTTCTAAGAACAAGAATAGACTGTCGAGTTTCACATGAAATCTCTCTTTTTCGAGCCATTTGGAGAGTTTACTCTAACCCACAAATGTAATGCTCCAGATTCTCAACTAGCTCAAAGGAAGGTCAGTTTTATAGCTCCTCTAAACAGCAAAACTGTTTACAGCGGTGCTAACATATTTGCACAAGGGTTTTCAAGTGTTTTCTAATCATCCATTAGCCTTCTAACACAGTTAGCAAACACAATGTACCATTAGAACACTGGAGTGATGGTTGCTGGAAATGGGCCTCTATACACCTATGTAGATATCGCATTAAAAACACAATTTGTTTTCAATGGGATGTCAGAGGCGGAACTGCGGCAAAAAAGGACATTCCGCTTTTTTTTTTCCGCGAGAAAAATCAATGGAAGGTGGTTTGGACATTTTTTGACGCAGTTTCCATCTCAAAAACAGCGCCAAAAATCTTAATGTGAACTGAGCCTAATTGTTTCACCAGGGAGTTTGATAAAACTTTAGAAACTGTTTGTTACATCTGACTACTGTCATTGGTCCGCATTAGATCTCCCACAATTCATAATTTAGAGACCATAAGCCTGCGAGTGTTGTTCATTAGCATATAGTCATTTTATGTATGTTTCTATTTTATAATCATGGTTTTTTTTATTTAATGAACTCTCATTTGCTTCTGCAGGGATCACATGGGGTAAAGTGGTTTCACTGTATGCAGTGGCAGCTGGACTTGCAGTTGACTGTGTAAAACATTCTCAGCCGGCACTGGTTCTGACCATCGTGGACTGTCTAGGAGAGTTTGTACGCAAGACCTTGGTAACCTGGCTAAAGCGGAGAGGAGGATGGGTAAATACCTTATTATCATAACATTCTAGGAAAATCCATCAATCTTTCACACTTAGCTCCGCAGTTCCACATGCTTTGCAACCATTTTGTTATTGCATCAATTCATCTAAAATTAAAATAAACGAAAAAATATCCTATTATTTTGTGTATACAGCATCTATTCAGACCTATATGTCTCCATGATGACAGATGCAAAATCTTTATGTTGTCTGCTCCTGCAGTCGTGTTAGGCCAGGATCACACACACAGTTTTGATGCCGTTTTTAGTGCGGTTTTTAGCTTAGTTTTTTTAAACGAACATAGGAGTGGACATAAAAGAAAGGAAAGGTATAAAGAAAATACTGATGCATCTCTTCCCTTTGGATCCACTTCTGGCTTTGGCTAAAAAAAAAAGAGCCAAAAACTGCATCAAAAATGGTGTGTGTGATCCTGGCTTAATAATAGACAAATTAAGGTTCAGGTATGTTGAATTTCAACATACCAGATTCTTTGTTACCTCAGGAGATAAGTCGCTACCTGAGCTTGCATGTTTATATTGGAGTTGGGAGAAATAACTGCTCAATTGGCCAGCAGTTCTTTATTTTGTGTTGCCACCTTTCGGCTAGGTTCACAGGTACCTCCCTTTGGGTATTGGGTTCAATAAGGCTGTTTGAAACAATCCACTGAATGACCCCGTCGTATGTAACTACATGCCTATACAGTTGGATATGTCAGCCATTGGCTCAGGTTGAATATGCTATTAAATACAATTGAGGCCAAGGTACACCAACACTCTTTTGTCATACGTTGGTAAATGATAGTCTACGGCACATTAGACATTCTTTGGGAGTCCAAATGTCTTGTGAACCTAGCCTAAACCTAACGCTTCCTTCTTGATTCTCTGCAGGATTTATATTTGTTACAAATCCATTTTCATATTTAGCACCAATGTATTCAACAACATTTTACCATTAGGGAGTACAAAGAATGGCGGACATTGTAGACAGCGTTAGCCAAGATCTTCTTTAAATAATGAGATAGATAGAATGGTGGAGGCAGAAATATTGCTACTTTACACAGAAACATAGCAACTCCTTGATACATTTTTAGGAGCCTCACACACAAGCGTGTTCGGTCTGTGATATACGGTCCGTACGTCGGCTGCATTTCCCGGACCGAACACACTGCAGGAAGCCGGGCTCCTAGCATCATAGTTATCTATGACGATAGGTGTCACTGCCTCTTCACGGAACTATTGTCCCGTACTGAAAACATGATTACAGTACGGGACAGTTGTCCCGCAGCGAGGCGGTGCCACATAGCGTCATAGATAACTATGATGTTAGGAGTCCGGCTCCCTGCAGTGTGTTCGGTCCAGGTAATGCGGCCGACATACGGACTGTATTTCACGGACCAAACACGCTCGTGTGTGGGAGGCCTTAATGTTCCTTTTGCCGGGTGTGGTCTACACATTGTACAGCTGGCTATTTATTATTGCCGTATAAGCGATATTTATCAACACCAGAACTTTTCTATTTAGAGGGTTTCCAAATATATTTATAATTAAAGGGATTGCCTCATGTTTCTGCGGCTTCATATGGGCAAATGAGAAGGGTCCCTGAACTCTCTTTTACGTCCACCAGCCTCTATCTTGTACCCTATTGCGTATACTTGGTGGGCACCTGAGGAAGGATGGCATACTTATTCTCAAACACAAAAAAAACAAAGAAAAAATCAGCACCGTTCCATCAGTGTAGGGTGGAAAAGTTCCTGTTTAGACACACGACCAGTGTCCCAAATAACCAGCACACTCCAAGATACAAGACAGCACTCCAATTGTAGGGAAAAATAGGATCACTTTAATCACCCCTTGCGACGTTTCAGCCCTACTCCATGGGGCCTTTCTCAAGCAATCTATACTCAAAGGCAGATACCGACTTACTTTGAAATAAAAAGAAAAAATATGGGCTCGACAGGCTGGAATATATTAAGTGGGTCCATTGGGAAGAAGGAACAGAATACTAATTTTAAATGACACCATTTTGTAAAGTAAGTTTGCCCATTGTTACCGATTAAGTAGGGTCCTTTTATTTTAGAAGTAAAACTTTGTAGTACCCATGCAGCGACTAGTGGGCAGCAGGTGAATGGCTGCCCACAGGTGTGTTTTGGTCCCTTATTTGCCTGGGTCCCTGACAGCAGTACAACCTGTAGTGCCCTGTAGTGTGACCCGGTCTGATGGCACACTTGGTTCTTAAGACTTTGAACCATGGCTTCTCCCTAGGGACCTGTATAAGGCCTAATGAAAACAACAGTAGTGATTTTGTGGTCCGCGAAACCATGGATCCGTTGTCTGTGTTTGCGGTTTATTTGTCCGCAAAAAACCTTCCACTGTGTAATCAGTATTCATGGATCCGCAAAAAAAAAGGAAGGCAGGAATTGATGTGACCAGTTTGTCCCAACCCCCTGAGTAGGTCAGATGATCGTTGAATCACATGAATTCCCTAGAGTCATTTGGCAACGTATGCGCAATAATGGATGATACACAGACGGCAACCCCTATGCTGTCCGCAATTTTCAAGATCCCATAGACTTGTATGGGCGAGTCCTTGCCGCAAATACGGACAGTAAAATGAAATGTCCTGAGTTTTCCTGGCCCAGAATCGTGGCCCCCACACAGATCTGTGAACATCATGGTCATGTGCATATGGCCATATAAATGAATGGGTTCATGCAAAAAAAAATTGCAGATAGCACACGGACAAAAAAGAAACAAAACACGTTTTTTTTGCATGAGGCCTTAACTCTTTGTTGGCACTCCATTGGTGTCACGTAGGGTTTGTGGACCCACTGGGCCGTACCGCCTTGGCGGTATGGCAGCTGGCCAACAGGGCGCAGGTCAATGTCTATAGTTCGTATAGGGTACCTGTGGCAGCTCGGACAGTAGCAAGGCAGGCTCGGCTGGGACTAGGCAGCAGGTAGATGTCAAGCAAGGTGAAGCAGGTCAGGTGTGGAATACAGCACGGCACGACTTTGGCTCAGCACAGTACTCGACCAGGATAGTACGGAATGCAGGGAACAGGAACACACTAGGAGACCATTGCCTAGACAAACTAGGGAAACAACAACAACGCTCAGGCATCGAAGCAGGGGGCCGGACCCCTCTTATAGTCCAGGGTACTGACGACCTGATGCTTCATCAAAGTCCGGTGCGCACGCTGCCCCTTTAACAGCGGGCACGAGCGTGCCCGTGCGCCCTACGGGATCCGGCTGAGGTGAGTGGAAGCGAGTGCTGGCGTCTCCTGAGGAGGAGACTGTGGCCTGCGCTCGCCGACTCGTGGCTGCGGCTGTCATGGGGAGAGTGGCGCTGATGGCCCGTAGCCATGGACATGACAATTGGCAACTTTATTGCACTATTTGTCAACACCGTGGCTTTTCTATTTAGAGGATTCTTTTCCTCCACTTAGCATCATCTATTTCATATTTAGAAGCACCTTTCTCTAGGTGCTTATCTTGGTTTATTTTATGCTCCATATTATTTATCCTTGGTCATTTTCTCACTGAGCTCCTCCTACAACTTTGATATATTTCCAGTTTGGCTGCTTTTCTATCTCTTTACCTCCCACACACATCTGTCACGCCATCGGTATATGGCCTACCATGTGGCTTGCAAAATATATCGTAATAATTTACAAACTATAAATTTAATACAAATACTTTGCACACAAATACTACAGCACTTATTTTAATTCCGGAATGGTGCCCTTAGAATTTTGTCCTAAAACCACACACACACACACACACACACACACGCACACACGCACACACGCACACACGCACACAGCCTTTCTTGGATTGGGTGGAGGCAACCCTAGAAAAATAAGTTTATTTTACAAACATTTTACCAACCCTATTGTGTTGGTAAAACAATTGCCGTATGACACTTGAATTGACTGGTGTCTTCCCTCGCACTCCTTCCGTTGCATGGGGATCAGATTCGTACATTTAATCCTTCTTACATTTAAGACCCACTGCTGGGAGTCTGTGTGCATTTAATTCTGACATTTCTTTTCTCTTCTACCCCATCCATAGAAACTGTTGTCTTTGCAATTCCCCAGGGGATGCCTACAATAACCAGTCTTTTAGCTTTCAGAACTAGACATCCTGTTACTGTACATTGTGCACCGCTCACAGTGGTTTCTGGTTTCTAATCTGCTCTGACTATACATCCGTCTTCCTAGTTCGCTCAATTTCACTTAAGAATAAGTCCAAAGAAAGCATACGGAAATTAGTATCACACCATATTTTAATAATGACTAGGAGCTCAAATGACTCTTAAGCTGGATTAAGAGGTCTGTGACGCAGTTGAAATACCAGGAATTCATTGGGAATCTAAGTCCAGTCTGTGGCTTTCAGTCCTGATTCCATTTAGATTACTTGGTTTCTGTTATTCAGATAAAGTAATTTCAGGTTCATTGAATGCCATTCTTAAGAGGGTTTCTATAGTATCCGCCTATAATACAAATGTCATCTTAATATAGTGTTAGCATAAACAAACATATTGGGACGATACCGACATACACTCCGTCTATAAACCGCCCATAAAGATGTGAACTAGTGAGTGCTCAGAACCACCTCTTTACAGCTCCCAGAATGACTGTCCTGGGCTGTTTATTGTGCCTGGCATTCAGCTGAAAAGGACATTTGGGAAGAGTATTGTAAACTGCTGTCTGTCTGTCAACTGCTCCCTGCCAATGAACATCTCCTGGAGTGTTCCCGTTCCCAGAATTGCCATTTTGGTTGAGAGCAGATGACAGATATGGTGGCTTTCCTTACAATGCTCCTCCTACAAATTTGAAGCTGGATGTTAGGCCCAGTTTGCAGCTCCCTTATCACTGCTTGTGGGGCTGTATAGTTGGAGCTCTTAGGCCTCATGCACACGACCGTAGTGTTTTTCTGGTCCGCAAATTCCAGGACCGTGTTCCGTGAAATGTCATCCGCAGTTCATCCGTATGTAATCCGCAGTTCATCCGTATGTAATCCGCAAAATGCGGATGAAAAAAAAAAGCCTAGGTAAAACAGGATGACGACAGAACTCCTTCCCCGTCGTCGCCTAGCAACACTTCCGCAAATCCGCAAAACTGCGGATGACACACGGAGGTGTATCCGCAATTTCCACGGGCCCATTGACTTCTATTGGCATGTCCGCATCGAATTTGCGGCCCGTAATAAGACATGTCCTGAGTTTCTGCGGCACGGATTTGCGGACATGCGGAGACCCATGAAAACACGGATAGTGTGTATGGGCCCATAGAAATGAATGGGTCCGCAATTCTCCCGTGGATTTGCGGGGGAATTGCGGACGCAAAAACACGGTCGTGTGCATGAGGCCTTAGGGTATGTGCACACACACTAATTACGTCCGTAATTGACGGACGTATTTCGGCCGCAAGTAGTGGACCGAACACAGTGCAGGGAGCCGGGCTCCTAGCATCATACTTATGTACGATGCTAGGAGTCCCTGCCTCTCCGTGGAACTACTGTCCCGTACTGAAAACATGATTACAGTACGGGACAGTTGTCCTGCAGAGAGGCAGGGATTCCTAGCATCGTACATAACTATGATGCTACCGTGTTTCCCCGATAGTAAGACACCCCCGATTGTAAGACGTATCGGTGGTTTCAGGGGGGTCGGCTAATATAAGCCGTACCCCGAAAGTAAGACATATGTCTTATTTTCGGGGAAACACGGGGGTATTGCCGCCTCCTGCCCACTTCCGCGCCGCCCCCCTCTCCATACGTCACCGCGCCGTCCTGTGATGGCGCGGGTACTGAGACTGTACCTACGCGATCAGCGGCAGGAGCACGGCTGTTATACACAGCCTGGCTCCTGCTGCAACTGCCGGAATCGAAGCGCGCGCCGATTCCGGCAGTTTAACCCATTAAATGCTGCTGTCAATAGTGACAGCGGCATTTAATGTGTTTGACAGAGGGGGGAGCTCCCTCTGTCACCCGATCGGCGCCCCCGCAAACAAATCGCGGGTCGCCATCGGGTTTCCATGACAGCCGGGGGTCTAACAAAGACCCCCAGGTCTGCCTTCAGCATCTGCCTGTTAGGCGATGCCGGAGGCATGACCTAATATGTTGCCTGTCAGTTTTACACTGACAGGCAATAATGCTTCGGTATACTAAGTATACCAAAGCATTATATATGCGATCGGCACATCGCATAGTGAAGTCCCCTGGTGGGACTAAAAAAAAAAATGTAAAACAGTTAAATAAAGTTTGTGAAAAAAAAAAAAATAATAATTCGACAATTTTTTTCCAATATAAGACATACCCCGAAAGTAAGACATAGTGGGGCTTTTGGGGATAACAAGAAAGTAAGACACTGTCTTACTTTCGGGGAAACACGGTAGGAGCCCGGCTCCCTGCACTGAGTTCGGTCCGGGACTTGCGGCCGAAATACGTCCGTCAATTACGGACGTAATTAGTGTGTGTGCACATACCCTTTGTTTAACCAGTTATGGAAAGTTAAACGCGTCTGTCTCTTGACATTTCTAATGTTCCTTTATTGTGTTTAATATAATGGAGCATTACAGAGAAAAACACACCACCCCAGACAGGGGCGTAACTAGGAAAGACTGGGCCCCATAGCAAACTTTTGACTGGGCCCCCCCCCCTCCCCCGGGTGTCACACAACCCCCCCCCCTTTGTAGATAGTGCCTTTTTTACAAACCCCCCCTTTTGACAACGCCATACAGCCCCCCTGTAGATAACACCATACAGCCCCCTTTGTAGATATCTACGGGGGGACTGTATGGCGTACTCTACAGGGGGGGACTGTATGGCGTTCCCTACAGGGGGGACTGTATGGCGTTCCCTACAGTGGGGGACTGTGTGGCGTTCCCTACAGGGGGGGACTGTGTGGCACTATCTACAGGGGGGGCTGTATGGCGCTATCTACAGGGGGGACTGTATGGCGCTATCTACAGGGGGGACTGTATGGCGCTATCTACAGGGGGGACTGTATGGCGCTATCTACAGGGGGGGCTGTATGGCACTCTCTACAGGGGGGGCTATGGCACTATCTACAGGGGGGGCTGTATGGCACTATCTACAGGGGGGGCTGTATGGCACTATCTACAGGGGGACTGTATGGCGCTATCTACAGAGGGGGCTGTATGGCGTTATCTACGGGGGGACTGTATAGCGTTCCCTACAGGGGGGACTGTATGGCGTTCCCTACAGGGGGGACTGTATGGCGTTCCCTACAGGGGGGACTGTATGGCGTTCCCTACAGGGGGGACTGTATGGCGTTCCCTACAGGGGGGACTGTATGGCGTTCCCTACAGGGGGGACTGTATGGCGTTCCCTACAGGGGGGACTGTATGGCGTTCCCTACAGGGGGGACTGTATGGCGTTCCCTACAGGGGGGGACTGTATGGCGTTCCCTACAGGGGGGGACTGTCTGGCGTTCCCTACATGGGGGACTGTATGGCGTTCCCTACAGGGGGGGGGCTGTATGGCGCTATCTACAGGGGGGACTGTATGGCGTTATCTACAGGGGGGACTGTATGGCGTTATCTACAGGGGGACTGTATGGCATTATCTACAAAGGGGGCTGTATGGCATTATCTACAGAGGGGGCTGTATGGCGTTATCTACAGAGGGGGCTGTATGGCGTTATCTAGAGGGGGGGCTGTATGGCGTTCCCTACAGAGGGGGCTGTCTGGCGTTACCTACAGGGAGTCTGTATGGCGTTCCCTACAGGGGGGGTCTGTAGGGAACGCCATACAGCCCCCCCTGTAGGGAACGCCATACAGCGTCCCCCCCCTGTAGGGAGCGCCATACAGCGTTCCCCCCCTGTAGGGAACGCCATACAGCATTCCCCCCCCCTGTAGGGAACGCCATACAGCGTCCCCCCCTGTAGGGAACGCCATATAGCGTCCCCCCCCCTGTAGGGAACGCCATACAGCGTCACCCCCTGTAGGGAACGCCATACAGAGCCCCCCCCCTGTAGGGAACGCCATACAGCGTCCCCCCTCCCAAAAAAATGCGACCTACAGTGTGTCCTAATAAAAGACATGTATCCCCTATCCACAGGATAGGAGATACATGTGTGATCGCTGGCATTGATAGGGAGAACGGGGGACTGAAAGGGGTCTGTGTCGGCAGCTCTGTAGAAATGAATGGAGCGCTGGTCACGCATGCGCACAAGCGCGACCGGCGCTCCATTCATTTCTACGGAGCTGCCGACACAGACCCCGGAAGTCCGAAGTTTGTGATTGAGAACTTCAGGGGACTTTTAGTCCCCCGTTCTCCCTATCAATGCCAGCGATCACACATGTATCTCCTATCCTGTGGATAGGGGATACATGTCTTTTGTTTAATGGCAGAGCGGGGAGATACCTCCCTGCTCTGCCGTACTGTTCAGTGGCGTCCCGCTGTAGCGGAGCCTCCGGCCATGGTGGGGGCCCGTGCCGGCGGGCGACACGGTCCCCCTCATGCCGCGGGCCCCGTAGCAGCCGCTACTGCTGCTACGGCGGTAGTTACGCCCACTGACCCAGAGGCTTGAAGACGGTTACTAACAAAGGTTTAAAATGGTTGTTTCATCAAGACAATCCCAAAAGGACCTCATAGAGGAGGGGTCCCAATTTAAGACCCTGTCTATTGGCCAGAGGAGAAACAAGAAACTGTTAAGGATCTGCCAGGCACAGCTTCTGTATCCACGCCCATAGGTAATCAGTCTGCACCTGCTTCTATGTCTGTGAGACTGACTCCATCTTCCACCACTCAGGATGGCAGGCTTAGGAGTGGGAGAGCCTATCACAGCCTGGCCAGATGGAGCTAGCTCCCGCCCTCTGTCTATTTATACCTGCCTTTCCTGTTCCTCCTTGCTTGTGTTTCTCGTTTGGTTTCCTGGCCCTGCTGCAGCTTCTTGAACTATTTGACCTTGCTTCATATTGACCCTGGCTTACTGACTACTCTCCTGCTCTGCGTTTGGTACCTCGTACACTCCTGGTTTGACTCGGCTTGTTCACTACTCTCCTGCTCTGCGTTTGGTACCTCGTAAACTCCTGGTTTGACTCGACTCGTTCACCACTCTTGTTGCTCACGGTGTTGCCGTGGGCAACTGCCCCTTTTCCCTTGCTTCTGTGTACCCTTGTCTGTTTGTCTGTCGGGCACTTATTGAGCGTAGGGACCGTCGCCCAGTTGTACCCCGTCGCCTAGGGTGGGTCGTTGCAAGTAGGCATGGACTGAGTGGCGGGTAGATTAGGGCTCACTTGTCTGTTTCCCTACCCCCATCATTACAGAAACACTAAGAGCGGTTCTCACTCTGGCAGACCTGGCCAGTCCATGTATTACATGGCCAACATTTTAAAGTTTCTTTGGACACTTTCATAGATGGTTTGTTGCAGTGTAGCTTGCCATGTGGTGGTGTTTATTTGTGGGGGTGGGTTTTATCAACCAGATGGCGTAAAAAAGCCCAATAGTTGCAATTTTGTGCTACTTTTGCCACTTTTGTGGAAAGAGGATGTGACATTGGGGAAATAAGCGATCGCCCGACAAATTATAATTTGACAGAAAACTGGCGCAAATTATAGCTGGCGTAGATTTCACTATGGGGCATAGCACTGAGGTGAGCATGTGTTTTTTAATTTATTTTTTGTGCCGACGGGGAACAATGAATGGCGCATGGCCTAGCCAAAAGATGCGACGCATTTATTAAAAGGCTTTTGCCTCTTAAATAAGGTATCGAATGAATGGCGCATGTCCGCGGGCTTGCGTCATGATTGTGGCGCATGGCCCAGCCGAAAGATGCAACACATTTATAAAGAGGCTTTTGCCCCTTAATAAATGTGTCAGAGTCTACTCTAACTTTACAGTCTATTAAGACTGGCGTATAAAACTTCCCCCTTTGACATGTGAGGGTGGGTTTTTTTATACATTTATTCAGCGAATAATTCCCTGTATACTGTCCTCACTGTAAAGACCTGACCCGGAGGACAGTATTGGGGGAAATATGTATAGCTATTTTATGTTTTACTATTTTTCCACAATAAAAGCACCTTTTTATTGAAAAAAAAAAAAGCTTTTGCGTTGCTGTAATCCGAAAGCCATAACTTTTTTATTTTTTATTTTTACATCAACGTAGCTTTGAGGGCTAGTTTTTTGTGGGACAAGTTGTTGTTTTCATTGCCACCATTTTGAAATACATACAATTTATTAAATTATAAACTTTTATTCTTTTTTGGAGGAGGGTTTAAAAAAAAAGTTCAACTCATTTTGTTTTTTACACTATATTCACTATTAGGTATAAAAACATGTAAATGTTATTCTACGGGCCATTATGATTGCAGCGAAAGCGATACTATATATGAATAGTTTATTCTTATTGTTAATAAACTTTATTGACCTTTTTTTATTCTAGTCCCTTAAAGGGACTTCAACATTCCAATTTTTTAATCCCTAATACACCATGTTCCAAATTATTATGCACATTGGATTTAAGTGTCATAAACATTTAATTATTTGTTTTTCAATTAAACTCATGGATGGTATTGTGTCTTAGGGCTCTTTGGATCATTGTAATCAATCTCAGACACCTGTGATAATTAGTTTGCCAGGTGTGCCCAATCAAAGCAAAACTACTTAATAAGGACGTTCCACATTATTAAGCAGGCCACAGGTTTCAAGCAATATGGGAAAGAAAAAGGATCTCTCTGCTGCCGAAAAGCGTGAAATAGTGCAATACCTTGGACAAGGTATGAAAACATTGGATATTTCAAGAAAACTTAAGCGTGATCATCGTACTGTGAAAAGATTTGTGGCTGATTCAGAGCACAGACGGGTTCGTTCAGATAAAGGCATAATGAGGAAGGTTTCTGTCAGACAAATTAATAGGATTAGGAGAGCAGCTGCTAAAATGCCATTGCAAAGCAGCAAACAGGTATTTGAAGCCGCTGGTGCCTCTGGAGTCCCGCGAACCTCAAGGTGTAGGATCCTCCAGAGGTTTGCAAGTGTGCATAAAGCTATTATTCGGCCACCCCTAAACAATGCTCACAAGCAGAAACGGTTGCAGTGGGCTCAGAAATACATGAAGACTAATTTTCAAACCGTGTTGTTTACCGATGAGTGCCATGCAACCCTCGATGGTCCAGATGGATGGAGTAGTGGATGGTTGGTGAATGGCCACCATGTCCCAACAAGGCTGAGACGTCAGCAAGGTGGTGGTGAAGTCATGTTTTGGGCTGGAATCATGGGGAGAGAGCTGGTAGGCACCTGACGGTGTGAAAATGACCTCTGCAAAGTACGTAGAGTTTATGACTGACCACTTTCTTCCGTGGTACAAAAAGTAGAACCGTGCCTTACGTAGCAAAATTATCTTCATGCATGACAATTCACCATCTCATGCTGCAAAGAATACCTCTGTGTCATTGGCTGCTATGGGCATAAAAGGAGAGAAACTCATGGTGTGGCCCCCATGTTCCCCTGACCTCAACCCTATTGAGAACCTTTGGAGCATCCTCAAGCAAAATATCTATGAGGGTAGGAGGCAGTTCACATCAAAACAGTAGCTCTGGGAGGCTATTCTGACATCCTGCAAAGATATTTAAGCAGAAACTGTCCAAATACTCACAAATTCAATGAATGCAAGAACTGTGAAGGCGATATCAAAGAAGGGGTTCTATGTTAACATGAAACTTGGCCTGTTAAGTTTTTTTTGATTGAAAGAACTTTTGATTGCTGTAAATATGACCTCCTGATGCTGCAAATTCAACAAATTACCATTTTAGTTCTCTTTACAACCTTTAAAATGTTTTGATCTCTGTTGTGCATAATAATTTGAAACAGTGAATTTTGAGTTTTTTACTTCTAAAAAAAACCTGTTATCATTAGGAGATTTGTTCAATAAAATTTGCATTATACTCCAACGGTTGATGGCTTGAAGATTATACTGACTGTCATTTGCATCGACTATTTAGGAAAATCAGCGAAAAATTACATTTGCATAATAATTTGGAACGCGGTGTATAAAACATTTAAATACTCCTGTATCATTGACATGCAGGGCCTAATATAGCCGTGGCAGTCCAGGGGGCCTTTCTTAGGGGTGGCTGCCATGGCAATCCATCAGCACCCCATGACAATAGGCTATATGGAACAGGGTTGATGAGACCACTTTTTTAAGAATGGCCCACGCTCTCTTTGTTGCTCATTCTATTTAATGAATTAAAAAAATATTTTAAATGTCTGTTATCTGAAACGAATAGCTAAATTATTGGGACATTAAGGAAGATGATACTAGATGGTCTGTTCACATTTGTGTAAATTCTGTTTCATTAGGTTGCTTTTTTAAAGTTCAGAATAGTGTAGTATGGTGTGCGATTCTAGCCAATCAAAACTGATGGACTCATTATAAGTCAATAAAAGTGGGGAGGGGATCATAACAGGTCATAATAGATCCGTCAAACCGATCATATTGGAATATGACGGATTATAAGGGATACATCATATATATCACTGAACCTAAACCATGACACTAGTGTGAATGAAGGCTATGCATGGTTTTGCTTTTTTCAAATGTGTCTTTCAAAGCTGTATGGATACTAATTCTATTTTTCCTTCTACAATTTACAGACGGATGTAACAAAATGTGTTGTCAACACTGAGCCTGGTCTACGATCCCATTGGTTGGTCTCCAGCGCCTGCAATTTAGGTCACTTCTTGAAGACCGTAGTATTTTTTCTGCTTCGAGAGCGGTAAACTCTTGTCATGGCCCATTGTTCTGGACTAATTGCAGCTTCGATGACAAGTCATTTACTGCTAGACATTGCTTTCATTCATTTTCTTTGGCCTGATCCGACCACTTCTCTACACTCAACTCCTCATGGAATATACATGTTCACAAGAATGAAAGTTTGGCTCTGACACGGATTTATAAAGAGACACCAGACAGTGTTGTCCCATTCCCATCGTCTCAGTGCTATTCCTGTACAGACAGATTTTGGCACTTCCACTGCTTCCGCCTGTACTATTCATGAACTCTTCAAAATTAACCCATTATTCTTGTGATATGGCTGAACCAAAACATGTCCATGCACAAAGTAAATCGCTTACACAGACTGGTCTAACTGTCAGAAATACTACACCAGTATTACACATGATAAAGGAATCAGACTAGTTCTACAAAATAGGATTGTACTCGACTTGTCATAGTGTATTTTGTCATGTTAGTACTGAATGCTACCCTGATCCCCAATAAATTGCACCCTATGACTGACCCCATATTATGCAATTTTACTTAAAGAAGAATTAGCACTTTAGTGTCTAGTCCTATGCCAATTACACTTTATATGTTCCTAATCCAATAATCCCATTTTAAGACTCTGGAGAGACAGAAAGACACAGATTCTAAATAGTCACCATTCTGAAATATTTCCCAACTTAAAGTGAAATATTTAACACCATGAAGTATTTTGGATCCCGTGCTGAATAATTTCTTAATATATCCTTATATATCCGTTTCTCTGATGCAGCTCCTCAGAACCCCCACATACAACCCCTTGCAAAAAATGATGTACCGTAAATCACCACAATTATAGGATACTCACCCAGTTGTTTTACTTCATAGCAAATACACAAATCTCAGATGTGACATAAAACAATGTTTGTTTAATTGCTGATACTTCTGGCTTTGTGAAACATAACTCAAACAAATGAAATTAAATTATTTTAATTAATGGAATATTTTTGTCAAGATCAAGTAGGGGGAAAAAAATATAGAATCAATCACTCGAGAATGAGTAAAAATTATGTAATCTTGTAATTTGCATTTCTAAAACAAATACCAACTACAAGACTAAAAATGCTAATTAGTCAGCAGTTAAATTGGAATGCTTACAGACCTTAAAGGGGTTTTTCAGCCACTAAAAAATGAATGGCCTATCCTCAGGATAGGCCATCAATAGCTGATGGGTCGGGGTCCGACTTCCGGGACCCCCGTCGATCAGCTGTTTTGAAGGGGCCGCAGCGCTCGTACGAGTGCCTCTTCCCCTTCATTTCTTCTTGCTCACTGTGTCGTCGATACGCATTTAGCGGCGATTCACAGGTACGGTATTGCAGCCTTTTCTCCAATTGAAGTGAATGAGAGAAGAAGGCTGCAATATCTGTGAATCGACGCTAAATGCGTGTCAACGACTTATAGTAAGCACAAGCGCTGCGGCCCCTTCAAAATAGCTGATCGGCAGGGGTCCCAAAAGTCGGACCCCAACCCATCAGCTATTGATGGTCTACCCTGAGGATAGGCTATCAATTTTTAGTGGCTGAAAAAACCCTTTAACCCCTTTAGGACACAGCCTGTTTTGGCCTTGTGGACACAGATGATTTTTTCAAATCTGATATGTGTCACTTTATGTGGTAATAACTCCGTAACCCTTTTACCTATCCAAGCGATTCTGAGACTGTTTTCTCGTAACACATTGGACTTTAGGTTAGTGAAAAAATTTGGTCGATAAATTCAATATTTATTTGTGAAAAACGTCAAATTTTAGTAAAAATTTGCAAAAATTAGCATTTTTCTAAATTTAAATGTATTTGCTTGTAAAACAGATTGTAATACCACACAAAATAGTTACTAGTTAACATCCCCCATATGTCTACTTTATGTTTGCATCATTTTTTTTCACGTACTTTTACTTTTCTAGGACGTTACGAGGCTTAGAACTTTAGCAGCAATTTCTCATATTTTAAATAAAATTTCAATAGGCCATTTTTTCAGGGACCAGTTCAGTTCTGAAGTGGCTTTAAGGGCCTTATATATTAGAAAGTCCCCATAAATCACCCCATTTTTAAAACTGCACCCCTCAAGGTATTCAAAACCACATTCAGAAAGTATTTTAACCCTTTAGGCGTTTCACAGGAATTAAGGCAAAGTAGAGGTGAAATTTACAAATTTCATTTTTTTTTGCCAAAATTCATTTGTAATAAAAAAAAAATCTGTAACACAGAAAGTTTTACCAGAGAAACGCAACTCAATATTTATTGCCCAGATTCTGCAGATTTTAGAAATATCCAACATGTGGCCCTAGTGTCCTAATGGACTGAAACACAGGCCTCAGAAGCAAAGGAGCACCTAGAGGATTTTGGGGCCTCCTTTTTTTAGGAATATATTTTTAGCATGTCCGGTTTGAGGAGGTCTTGTGGTACCTAAACAGTCGAAACCCCCAAAAAGTGACCCCATTTTGAAAACTACACCCCTAAAGGCATTTTTCTAGGGGTATACTTAGCATTTTGACCCCACAGTTTTTTTGCAGAATTTAGTGGAATTAGTCTGTGAAGATGAAAATCACCTATTTTTCTGTGGAAACATAGAATTTTTTCATTTTTACAAGGAATAAAGGAGAAAAAGCCGCCCAACATTTGTAAAGCAATTTCTCCCGATTACGGCAATACCCCATATGTGGTCGTAAACTGATGTTTGGACCCACAGCAGGGCTCAGGAGGGAACGAGGGCCTTTTGGATTTTGGAGCGCAGATTTTGCTGGATTGGTTTTTAGTGTCATGTCGGATTTGCAACGCCCTGGAGGGACCAAAACAGTGGAAACCCCCCAAAAGTGACCCTAATTTGGAATCTACACCCCTCAAGGAATTTTTCTAGGGGTATAGTGAGCATTTTGGCCCCTCAGGATCTTTTTTAGAGCTAAGGTGACCAAAAAACAGCGATTTTGGCGCTTTAAATTCTTTATTTATTACAGCGTTAACCGTGCGCAATAAATTACGTTTTCATTTATTCTGCCGGTCAGTACGATTACGCCGATACCATATGTGTATAGTTTTTTTTAAGTTTTGCAGCGTTTGCACAATAAAATTACGTTTCTATAAAATTATTTATTTTCTGGGACACGCTATCCTGAGCCGTAACTTTTTTATTTTTTCGTCAAAAAAGCTGTGGGAGGTCTTGTTTTTTGCGGGACGGGTTGTAGTTTTTATTGGTACCATTTTGGGGTAAATGCGATTTTTTGATCACTTTTTATTCTATATCTTGGGAGGGGTGGTGACCAAAAAATAGCGATGCTGACAGTTTTCCGTTTATTTTGTTTGCGGCGTTCACCGTGCGGAAAAATTAACATTATGGTTTCATAGTTTGAGTCATTACAAACATGGTGATACCAAATATGTGTACTTTTTTTTTAACGTTTTCATTTTTTCCCTATAATAAATGACTTATTATAGGAAAACAAAACCTTTTATTTTTACACTTTTATAAAACATTTTTATTAACTTTTCTTTTACTTTTTACACTTTCTTTTTTTTACCTGCAGCTCTGATCGCTGCTAGAATACATTACACTACCTAGGTAGTGTAACGTATTCCAACTCTCAGTGTGACGTCACAGTCACTCTGACAGTTGGTCTACGAGGATCAGCAGAGGCTGATCCTCATAGGCTGACATACATGGCAGACCTGGGGGCCGTTGTCTGGCCTCCGGGTGTCATCGCAAGCATCAGAAGCCCCCAAACGACAAACCCGCTACATGCGGAGATCGCAATAGAGCCCCGCATGTAACGGGTTAATTGCAGAAATCAGCGGCGATGAGCCGCTGATCGGCAACACTGAAGTGTCAGCTGTCGGGGACAGCTGATCTCCAAGTTCCCGATGCACACTGTCGCCGACAGTGTGCCATCGGGAATGACACAGGCTTCCTGTCAGAGTGACAGGAAGTCACTATCAGGACCAGCCGAAGGTTGGTCCTGATGGGCTACCGTCCATGGCAGACCCGGAAGCCATTGTTTGGCTTCTGTTTGCCATAGTAACTATCGGCAAACCCCGCGATTTCGGACCGGGGTCTGCCGATATGTTAGAAACCCCCAAAATTCAGCGATTGCACCCGATCGCCGAATTTAATGGGTTAATTCGCCGAAATCAGCGGCAAAGGACCGCTGGCCGGCAAGAGGGGAGTGTCAGCTGTCGGTGACAGCTGACCTCCCGGTTCCCGGTGCACACTGTCGCCGACAGTGTGCACCGGGAAAAACTCAGTAACTATACGTCCTCGTGCGGGAAGTAACCTCCCGCAACGACGGACAGTTACGTCCTGGTGCGGGTAGGGGTTAACAGGCTGTTGGACTTGGCTAATTGAAAACCAACATGGACACAATAAAAAAAAGTTGTCAATTGAAACAATGGAAAGGATTACAACACTCTGTTAAAGAGGCTCTGTCACCAGATTCTCAAATCCCTATCTCCTATTGCATGTCATCGGCGCTGCAATGTAGATAACAGTAAAGTTTTGTTTTTTTTAAAAAAGTTCATTTTTGGCCAAGTTATGAGCTATTTTATATATATATGCAAATGAGGTTTGAAATGGACAACTGGGCGTTTTTTTTTCGTTATGTCCAACTGGGAGTGTATTGTGTTTTTAACTGGGCGTGTTTACGTGTATGACGCTGACCAATCAGTGACCAGGCAGCGTCATACACTCATCTCCATTCATTTACACAGCAGCTCATAACTTGGCCAAAAATTAAAGTTTTAAAAAAAAACAAAACGTTACTGTTATCTACATTGCAGCGCCGATCACATGCAATAGCAAATAGGGATTTGAGAATCTGGTGACAAAGCCTCTTTAAGATGGAATCCAACATGGAGTGTGGCAAAAGATGTTGGTTTTTCCCAGTCAGTGTGTAAAATTGGGTGCAAGTAAAAACAAAATGGGAAGGTTATAAAAGGAAAACATACAGATAGACCAAGGAAGACATCAGGATAGAAATCTCAAAGCAATAGGCCTTAAAAATAGAAAATGCATAATCCAAAAAAATAAAAAACAAATGGGCGGAAACAGGAGTCAAAGTTTGTGACAGAACGGTAAGAAATCGGCTGAATGAAATGGGATTTACATATAAAAAAGCCAAATGAAAACCAACACTTAATACCTAAACAGAAGAAAACAAGGTTACAGTGGGCAAAAGAGAAGCAATCATGGAGAATGGATGATTGGCTTAAAAAGGATATTCAGTGACCAATCACAAATCTGCATTGGCCAAGTAAAGGATGCTGGAACTCTTGTCTGGTACTGTTTTAATCAAGCATATAAACATGACTGCCTGAAGTGCGATCTTGACCAGGTACCTGCAACTGCCACTAGAGGGAGCTTACTGCTTACAGTTTATACATTGAACTCATAGATAATACAGTATGCAGTAAGCTTCTGGGCTCTCCCTAGTGATTGCTGCAGATGGCTATCCTTTTTTTTCACTTACATGGTCACTAACTTTTCAAAAAACTTTGCATAAATCAATTGTAGAAACGAATATAAAAAAACGTTGTAATATATCTTATTAGAGAAAAATGACACTCTCTACTTATCAGGCAGTTCTCCCCCCCCCCCCCTGCACAGATCAATCACTCTCGATGAATTGCTAAAATCCGTCTTCAGAGACAACAGACGATCATCTCACTAAGGGATCAGGTTACATGCTGCCCATAGAAGTCTATGAAGAGGGAAGGAGGGGGAAGGAGTAGGAGCAGAGTGTCGCCTTGACGGTATGGCAGCTGGCCAACAAGACACAGGTCACAGTCTATAGTTAATATAGTGGTAGCTCAGACAGTAGCAAGACAGGCTCGGCTGGGACTAGGAAGCAGGCAGGCTCCAGGCGTGGTGTAGCAAAACAGGCGTGGTATACAGCACAGCACGACTTCAGCTCAACACGGTACTTGACCAGGATAGCACGGGATACATGTTACAGGAACGGGAAACACTGGGAACTGGGAATCACTAGGAGACCATTTGCTTAGACAGACTAGGGTATGACAACAATGCTCAGGCATTGCAGGGAGGGGCACAGCCCTTCTTCTAGCTCAGGGTGCTCTGGGAGCAATCAGCTCAATCTCCCACCTGTGTGCGCTTTGGCTCCTTAAGTCTGGACTGACCTCGCAAGCGCATCCTGGTGGTCACTGTGGAACAGGACGGCCGCATGTGCAGATATCTCTGGAGAGAAGGGCGTTGACTGGATGGAAGGAGTTCGTGGTCAGCGACCACGGACGTTACACAGAGTAAGAGAGACACACATGCAGATGCTACTGCAGTTTCTAGTAAGTGTTTTACTGTCTCATTCCAGTGCTGGATTCTCAGCTATACTGCTAATTGCTGCTGTTTGAGGTCATCAATGCTGCTACTGCTGCTTCTTTTTTTATAATTGTATTTATTAAAATTTTCCAAAGAACATAAGACAAACAAAAACACGTCATTACAATCTGGCCAACAAGCCAGCGTTGAGAACAACTGAAGTTCTCATTGTATACTGATTGACAGCGATCAAAACTTCAATATTCAGAAAATAACGTCCAAAATACTCAGACATTATAGATACGCAGATACTTAGACAACAGTCGATTCCCTTTTTGGATATTCTCATTCATACAGATCTAGAGAGGAACCTCCACACTGATCTTTATAGAAAAGTAACCGCGACTAATAGCTTATTGGCTGCTGAAAGCGCACACTCCAAAAACACGATTAGGGCAATTCCGAAGGGTGAATTCTTAAGATTGAGGCGTAATTGCTCAACCTTTTCTATTTTTAAAAAACGAGCAGTGGAACTGAAGGCCAGATTACAGGCAAGACACTATTCTAACCGTAATATCAAAAAGGCCTACAACATAGCCTTAAGAACGAACCGTGAAGAACTTCTTACTCCTAAAAAAACACAAGCCGAGAAAGATAATCAAATAACTGAACGCCCTATACAGCCCAGGTTTATTACTAACTACAATGCAGACTGGGACAGCATGATGCAGATCATTAACAAACACTGGCATGTCCTCAAATCTGACCCTAATTTAAATGTGGTTCTGGGAGAGAGAGCCCTATCGGGGTATCGTAAGGGAACCAGCATATCAAATCTCTTGGTCGCAAGTCATTTTACACGAGGCGATATTTCTAAGAAAGTCCAGAACAATGGGTTTTTCCCATGTAAACTATGTAAGGCATGCAGAATCCTGACTCCAACCAAGCAATTCATTGATGGATTTGGGGTACAGTATAAGATCAGAGAATATATGAACTGTAATTCCGAGGGAGTAGTGTACTGTTTGGAGTGTCCCTGCGGCTTGAAATACGTGGGCAAAACGATCAGAGCACTCAAAATCCGCATTGGAGAACATATCAGGACGATCATAAACTATGATAGAACTGAGAAGGAATGTAAACTCCAAAAGAAAATATTCACACCTACCCCAAATTGCAAGACATTTCAAAGAGAGACACAATCTGGAATGGCGGACTCTAAAAGGTTGGGCCATTTCTAAAATTAATATGGGTATCAGAGGAGGCAACCTCGATGAGGCTCTTTTGAGAAGAGAAAGCGAGTGGATATTCCGTATGAACTCCGTTAAACCGTTTGGCCTAAACGATAATTTTAATTTTGGTTGTTTTCTTTGATCTCTGAGCGAAAGTGACCAGGAATTATAACAGAACATCTCTTTACTGTATAGGTATGACGGGATTGATAATTATTTTCGCCATTACACTTATGTGACTATCTGCTTCCGATATACACAGTAATCAATTTGTACCATCCTAGTATCATGGACTTATGAGTCTGTCCACATTAGATGTAATTATGCTTAACAGCATTGAACATATTATTTTTACAACCTATCAACCTTCCTTCTCTTCTCACCTAACATGGTGTAAGATTCATTTGTTTTTATCACAACTGTAATCATTAATTGAATGATGCATATACTTGATCTACAGCTGTTGTCTCAGGCTGTACATCAAAATCAAAACTACTGGACAAACAGATTAATACTGATATTTTTGTTAATAATAACTTTTATCACCTTCCCTTTCCAAAATAATTGCTGCATGTTTGTTTCTGCAATGATAATTTCATATGTGTAATTGTTTTGTGAGCACAAAGCATAATCCTTGTACTTTCCGTCGTGAATTGACTGATTCTTAGATCAGGCAATGTTATTTTAACATTGATACACTCCTAGAACTAACAGGAAGTATCACGTTGCACTGTCACACTGTTTGCAATCTACAATTGTCTTGATTGGTCTCTATTCCTGTCAATCAGGAATTTTTAGTATATCTGGGCCGTGAGTCCGGCGGCCACCACCCCTGGAAGAAGCCGGAAGTTCCGGCGAAACGCACGTCGGGTGTTTTACTATCAACAATGTTTCATGCTCTAACACTAACTCCGTTATTTGAGACACTAGTCTCCAACTAACAACTGTGGCAGAATATCTGCTAAGAGACAGGGACCGCTCTATGCCTCTATCACTGAAGCTGCACATAGTACGTGCGCTCAGTCAATTATAGCAGCTCAAACAAAGGGACCGGGCTGCTCTGGACGTGCTGATTAGCACCCAGACAGCTGATCCCGGCATACAGGCTTCAATTCCCTGGTTGTTGGTCACGAACGGCACTGTCTATTGTGTGCCGTAATGATCAACGAGCAGCTCCAAAGACCGCAGAGACTGTCATTTCAACAGTCTCTTGTTGACGCTGTACACACAGTGTGTGCCTAGGGAACCGCAGCAGCCTGCAGTGGGGGACCGTGCTGAGCTGTACTGGATGTGCTGTTAGCACCCAGACAACTGATCCGGGCTCAACACTGTAAACTCCCTTTCTGATCACGAACGGCACTACTCCCTGTATGCCGTAGTGATCAACTAGAAGCTCCACAGGAATGCAGAGACTGTCATCCTGAAAGTCTCTCCTCGATGCAGCACACAGTGTGTGCCCAGTGAGCCGTAGCAGCCTACAGTGAGAGTCCGTGCTACGCTGTACTGGACGTGCTGACAGCACCCAGACAGCTGATCTCGGCTCTACTCTGTAGATTACACTGGTTCTTTATTCACAAACGGCACTTTTGATTTTGAGCCGTGTGACCATTGAGCCGCTACGTAGAGACTGTTGATTTAGCAGTCTCTCCATCTAGGCTGCACACACATTCTGTGCTCCGTGAGCTGCATTAGCCCACAAATAGGGACCGTGTTTAGCTGCACTGGACGTGCTAACAAGCACCCAGACAGCTTATCCCGGCTTTTTGCCGTGTACTCTCTCTCATTTGACCGTGCTCAGCATTGTACATTGTATGCTGATCTGGTCTATGTGCAACTTGACAGACACGCAGTGACTGTCACTTTACTAGGTTCCTCCATCGCTGGGCTAACATTACAGCCCGATGAAGGAACCTTCAGCACAGCATTATAGAGAATTGTGCACCACTACAACCAACTTAAGTTAATGCTCTAGCAGTGTAATTTCCACAACACTTTGCTTTAGCATATACAACTGTGGGCTAATCAATATACATCTAAGATTTAGGCTACTTGTCCCATTACTCGCATATTTCCCCAACGGAGTAAGAATAATTAAGACATTTATTTGTCTATAGTGTCAAGTGAGGGGTCATTGGCACTACAAATTTTCAGCTAACATTGTTATTTTAACTATTTACTAATAAAGAATTTATTATTTTCAATATTTTTTGATCACACTACTTTCCTCTTTCCCTTTCCTGTTACTATACATATATCATAAATCGGTGGTGTACACCTAGAGTGAATCTCATTGCTCCAACATATTATATATAAAATTGTATGAGGGGAATACCTATCAATCTATAATACTTAGACATATAACTCACATACTATAGACAGAATTTAAAAAAAGGAGGAAGAAGAAGGCAGTGAAATGACCCTAGAAGCGCCGCAAAGTATTAATCGGAGTTGTGAAAGCGTAGCCAAATTAAGCTAGATTTTATGGAATTTATCCTAAGAATTATGAACCGTAGCAGTGAGGTCTACCATCTGCATCACCTCCTGAATTCCTGGCAAAAAACTGACCAAGAATAGACACAGTTGTCTAGCCCTAATGCAGAAATACAGGTGCGGGCTGCATTAACTAATTAGATACCAAATTACCGATTAGTTTTTAGTAGAGATGGGGATGTCACAGATGGAGCAGAAAAAGAGCACACATTAGACCAGAAGGTAGAGAAGACAACATTCCCAAAATATACGTACATTGCTCAAAAGGGGAACACTTATATTACATATTGGATCTCAATGAACGATAGATTCCAGTTTAAAATAGTTACCGATATAAATTGTGTAAAGAACAAAATAACATATCTACACTCAATGGAAACCAAGATCATCAACCAATTGAGGTCTGGATTTCAAAATCACCCCAAAAATTAAAGTAAAAAATTAAAATCACACGCTAAGCCGATTTGCGTGAATTTCATAACGACAACTTAAAATGTGACTCAGTAGTAGTATGGCCCCCAAGTATGCACTCCCGTCAATGTCTGAGCATGCTCCTAATGAGGCGGCTGGATCAGGGCATCAGTGAGCTCCTTGGACAGTCTGTAGCGCTACTTGACATCGGTGGATGCACTGATTCAGAATGTCATCAATGAACTGCCTAAACACTCGGGTCACATGAGGCCAGGCATTGTCCTACACCAGGAAGAACCCAGGGCCCACTGCACCAGTGTAATGTCTGACAATGGTTTCATTCCAGTACCTTACAGTAGTCAGGGTACCGTTGGCTATGACATGGAGGTTTGTGCGATCCTCCAAGAATATGCCTCCCCAGACCATCACGGACACCGCCCAACCGGTCATGCTGGACGTTGTTGCAGACAGCATAACGTTGGGCACGGCATCTCCAGACTTTCACGCCTGTCACATGTGCTCAGTGTGAAACTTCTCTCATCTGTGAAGAGAATGGGGCGCCAATGGCGGACCTGACAATTCTGTTTTTTTATCTCACACATGCCAATCGTGCAGCGCGGTTCTCGGCTGTAAGCACAGGTCCCACTACAGGACATTGGGCCTGCATGCCACCCTCATGGAGTCTGTTTCTGACAGTTTGGTCAGAAACATGAACACCAGTAGCCTGCTGGAGGTCATTTTGTAGGGCTCTAGCAGTACTCCTGTTCCTTCTTGCACAAAGGAGCACATACTGGTCCTGCTGATGGGTTGATACCCTTCTACGTCCCTGTCCTGGTATCTGCTCCATGCTCTTAAGCCTGTACTGGGAGACACAGCAAATGTTCTTGCGACAGTACGTATAAATGTGCCATCCTTTCAGAGCTGAACTATCTGTGCAACTTGAATGGGCTGCAGGTAGCGCCTCAAGCTACCAGTAGTGACAAGGACACTAGCAAAATGCAAATCTAGAGAAGAATTATTCAGGAAGGATAAGGTGAGAGGAATTGTCTGTGGCTACCACATATAAAACTATTCCCTTTTTGGGGGTTGTCCTGCGGATACCTCTCCAGGGAACCTGTTGTCACTTTCATTTGCACCAAAGCAGGTGAAATAAATTTAGAAATACTTATGCTTCCCAACTAGACAGATGGACATCCATAAAGTTTAATTGACTTGGAGTTACAGTATACTGTGATGCTTAAGTGTTCCCCTAATTTTTTGGAGCAGTGTCGTATGAAGCCCACTTCAGAGACACATTTCCAGCAGAGAGGTGAAACTAACGGAATCATGGCATGTGTCACAGCATGGGTCGTGGACCCACTGGAGCGTACCGCATAGCAGGATAGCAGCTGGCCAACTAAGTACAATACATTGTCTATAATCCAGAAAGGGTACCTGGAGGATATGTGGACAGCAGCGGAGACACAACTTGACTTTCACTGTAAATGGCACAGTAGATGCAGCGGAAGACATGACTTGACTTTCACTGCAGATGGCACAGAGGCACGGTAGCACGGGATACAGGGTACAGGTAGCAGGAACGGGTAACACTGGGAACTGGAAAACACTAGGAGACCATTTGCAAGACAAACTTTAGGTATACAAAAACACTCAGGCAAAGATCAAGTGGGCAGAGCCCTTTTTATAGTCCAGCAGCATTCTGGGCTAATTACTGATTTTTAACAACTGGACGCGTACTGGCCCTTTAAGGCCATGGGCGCGTGCACCCTGCGGGAAACAGTCTCAGAACGCGGAAGTGAGTGCCGGCATCTCCCTGGAGGGAGATGCCGCCGAGAACACAGACGTCCATGGCAGCGGCCGTCAGAAGGTAAGTCTGAACGACGGTCCGTGGCCATAGACGATACAGTATGCAGTTTGGTGGGGACCATGTACTAACGGGAGAGCAATTTGAAACCTACCTGCTGTGTCCTGCTGGAGATAGACGACCCATTGGCGAGTTCATACATTCGATTTAATTATTCCGCTGTGAAAGTCATCTCCATGTCTCTCTCCCAGTTCATGACATGTGTAGGGTGAGGATCACTAGATTGGGAAATGAAGATCCTATAAATGTGTGACAAAGCATGTCGTGTAACTCCAGACGCAGTACACAGGGAACACAGTCAGCCTGTGCAAATCTCCCTGGGGACTAGAGAGAGTCCATAAAGTGCCTAAGTTGCGTCACTTGCCAGAGATATAGGGAGCAAGGTTCAGCACACTTTAGCAGAGCGGAGGCCAACTTCCAGAAAGATCCTGTTATAAAGTCGGAAGCTCTAAACTTTTTGGAGGATAGTCAAGTATGTAATGGCCCTATTTCCAGTCCCGAGGAAAACTCAACATTGCCCAGGATGGGGACCAGAGGCGACGGGTATGGGGAAATGACGCTGTTAGGGAACAGATGAGCCACCACTTTAAGCGTGGAGGAAATTGTGGGATGTTGTGTGGTGGAAAAATGCTTGTTCCTCCAGAACCCGTTGTTTGGTAGGGCCATGTCTGCACCAGACAACGATCCTTAGCAAATGGGAAGCATGGTGATAGTTTAGGAAGCCCGGAAGGCCAAGACTTCCACATGTTTTAGGATGGGCTAAGAGTGTCTTTGCAATTCTTGCCGAGTTACCTACGCAAATAAATTTGGTTAGTAAATATAATGATGACAAAAACAGGCGTGGGAGGTGAATATGCAATGCTTGAAATAAATACAAGATTCAGGGAGGAATATTCATTTTGAAAATAGAACAATGCCCAAACAATGTTAAGGTTTTCCTAGTCCAAGAGAGACTAGATTTGATATGGAGAAGTGGTGGATAGTTGAGGGCATATAAGGGGGTGATATCCCCAGATATTTAATAGAATCTCTTGTCCAGCTAAGCGTAAAATTCACTCAAACTTTCCACCAGATATGCAGGAAGCATAACATTCAAAGCCTCTGAATTTTGATAATCTTAAAAGCCTTCAGTAGCTGCATATTTTCGCTATTAACTTTGGAATCGAGATCCTAAAGAGCGATAGAAAAAAAAAAAAAAAGATCGGGCCGTCCACGTAGGTGGCTGCTTTGTGGTGACCGTCTCCAAGCATCATATCGGAGATTTCCAGATAGTTATAGACATGACAGAGTAGGGGTTTCCAAAACATTAAATAAAAACTAAGGGGTAATAGCCTTTTGCGTGCTATTCGTGATGGGGAAAGATGAGAAGAAGCTGACCATTGACTTTTACTGAGGCTGAGGTACTGGAATAAAGACTAGTGATCTAAGCCATTATGTTAGACCATAGGCCAATGTGAGTCAGAGTTTCCCACATGAGAACCCAGTCCACCCGGTCGAATGCCTTCTAAGTGTCAGTTGATAAGCTTAACATCATGAGGGTATCCAACCTGGCACGGTGAAGGTGGTTAATTGCCCTAGTAGTGTTATCTTGGGCCTCATGGGTGGTCATAAAACCCACCTGGTCTTTATGGAATATTTGGGCTAGATGAGGGGAGAGCCTCGAGGCTAAAATCTTTGAGAAAAGTTTAAGACTTACTAGTAGATAGATCAAATGACAGAAATGGATCTTCTCCTTCTTTTGGTATTACCGAAACATGGGCTTGCAATGTGTCTCAAGGGACTGTAAAACCTTGGGATGGGGAATTAAATGCCGCAATGAGCTGCTGCTGCTTCTGAGGCCTCGTGCACACTTCCGACACAGTTTTCACGGCCGTTTGTGACGGCTCCATGTGCCCATTTTAGCGGCCGTGTGCACTCCCGTGTGCACTCCGTGTTTCCGTTTCCGAGCATGGTACTGTCCAGGGTGCTGAAAGAATTAATGGGCTGCACTGATCGGCGGTAACTCTTTCAGCACCCTGGACAGTACCATGCTCGGCGCTCGGAAAATAAAATTTTAATGTCATAAAAAAAATAATAATAAGTTCATACTTACATTCCTCCTGTCCGCCCTCCAGCGATGACGTTTCATCCATGTCGCCGCTGCAGCCAATCACAGGCTGTAGTGGCGGTCACGCACGTCAGGATGATGTCAGAAGGCCGGCCTCCAGGGATGACGCTTCATCCCACGTGACCGCCTCTGCAGCCAATCACAGGCTGCAGCGGCCTCTGCAGCCAATCACAGGCTGCTGCGTCAGAAAGGAAGGTCGGACTGGAAGAAGAAGAGGAACTCGTCACCAAGACAACGACCGGGTAAGTATGAACTGCTTTTTATTTTATTTTTAATCAGCAGCCTCTTTTCTCTATCACTGATGGATAGAGAGAAGTGGCTGCCGATTAGTGTAATATTTCTGTAATGTATTTCTGCCCGCCCGGCCGTTGCTAGGCAACGGCTCCGTCACACACGGACGGCACACGGTTGCCTTCCGTGTGCCTTCAGTTTTTTTGACGGCCTCATTGACTTACATGGGCCTTTACGGTCACGGAGTCTCGGACCAAAGTAGGACATGCTCTACTTTGGATCGGAACGGAGCAACGGGACCGTCAAAAAAACTGAAGTGTGCATGGCCCCATTGAAATGAATGGGTCAGGGTGCTAGCCATCAGAAAAACGGATAGCACCCTGAAGGAAAAAACTGAAGTGGGCATGGGGCCTGAAGGTGTGCTAGAAAGAGATTTGGAAGCAGGGTGTTTCTTTTCTTTGTGTGCTGTGTGTGGCAGACATGATAGCAGTTAGGCTCTACCCACTAGCTCAGAGAAAACTGAGAATTAGAGATAGAGCCTGCAGAGGGGAAAATTGCTAAAAAATGCAGGATACAAGAATAAGAGGACGATAACTCTTAACTCGTAAATTTTGCGGAGGGCCTCTAGATTTATAAATAAAGTTTTTCTGAAGCACTGTACATGATGGGTGGACTTTGGATTAAATACAGGATAAGGGTGAAGAGGTAGATAATAAGATAATATTGTCGCAGTAGACTTAATTGAACCCTAAACCTGTGTCCACAGCTCATTCTACACCCTGAAAGAACAACATCTGTTATGTGCACCCATGTCCAAAGCCTAAAAGAAACCGTATTTGTGAAAGGTAAATATTGTTTAGAAAAGTGTGTAGGGTTAATTATCTGGTTACAATGGCGCCAGGCAAGGGGTGAGATATGTTATGCAGTCAGTTCTTTAAGTTGATGTGTTGAAAGCAGGAAAAATGGGCAAGTGTATGGATCTAAGTGACTTTGACAAGGGCCAAATTGTAATGGTTGGACGACTGAGTTAGAGCATCTCCAAAACAGCAGGTCTAGTGGGGTGTTCCTGGTAGGCAGTGCCTACCGAAAGTGGTCCAAGGAAGGTCAACTGGCAACAAGGTCAACTGGCTATCTAATCTGGTCTGCTCCCACACCATAGCTATTGTAGCACAAATCTGAGAAAGAAAGAAAAACCAAAACAAGTCTGACCTATGGAAGCCTCATCACGCAACTTTCATCTTGGTGCCAGATACTACAAGACACCTTCAGAGGTCTTGTGGAGTCCATGCCTCAACTGAGCATAACATTAGAAACATTAATGGCAACAATTCAAATGGTTACATATTAGAATACATTATCATCTGCATTTGCCATTACATCATGGAGCCTTCTTAACATGGATGACTCACACCTAGGTAGATAATTAATCATCCAATTTATTATTATTCACTATACATATTTATCTAAAACGTGCAATTCATTTAAAGATGCATGATATAGTCAGTAACAATCCAAAAAACAAAAATAAAAATGTGACACTGAGGCCCATTTTGTGATGCTTGGGGGGGGGGGGGGGGTCTTCTGCTTCTCCTCCCACTCTCAGAAAAGATTGCAAAGTAACACCAAGCATACAGTACATATTACTCCATTGTTCTGATAAATTGATCTAAGAATATACTGCCTGAAAGAACGATTAAAATGTAACTTTTACTGTTATGAGAGCAGGGTTGTTATCAATTGATGGATATTGAGCTTCTGTTCTTCTCTATTCCTGTGCTCTAAACGGTCTGAGTAAGTTGCTTTAGCCGGATACCAGTCAATTTGGCATTTAGCCCAATTTTAGTGTACATAACAGTAAAAGTTTAATTTTAAGCATACAGTACCTTGCATAAAGTACGGAACCAATTACGGATAACTTTAATACTGTATTATTACATAGATGATTATTTAATCCACATATAGATAGCCCTTGGGGGAAAACGTTCTTGAAGATTATTGTATACAGTCAGCTGTGACCTTCAGCCTGTGTGACTTAAATATCCTGGACTTCAGCCAGCAGAGATCATAGAGGGATCAGAAATCCCACCACATCTAACAGGGCTCAGCGTAGTCCCATGACCTTTCAGTAAGTCGTGGAGAGCTAATAGGATTCTGGGAGCAATATCAAGATCTTGTGTCACTATGGGACTACCTAAAAAAAAAAAGAAAAGCAAACAGCCTAAGAACGTCATGAAAAACAATGTTGATGCTATAAACAAGCCCTAAAGTGGAAAGCTGTTTGTGAGATTTGCAGGTTTTTTTTACTGACTTAGTGACTTCCTGGGCCAAAACCACAAAGCCATTAAGATGTTTTAGAAACTGGATAAGCTAGTCACCCCAGTACAGCTATGTCCAAACAATCATCATCATCAATATGTCCAAACAAACATCATCATCAATATGTCCAAACAATCATCATCCTCATCAATATGTCCAATTAACATCATCCTCATCAACATGTCCAAACAATCATCATGATCATCAGCATGTCCAAACAATCATCAAAACTAGTCACTGCATGATGATAAAATGGTTTTCGCATACTTTTCTACGCCAGTGGTCTTCTGTGTTATAAGTGATAAAACATACCCCTTTAGGCCTCATGCACATGACTGTGTTTGGTCTGTGATATACAGACCACATGTCGGCCACATTTCCCGGACCGAACACAGTTCAGGGAGCGGGGCTCCTAGCATCATAGTTATCTAAAACACTAGGAGTCCCTGAATCTCCTTGGGAATACTGTCCCGTACTGAAACATGTTTTCAGTACGGAACAGTAATCCCACGGGAAGGCAGTGACTCACAGCACCATACATAACCAGGGCAGGCCTTAGGATAGATGGCGCCCCGTGCGAAATGATCTTTCGGCGCCCCATCCCCATAATTAAAAAAAAAAATCCCCATAAAGAAATTGTAATGCCCCTTTAGTGCCCCCATACAGTATAATAATAATATTTCATAATATAATATATTACAACCCCTTCAAGGACACAGTATTTTGTCCTCTAATTGTGCCCACAGTATTATGCCCCCTGTAGTACCCCTAGACGGTATAATGTCAGCTTAGAGGCCCCCACATATTATAGTGCCCCCCTGTAGATTTTGCCATACAGCCTCCCTGTAGACAGTGCCATAGTCCCCCACCTCCTCCTTGTAGATCGTGCCATACAGCTGCCCACACCTCCCCCTTGTAGACAGTGCCCCCAAACAAAAACAAAAATTGTGCTCACCTAGGCTCCGTTCCCATGCCGAACTGAGCTGCTCCACGACGGGATCCTTGCGTAGGTCGGCGTGATCCTGTAGCTTAGTACAAGTTTCCCAACCTTTTCGGACTCAGGGCCCCTACCAAAATTGTTTTGAGAAAGACGGAAAACGGCTAAAAAAAAACAAAACACTACACTCGTAGGGTATGTGTCACGTTGGGTTCGTGGACCCACTGGGCCGTACTGCCTTGGCGGTATGGCAGCTGGCCAACAGGGCGCAGGTCACAATCCATAGTTCGTATAGGGTACCTGTGGCGGCTCGGACAGTAGCAAGGCAGGCTCAGCTGAGGCTAGGTAGCGGGTAGACGTCAGGCGTGGAGTAGCAGGACAGGCGTATATACAGCACAGCACGACTCCAGCTCAGCTCGGCACTTGACCAGGATAGCACGGGATACAGGATACAGGTACGGGAAACACTGGGAACTGGAAAACACTAGGAGACCATATGCTTAGACAAACTATGATACGACAAACAACGCTCAGGCATTGCATGAAGGGGCTGGGCCCTTCTTATAATCCAGGGTGTTCATGGGCTAATTTAGCCTTAAATTCCGGTGCACACGCTGCCCCTTTAAGAGCGGGCACAATCGTGCGCGCGCACCCTACGGGACCAGGCCGAGGTGAGTGGAAGTGAGCGCTGGCGTCTCCTGAGGAGAAGACTGGAGCCAGCGCTCGCCGACCCATGGCTGCGGCCCGCAGCCATGGACATGACAGTATGTTTACACATGTTGTAAGGCAAAAAAATCTGCCTCAAATTCCTTCAGGAACTGAAGGCGTTGTTTGACCTTTTTTTTGTGTTTTTTCTTTAGCCGTTGAAGCTAATGCAAAAGACGCAGCAAAAAAGCTCCAAACGAGCGCCGCAGGTATTTTCTACCTCCTATTAATATTTCAATTGGAGGTCAGAGGCAGAAACCTCTTGAAGACCATCAGCCCCCCCACTCACAGTAAAATGACCATCAGCCCACCACTCTCAGTAAAATTACCATCAGCTCTCCACTCACAGATTCCCCCTGTAGGTAGCGCCACACAGCCGCTTGTAGGTAGCGCCACTCAGCCCCCTTGTAGATAGTGCCACACAGCCCCCTGTAGGGAGCGCCACACAGCCCCCTGGTAGGGAGCGCCACACAGCCCCCTGGTAGGGAGCGCCACACAGCCCCCTGGTAGGGAGCGCCACACAGCCCCCTGGTAGGGAGCGCTACACAGCCCCCTGGTAGGGAGCGCCACACAGCCCCCTGGTTGGTAGCGCCACACAGCCCCCTGGTTGGTAGCGCCACACAGCCCCCTGGTTGGTAGCGCCACACAGCCCACAGCCCCCTGGTTGGTAGTGCCACACAGCCCACAGCCCCCTGGTTGGTAGTGCCACACAGCCCACAGCCGCCTGGTAGGTAGTGGCACACAGCCCACAACCCCCTTGCAGGTAGTGGCATACAGCCCACAACACCCTTGTAGGTAGTGGCACACAGCCCACAGCACCCTTGTAGGTAGTACCACACAGCTCACAGCCCCCTTGTAGATAGCGCCACTGTAGCTCCCTGAAGGAGCGTAATCCCCGCGTGGCCGGAGATTCCGCTCCTGGAGCGCTCCTTGATGTCTCTGTCCATATATGGACAGTGACATCAGGGGAAACTCCTGAAGCGGAATCCCCGTCCACAGCGTTGCCGACGCTGTGACCGGGGATTTCACTCCAGGAGAAGCTCCTGTCGTCTGTGTCCATTTATGGACAATGACGTCGTTGACTTCTCCTGGAGTGGAATCCCCGGTCACAGCATCTGCAAGGCTGTGGACGGGGATTCAGCTGCAGGAGTTTCCCCTGATGTCACTGTCCATATATGGACAGAGACATCAAGGAGCGCTCCAGGAGCGGAATCCCCGACCACACGGGGATTCCGCTCCTTCAGGGAGCTACAGTGGCACTAGTAGATAGCAGAGCAGGGAGATAACTCTGTGCTCTGCTATAGTGCCGTTGCTACCGCTGTATCAGCTACAGCGGCTGCTAGCGTCGCCCTCATGCAAGCAGCGGTAGCGTCGGCCACTAAGTGAAGAAGCGCCCGGGCGGAAAGGCGACTGCTGAGTCGCCGGGCCCCAGCGCTTCTGAAACAAGCAGTGGAAGGGAGCCAGCGCAGCGCCCCCTTCCACCTGCTGGAGTGATGTGCCCTGTGCGAAGGCACAGGTCGCACACCCCTAAAGCCGGCCCTGTACATAACTATGACGCTAGGAGCCCAGCTCCCTGAACTGTGTTCGGTCTGGGAAATGCAGTCGACATGCGGTCCATATATCACGGACCAAACATGGTCATGTGCATGAGGCCTTAGGGTATGTTCACACGGCCTATTTTCAGCTGTTTTTCGGGCCATAAACGCCCCGAAAAATGGCTGAAAATACGAGGGGCTGAACGCCTCCAAACATCTGACCATTGATTTCAATGGGAAAACGGCATTTCATTCCCAAAGGGCGTTTTTTTGTTTGTAAAAAGTCACATAAAAAAGCGCACCTTAAGGCCTCATTAACACGAGCGTGTGCATTTTGCGCACGCAAAAAAATGCAGCGTTTTGCGTGCGCAAAAGGCACTTGACAGCTCCGTGTGTCATCAGTGTATGATGCGCGGCTGCGTGATTTTCGCGCAGCCGCCATCATAGAGATAAGGCTAGTCGACGTCAGTCACTGTCCAGGGTGCTGAAAGAGTTAACTGATCGGCAGTAACTCTTTCAGCACCCTCGACAGTGAATTCCGATCACAATATACAGCAACCTGTGAATAAAAAAAAAGACGTTCATACTTACCAAGAACTTCCTGCTTCCTCCAGTCCGGTCTCCCGGCCGTTGCTTTGGTGACGCGTCCCTCTCTTGACATCCGGCCCCACCTCCCTGGATGACGCGGCAGTCCATGTGACCGCTGCAGCCTGTGCTTGGCCTGTGATTGGCTGCAGCGGTCACTTGGACTGAATTGTCATCCCGGGAGGTCAGACTGGAGGAAGAAGCCGGGAGTTATCGGTAAGTCAGAACTTCTTTTTTTTTTTACACGTTCATGTATATTGTGATCGGAAGTCACTGTCCAGGGTGCTGAACCAGTTTAACTCTTTCAGCACCCTAGACAGTGACTGTCTCCTGACGTCGCGTACCGGAAAATTTTTTGCCGGGTTCGGTCAAAACGAGTTCGGCCGAACCCGGTGAAGTTCGGTTCGCTCATCTCTAAATTCTGACACTCCGTTTGGATGTTTGTAAACAGAAAAGCACGTGGTGCTTTTCTGTTTACATTCAGAGTTTGACAGCTCTTGCGCGAATCACGCAGTTCGCACGGAAGTGCTTCCGTGCGACCTTCGTGGTTTTCACGCACCCATTGACTTCAATGGGTGCGTGATGCGCGAAAAACGCAGAAATTTAGAACATGTCGTGAGTTTTTTTCAGCGCACTCACGCTGAGCAAAACTCACGGACTGTCTGCATGCCCCCATAGACTTGTATAGGTCCGTGCAACCCGCGTGAAAAGCACGCGCGTCGCACGGACGTATATCACGTTCGTGTAAATGAGGCCTAAAAAAGAAGTGCATCTCATATCCTGAGTCGTTTTTGGATCCATTTTTCATTGTCTCAATAGAAAAACAGCTCCAAACACGTCCGTAAAAACGCATCAAAATAAGCTTAATGCATAAAAAACGGCTGAAAATCAAAGGCCGTTTTTCCTTGAAAACAGCTCCGTATTTTACAGTGGTTTTTTTTTTAAGCGTGCGAACATAGCCTTAGGCTGGATTCACACACAGCGTTTACGGTTTTCAGTGGCGTTTTTTATCCCCTTATTTTTTTTGACAAAAAACGATTTAACAATGTGTATTACATGTGGTTTTGCCGCGGGTGTTTGCGTGCGGCAAATACCCAGCGTAATACAGTACCAACATAGTCAATGAGATTCCAGGAAATCTGAAGTACACGCTGCAGTATTTTTCTGCACGTAAATTGACCTGCAGTGCGTATTTTCAAATCCGCAGCATGTCAATTTATCTTGCGTTTCTGCTTGCGAATTGTAACTGCCTAATACTATAGAAAAAACGCACCAAAACCCGCAGCATGAAAACACACCAATTTAAAAAGAAAAAATAATCACACATACCATATTTTTCGGACTATAACACGCAGGTTCTAGCAAGAATAAATCTTGCTAAAAACTCCCTATATCTTATAGTCGGCAGTCAGGGGACCCCCTGACTGCTTCCTTAATTAACCCCTTCCCGACCCACACATTTAACTAGCTAAATGCCACGGTCAATAGCAATCACAGAATTTATAGGGGTTTTCGCATGAAGGACATTTATGACATATCGACAGGATATATAAAAAATGTCAGATAGATGCGGTCCCACCTCTGGGACCCGCACCTATCTCTGGAACGCGGGCCCCTAAACCCCGTTCTAGCTTTTTGTGCTCTCCCGGCAACTTAATGATTACATGGTTGAGTTATGGAAAGGGCATCTCGCTGAGCTACGCGGTTTCCGTAACTCCCATAGAACTGAATAGTAGTTATGGAAACAGCGTAGCTCGCATGCTACGCTGCTTCTGTAATTGCCATTCACTACTATGGGAGTTATGGAAACAGCGTAGCTCAACGAGATACGCAGTTTCCGTAACTCGACCATGTAATCATTCAGTGGCCGGGAGAGCGCAAAAAGGTAGAATGGGGTTTAGGGGGCCTCGTTCTAGGGATAGGTGCGGGAGATAGAGGTGGGACCCGCATTTATCTGACATTTATGACATATCCTGCGGATATGTCATAAATGTCCTCCATGGGAAAAGCCGAGGGGGACGGCCCGCTCTGACAGCCTAACACCCCCCCCCCGCAATGTGATCGGGGGGCGCCGATGGTTATGGCAGCTTGGGGGCCTAATGAAGACCCCCAGATCTGCCTCTGCTAAATCCCGCCTCCGGCAAATTTGCCATTCTGAAACTTATATAACTTATTACCGAGGTACACTTTGTAATATACTTACACTTCATAAAGTGCCTGCATCGCTCTATCTCCCGGCTCGTCAATTGATGACTCCGCTTTGAAAATTCAGGATTTCCGGCTTGCTCCTGTGCATCTTATTTCAGTGCAGTCTTCCGGCGGCTCAGTGTACGGGCACGTCATAGCGGACGTCACTGTACACAGGAGGTAGTAGCAGACCAGATCCTTGGCATTATCCTCTGAGCATGGTTGGTTGTCACTTGTCCCTTACTCTGCTTTAGCTGAATGCCCAATCGTGTATGCACACATTACTCCCGACCAATCAAATGTTCTAAAAGTTATTTTGGGCGGGAGGTATGAAAGGAACAGAATGGTTAAGTAGTTTATCCTGTATAATTAAAGCTATGAGATAAAGAGTTAATGGTTGTTAGATGTGTGTATGTGGGCAGTAAAACCCCCAGGAAAGTTTAATGTTCAGTTTAACTTGTTTTTTTCCAAAGGTGGGGGCTCAGGGTGTTTCCAACAGGCTGTGTCTTTATCTAACATGTATGTATGTACCATAAGTGATCTTAAACCTAATTGGTAAGGCTACATTCACATGAGCGTGACAGATTTACGCACGTAAAAACCACGCTTAAATCTTTCCGTGTGTGTTGCGTTATGCATCCGTGTGCTTTGCATGTGGCATGTGTTTCTCAGGCTCTGGCAAGCACTTTTTTTTTTCAATGTAATTGATCCGTAAAACACAGACAGCACACGGATCCGTGTGCTGTCCGTGGTTTTCACGCACCCATTGATTTCAATGGGCTGTTGCTTTAACTCACGGCACACAGACGAGATTCACGCTTGTGTGAATGAGCTCTTAAGCTACCACTGCAATGAAGCTATACTTGTAATCGTGTGTGTCTTCTATTGGCTTGTGTATATATGGCTTTTGTATATTATCTCTCTTTGCCATCTAGTCCTGTATAAATAAACCTAATGGGGCGTGGTTCTACAGAGAATGCCACATGAGATACTGAAGCACTTGTCTGTGTCTTCTCTCCGATGCATCGATATTCTGATTTGGAGTCAGAAGCTGGATTGTTAGAGTACCTTTAGCTCTCCCAAACCCAGGATACTCTGACAGAGGCGTACAGGAAGAATCCTCAGATGGCTGAGATGCCAACGCAATGCAGCATGGGAATTGTAGGCTGGGAGGGGAACAGAAAACAGCCATGGACCAGATGTTCAGACTGTAAACAAACCGGAGCGCGGCCGCAGCACACAGACAGTGAAGCAAAGAACCAAAAAAAAATAAAAAAAAAGGTATGTTGGGGACATTAGGACACAATACCCAGCACAACAACAATCAAAAGCATCACAGCACTGGATATATGAAGATGAAATGGGTGCAAGCCTCAACAGGACTTGAGCTAAGGTCCCCTACTGTAAAATCCAAGAGAGACAAGGCGGCACATCCAAAAAAGAAAGGGAGCTTTATTTACCCGTATGACGTTTCAGCTGAATAGAGCCTTTCTCAAGCATGTTTAAAATACAAACAGTAACCAATATATAAGGACTCACAGTCATTAGTAATCATAAGGTACAATTAATGTAAAAGAGCAAAAAATATATATATGTTAAAACCCAGTGAACATGCCATACATCAAGAGACATTCAAAGAGTAGAAGTCAAAGTATCTCAGTAAATCCAATACAGTATATAATAAGAGACACCTATAAAATATTTAAGAATAATATAGATACCCAATAAACCAGATGTGTGTATTCATTACAAAACAGATTACAAAATAAGATACATATGACGTATATAAATAGCGGACTTACTCCGAGTGTAACCACTGTGCATATCTAAACCGCAATCTAATGCAAACCGCTAGAAAGGAGAACCGTTTCCCTAACTGCACATGCGCTAGTGACGAAATCATTAAACGCGCATGCGTCAGGAGTCAGTCACATGACGTAACTCGCACATGCTTAGTACAGCAATGCGGGAAATGGACGCCGTTTTAGAGATGGGCATAAGTCAGAGAACGTTTATAGTGAGATATAATCATTGTAATGTCCGTGGCTGCGGGCTGTCAGCTCCAACCTTCCCCTGACAGCCGCAGCCACGAGTCGGCAAGCACTGGCCCCAGCCTCCTCCTCAGGAGACGCCAGCGCTCGCGTCCACTCACCTCAGCCGGATCCCGTAGGGTGCGCGAGTACGCTTGTGCCCGCTCTTAAAGGGGCAGCGCGTGAACCGGAACTTGTGATGAACTTTGACCCTTGAGTACCCTGGACTATAAGAGGGGTTCAGACCCCTAGTTCTGCGCCTGAGCGTTGTTGTTGTTCCCTAGTTTGTCTATGTGATGGCCTCCTAGTGTGTTACCTGTACCTGTACCCGTTCCGGTTCCCGTACCTGTTCCAGTTCCTAGCATTCGATACCTTCCTGGTCTAGCACTGTGCTGTGCCAAAGTCGTGCCGTATCCACGTCTGACCTGCTTCACCTCGCCCAGCCGAGCCTGCCTTGCTGCTGTCTACATCACCTCAGGTACCCTTTTCTGGACTATAGACTTTACACCATACCTGTTTGGCCGGCTGCCGTCCCGCTACGCGGTACGGCCCAGTGGGTCCACACCCCGCCTCGTGACAATCACGTACATATATGTAGGAGAACCACATTGGATCAAAAGGTGCCTGTAAAAAATAGGGAAAACCCGAAGATGATAAAAAAATTCTTATTATAGACCATTCAAATGAATGGTCAAGAGGCAAAGGTACATGAGACCTAAACGAAGGTAAGGGCCCACCTATTCACACATATGGGGGGGGGGGGGGAATTGAGTTTTATACAGTGGCCAACCTCATAACCAGAGGTATTTAAACACCCATATAGCCAAAGTGAAAAGATGACTCCCTCCCACCAATCCCAATTTCCCAACCCATAATATGGAATGCACCCCAGAACAGGATGAATCCAATCAATGCTCAGCCCAGGGATCCCCCGAAGACCAAACACATGGATAATGGAGAGTCAAACAGATCACAAAAAAGAGGTGCAATTGCGCACTTCATAGGTGCTACAATATATATGGCCAGAAATGACCCAAATCCCTAATGGTGAGACCAGTCAAACCAAGGTCAATAAATCGTAACCGACAATGCCTCAAACACATTCATATAAAAAAAAAAGTAATAATAATAAATACAAGGCATAAAGAAAGATCTAAATATCTCATAACACCCATGTCCAATGCAAGATGTATATATAAACTGGCATGCATATAGGGCAGACATCACGACCATGAAGGTGTCACTTATTATATACTGTATCGGATTTACCGAGATACTCTGACTTCTACTTTTTGAATGCCTCTTGATATATGACCTGTTCACTGGGTTTTAACATATATATATTTTTTGCACTATTACATTAATTGTATCTTATGATTACTAATGACTCTGCGAGTCCTTATATATTGGTGTTGTGAAAGAAATTAACTAATTCCACCATTTTGTCTTCTAGTCTATACTTCCATTTTAACTTCAATATAAGAGTGATATGTTGAGAGAATGTATTTCTGTTTTTGCTGTGTTAAGGAATTGAATCAGCAAGAATAAAGGCTGAGGGAAAGTTGATGACTCAAGACCCCACCCTCTACGCCCTCCTTACAGAATACAGAAGATGATAAGGACTTACCATTTTCTGACTTGATAGGAAAATATTGCAATGCTAAGAAAATATTGTGAATGTAATTTGTTTTGTGCAAACTCAAGAGAAAATATTACAGCTGATGTAGTAAAAGTTCAGTCTAAAAAACTGTATATAAGCCCACTCATAATGTATGTAAAATGCCATCTGCCATCACTTGCTGAGTGACATCATTATGACACTGCTGTGAAACCTTCTCATGAGGAAATAAATATGAATGAATCTGGAGCAACTGTTTGACTTTGAATTATCCACAACAATTTTGGTGCCGAAACCCGGGAACCGAAAGCGGCTGGAACGGAACCAGGACAGGAGACCGAACTGGCGCCATTAAACAGGTGAGAAACTTTTTTCTCATTCGCTCTCTCTTCCTTTGGTCCCAAGTCCCTCTGTTCTCTGTCGTGAGTACGTTTGCCAAGAACCTGAAACAGTTGTTAAATGTACTAACCTCTTTTTGATATGTATGTGAATGAATGAATGAGGATGTTGGTGCATGCCACATCAGAGTGACAGAGGCCTTTACGGCGAAGTGCTTGAAACTGCCTCAAGACGCACCTCTACGGAGAAGGCATGGTGGGGGCAGTGCAGTGATAAGTAAGAGGACCCTACCGTCCTCAGACACGATTGTTGTTCTATTTTTCTGTGTTTGTCAAGTAAATTGTTATTAACCACTGCCTGAGCAGCAGAAGGACAAAAAGTGTGCGTGTCCTGAAGCTGCACATGTCTTGTTTCCCTCATGAAAAATCATAGTGCTTAGAAGATACCTGTCTTAGATTGTTTGATATAAATGATATAATGAGCAGTTCCTTTGTGGGATTATTGTTTAGTTGGTTGTAATTTGGCTCAGTTGGATAGTGTATACAGAGTGTAGATGGGTACGTAGGAGACACGTGGTGTGGGACTTTCCTTAACAGCCAATAGCCATAGTCTTTGTTAGTGAAGATAAAAACTGAGAGAGAAGGGTATGAGTCCCCTCCATCATAGCAGGGCTATGGGCAACAGTCACGGCAAACGAGGGTCTGGCCAATCACTAGATTACAGAATAGGGCGTCCGCAGGCTTCTCTGACCCCACAGGAGAAGATGAATTTTGAGGTATGGCATATGGGTGAACAAGCACCTGTTAAAATGATGTAAGCTTACTAGGGGATTGTAAATCCAGAATGTCAAATGACAAAGCAGATTGGAGTAGCTGGATTGTAGCATCTTATAGAAAGCAACAAAGAGCCCAAGGTATCTTTATAGTAGTCAGTATAGAATATATACTTTAATAATTTAAGTTATTTTGTATATTCATTATCTTCATAGAACTGTTTAGCATCTTTTAGTGACAAATGTATGGAATTTTAATACACTGAAGTAAAGTGCAGGAGGTTGTCAGAGGAAATTCATATTTTATAAAGTAAAGTTTAAAGCAAAGGAAGTTATAGAAGTAGTAGTTGTTTTAAAGTTGCAAATGACCATATAGTAAATTCCCATATGGTATAATTTAGAATCAACTAGTGTGATAAGAGAAGGGGGAGGTGGAGAACAGCTGCTAGTGAGATAAGGAATGTAATATTGTTCTTGAAATGAATGGACACAAAATTAAATGCTGATATAGATATTTTGTATAACATTGCAGAACAACTTTGTGTCATTTGTAGATTGAATCAGGAAAAGTGATAAATGTAATGCTGTACAAGCAGTCCTTCACAGCCTAACCACCAGACACCGCTCTGCTGCCAGATTAACCAAATATGAAATCTCCGTTAGCACCATCTAATATCACCATACTCAGGTGTAATGTACTAAATCCTGCTACACTCTTACCACTCCAGACTAATGAGGATGGACAGGATCCAGAGCATGATTGTGGGCAGGTGGTGGAACTTTTTTACACCCCTTCCAGTCCTGTGCTGGATGAGCCCATCCCAAACGCTGAAATGACCCTCTATGTGGATTGGTCTAGGCAACAAAAGCCAGAGGGAGGGTTTGCTGCAGGTTTTGCTGTAATAGACCCCTCTGTCTTATACTCTGAGACCCTTGATCCTGTCATACATTCTGCCCAGAGTGCAGAGTTGCTTGCCCTGATCAAGGCATGCAAGCTGGCAGAGGGAAAGACTGTAAATATATATACGGACTCCCGTTATGCTTATGGTATTGTACATGATTTTGGTTTTCTGTGGGAGCACAGAGGTTTCTTAACTTCTTGTGGGAAGGTTGTGAAGCATGCAGACCTCATACAGGAGCTGCTGGAAAAAGTAAAGCTACCTCGAGCTATAGCTGTTATCAAATGCCAGGCACATCAGCGAGCAAAAGATCCTATCACTATGGGTAATAACAGGGCAGATGAAGCGGCTAAAAAAGCTGCTCTTCTGATCCTCCAAGAGTCCCCAAAAGATGACCAAAATCTGACAATGAACACTCATAACCTTGCAAAAACAGGCAGGTCCCCAGACACACAGTAAATGGAGGAAGACAGGTTGTAAGCCAGATAATGGTGTTTGGAAACATGAGGATGGTCGATTGTGTGCCCCTCCAGCTATATATCAGTTTTTAACAAACTTATCTCATCTTCCATTTCATGTTTCCAAAGGAGGAATGGTTTCTATTGTAAGTAAATTTTGGGTTGCACCAGGCTTCTCACAATTTGCAACACAATGGTGCAAGAAATGCATGAAACACCTTGTTAAACCTGACTACCCATTCCAGAGACTTCAGATAGACTACATTCAACTACCTAAATGTGGAGTCTATGAGTATGTCTTAGTATGTGTGGATATGTTCTCCTCTTGGGTAGAAGCATGGCCTGTTGCTAAGGCAACAGATGTAGCGACAGCTAAGAACATAATATCTGAGATTCTGTGCAGATATGGCCTACCTGAGACGGTAGTGTCTGACCGTGGGACACATTTCATGGGGCAGGTATTTACAGAAATGTTGAAAGGGTTGCAAATTAACCAACAGCTACATACTCCATATCACCCACAGTCAGCAGGGAAGGTTAAGAGAGCAATTGGCATCTTAAAAAAAATAAGATAGCTAAAATCTGTGAGCAAACAAAACTGACTTGGGTACAAGCCCTACCGTTAGCTCTATTTGCAATGAGGCATATACTAAAGGGAATGCATGGACTTTCACTGTTTGAAGTACTGTTTGGCAGGCCACCGCTGACTGGACTTTTCTTTCCACAGGAATTACATGGACAGTATGCTTCTCTAACTGACTATGTTGTCCAGCTCCATAAGCAGCTGACTAATTTGCATGGCTTAGTCTTTTCTTCTTTACCAGACCCAGAAGACAAAACTAGAACTCATCACCTCCAACCTGGAGATTGGGTCATGATAAGAAGATACGTGAGGAAACATCTGGAACCCAGATTTGATGGCCCATACCAAGTACTACTGACCACTTCTACCTCAGTGAAAGTGGAGGGGAAACCCAACTGGATTCACGCTTCTCACTGTAAAAAGGTGAACTTTCAGGTCAGGGGACGCAGATCTGTGTAAAAAGGGTGAGGCCACTCTGAGAAATGAGGACTGACTATAGGAAAATGTAAAAAATGCATTTGCTGTCTTGCCTGTTCCTTTGTATCTTATCCTATTGTACACAGGTGAATGGTGAACGGCGGAAGAACTCTATTTGGCTTCTACATCAACAAACAGCCAAGCAGCTGAACATAAGTGACTGTTGGATCTGTTCTCATGTTCCAGCAAATCATAAAGGATTCCCTTTAATTGGTGTGCCAATATCTATGAATGATCTCAATCTCACAGACTATAGCTATGATGTTGAAATAGATGTAAATCACACCGCTCAGAATGCTCTCTCAGACCAAGGAACATATTTAGAAATTGCTGGCCTATTAAATACACCCACTATGTGCATAGGGCCTATGTATGCTAATCACATAGCCAGAATTAATGGGCGCAAAGTCAATTTACATAAGGTACACGTTGGAGAAACAGATTGTAAAAATGCCACATTACTATTCAATATGAAGTATGAGGTACATGGTAATTGTAATAACCAATGATGGTGTGCAACTATGACAGCGTCTTGTGCCCCCAGGTGTTCCGGTCCTGACCAAGGAGATGATGACGAATGAGACTTAAAGATGTGGATACAACTATTCTCTAAGCATGATGACAAAACAGCTACAGAGTTGATCGTCTGACAGCCCAGCTCGACTACCCGTCTCTCCTGAAGACCCCTCAGCTGTTTGAGAGTAGGGTGGAGGACATCATCTCTGAGAAGAGGGTCCCACAGATGCAACCCAGCCGTTTGAGCACCACCTTTAAAGATGAGTTAATGCTCTGAGAGTGATTTCACCGGGGATTTCTCCGGGGTGGTCCTTGTGATGTGATGCATCTCTGGCCGGCTGTTGTCATCTACAATAGTTAGAAAAGAGTTTGTGTGTGTTTTTTGCTATCAATACAACGTATGGTCGATTTAGTGGAAATTGCTACCAAGAAACAGTCAAGAATAGATGTCAGACATCTCATGATCTATGCAGCTTATCTGTATACTCTGTGAAGTACGGACTGTCTCGGGGGTGGTTTCCAGGATAGGAAGGATGACAGTTAGTTAGTGAAGAGAATAATAATAATAATATATGTGTGATAATGATATTATCAAAAGGGTGAAATGTGAAAGAAATTAACTAATTCCACCATTTTGTCTTCTAGTCTATACTTCCATTTTAACTTCAATATAAGAGTGATATGTTGAGAGAATGTGTTTCTGTTTTTGCTGTGTTAACTGGTTGCCGACACAGGACGAGTATGCTCGTCCTGAGCGGCGAGCACTTCGCGCATTAGGACGAGCATACTCGTCCAGTGACAGCCGTCCCTGCGCGCGTCTGTGCGCGCGATCGAGAGCGGGGCAACGGCTGTAATACACAGCCACGGCCCCGCTCTGACAGCGGAGAGAAGAGAAACATCTTCTCTCCGCTGTTAACCCTTTGACCGCCGTGATGACAGCTGATCGCAGCGTTCAAGGAGAGGGGACTGCACATTGATCGCGTCACAGAAAATAACTGTGACGCGATCAAAGCCCATAACTCATATGGCCAGACAGCCCAGGGTCCAGTGAAGGACCCCAGGGCTGTCTGAACATATTTCCTGTTGTTAGGGCATACTGAGGTATGCCCTAATAACTGCCTGTGTACAATTAGTAACAGGCTAATGTACTGGCATATAGATATATGCCAGTACATTACAGTTACAAAATCAAAATCAAAATGATAAATCCCTTTATGGGATTAAAAAAAAAAGTTAAATGAATGTAAAAAAAAAATAATGGTAAATAAATAAATAAAAAGTAAATAAAATACACAGAAACACACATTTTTTATAATAAATCAACTTTTTAAAATATAAGTCCCAAAACATGAAATAATATAGACATATTTGGTATCGCCACGACCGTAACAACCTGTAGTACAAATGTATACCATTATTTATTATGATCGGTGTATGGTGTAAAAAAAATAATATTAAAACTGCTGCACAACTGCTTTTTTTCTGCATTTTAATCTAATTAAAAATTTATAGAAATTAAACGATAATGTATTTGTACCAAAAAATGGTACGTACATAAAGTACAACTCGTCCCGCAAAAAACAAAGTCTCATACAAACTACGTCGTACAAAAAATAAAAGCGTTATGAGCGTCGGGATGCAAAGAGGGCAATGTAAAAAAAAATTGCTCTGTCCCCAAGGCTAAAATTGGCCGTGTCCTTAAGGGGTTAAGGAATTGAATCAGCAAGAATAAAGGCTGAGGGAAAACTGATGACTCAAGACCCCACCCTCTACGCCCTCCTTACAGAATACAGAAGATGATAAGGACTTACCATTTTCTGACTTGATAGGAAAATATTGCAATGCTAAGAAAATATTGTGAATGTAACTTGTTTTGTGCAAACTCAAGAGAAAATATTACAGCTGATGTAGTAAAAGTTCAGTCTAAAAAACTGTATATAAGCCCACTCATAATGTATGTAAAATGCCGTCTGCCATCACTTGCTGAGTAACATCATTATGACACTGCTGTGAAACCTTCTCATGAGGAAATAAATATGAATGAATCTGGAGCAACTGTTTGACTTTGAATTATCCACAACAGTGTCACGGTCCTGGGGTATGTGGACCCTGTAGGCCACTCTGCCGTAGCATAAGAGTACCTGCAAGAATCCAGAATGACACGGAGTGTAGCAGATGCTTTGGCACAGATGCAGCTTGACGCGGCAGATGACACCAGACGTGGCAGGTGACACACACTCGACTGTTGAGATGTATAGAGGTGAAACCTTATTCTTACTATGTAATAAAGTGAAGCTTTAGCTATTACATAACTTGTATGCTACATACAATGGGCCTCATTTTTCAAAACTGTCTAAAAGAAAAAATGCCTTGTTGCCCACAACAACCAATCAGAGCCCGCTTTAGGCCTCCTTCATATCATGTTTATTTTATACTTTAAATGAGGTGCTTGATTGGCCAGCAAACTCGCCTGACCTAAACCCCATAGAGAATCTATGGGGTATTGTCAAGAGGAAGATGAGAGACTCCGGACCCAACAATGCAGACGAGCTGAAGGCCGCTATCAAAGCAACCTGGGCTTCCATAACACCTCAGCAGTGCCACAGGCTGATCGCCTCCATGCCACGCCACATTGATGCAGTAATTCATGCAAAAGGAGCCGGGACCAAGTATTGAGGGCATATACTGTACACTCCACGCATCGTATTTGTAAGGATGCTAAATAAATCAGCAGGAGCCTTTTGAAGTATAAAATGGAGCATAATGTTTAGCTGGATAACCATAAAAATCTGTATTTGAAGTTCAGAATCAGTATCATAGTGCCGCGTCGGGAATCCGGATGTGCGCTCCAGTGCCTGGAGCCGGAAGTGGGGCGGTCCTCGCTACCGGCCGCGTCACGGGGGATGCGCCACCAGTCATCGCGCTGCGCCACTCCAAATATGATACACTATATAAGGGCAGCAATCTGCAGGACATACACACACATCCCTCCCTGAGGAAGCACCTTTAGCGAAACGCGCGTTGGGGTTCATGTGCTGGAGCGTGCACTGACTATTACTTCTTCTTGCACCAATGGGTAAGCTATTGCTGTCTGTTTCAAACATTGCATTTATGCACTAGCACTTTATTTGAACCATTGGTCTCTTCCTGCTATCTTACTACTGACTTACTATATTTTTCATATGGTTTATTAATTATAAAACAGGGGAGCCTATCCTATGTGGATATGCATATGACCTTTAGTTTGTATACAGATACCCAATATTTTGCATTATCAGTAATCGCTCTTATGGTTATACTGGGGTCTTGTCCTTTCATCTAATTTTAAACTTTGTTATATATGTTAAATAAAATTCTACTTTTTATATAATATCTGGCTAGAAGCTCGTCTTTCTTCTTTGTGCTTGGTATACAATATGGAGCTGCCTATGTGGTAACTTATGGGGGGACGCTTCTGGTTTGAACCGTGCCTAGCCAATAGTACAAATGCTTTTGGAGTGCATATATTGATTATACTTTTCAGTAGGCCAACATTTCGGTATTAAAAATAATTTTTGAAATTGGGCTTATATAATATTCTAGTTTACTGAGACACTAAATTTTGGGTTTTCATTAACTGTTACCATAATCATCAACATTAACCCTTTCCCGCCGCAGCCCTTTTTCAGATTTTAATTTTCGTTTCTTTCCTCCCCACCTTCCAAAAGTCATAACGTCTTTATTTTTCAGTCGATATAGTACTATGAGGGCTTGATTTTTGCGGGACGAGTTGTAGCTTTTCGTAGCACCATTTATTTTGCCATATAATGTACTAGGAAACGGGAAAAAATTATTTGTGGGGTAGAAAATGAAAAAAAACAGCGATTCCTCCATGGTTTTTTGCACGCCGTTTTTAAAGAATTCACTGTGCAATTAAAGCAACATGTTAATTTTATTCTGTGGGTCAATACGATTACGCCGATACCAAATATATATAGTTTTTTCTAAAATTTATTTTGTGTCGCCTAATTCTGAGAGCCATAACTTTTTTATTTTCCTGTCAATTAAGTGGTATGAGGGCTTATTTTTTGCGGGATAAGCTGTAGTTTTTAATAATACCATTTTGGGGTACATGCGACGGTTTGATCACTTTTTATTTAATTTTTTGTGGGAGATTAGGTGAACAAAAAATAGTGGATTCTGGCATTTACATTTTTTTTTTCTTTTACGGCGTTCACCGTGCGGGTTAAATAATGATACATTGTAATAGTTCAGACTTTTACGGACGCGGCGATACCAATTATGTTTATTTATTTTTTAACTATGCTCTAGGGGGAAAATGGGAAAAGGGTTTTTTTTTGAACTTTTAATATTTTAAATTTTTTTTTACACAAAAAAAACAACTTTATTTAACTCATTTTTACTTTTTTTATTAGTTCCGCTAGGGGACTTCAACCAGCGATCGTTAGATCGCTTGCACGATATACTGCAATAGTAATGGAGGCAGGGCTTAATATGTGCACAAAGATGGCGGACCTGGGGGCCTTCATTAGGCCCCCAGGCAGCCATCGCCCCCCCCCCGCGATTGCGTTGCGGGGGGCGCGATGAGCTGTTAGAGGGGGTTGCCCCCCTCTTTCTAACGATTTAAGTGCAGTGGTCGTTATTGACCGCAGCATTTAATGAGTTAAACGAGCGGGATCGCGCTTGAGAACGATGCCGCTCGTTACTCTGAAGTGTCGGTTGTAACAAACAGCCGACATCCGCATCGTATGGAGCGGGTTCACTCCGTGAGCCCGTTCCATACTTCCCCTACCCGACTTTGGCGTATAGATACATCAAATGTCGGGAAGGGGTTAAAAGAAAAGAAACACTGGAAATAGATCACTCTTTGCGGAATGAATCTATATAATATGAGAGTTTCACATATAACAACATTAACAAAACACATTTTTAACTATATAAACACCAGAGAAGTCAGCAGCTTTAAATTTATTCAAGTAATGTGAGCAATACAGGAACTACTTCAATATCTTGGATGCCAATGGTTACGAGGTAACTTTCTTGTAAGTAACTTGTAAGTGAGGAGCCATGGCCTGTGTGGCAGTTGCCATGGAGACAGTCTGCTCCAACTTCCCTTCGGCGGTCAGACAGAAGGTGCGGGAAATCTGTAATGGGAAGGAGTGTCACAGTACAGCTTCATGTATCCAATTATGAATGTAATCTAGCTAGTTTCTAGCACGATTATCTTTACTTTAGAAGAATGACCAGAGCTTGTTTTGTAAATGTAATTAAAATTCTCCAAATCATCTTGTTAGACATGGAATGTTACTTATTGCTGAGACCTAAGATCAGGCGTGGAAAACACAGTATAATGTTCATAATACATACCAATATACCCCCCACCTTAAGGATTCTAGCCCGGCTCCCATCTGTAAGTAATGCAGCTGCCGTAAAGTGTCATCCTTGTGACGTCAAGCAGACTTTACAACAGTAGTTCTAATGTATATTTCAATAATCTTGTGCGCCAATGTTTAGTTACAGCCGGTTGTCATTTCTCTCCCTGTTGCAAAATGTGTAAATCTTCATAGAGCGTCTCTTATGCACTTCTATTTCTCAAAGCCCACTAAGGGGGTGTTCAGATGAGGCACCAAAAAACTCCACTGTAAATTTGACGCAAATTCACAGCAAATCTATAGCAAAACCTGCAAGTTCTACATGCAGATTTTGCCACGGCTTTTGCCAAAGATTTTGAAAACTCACATTGACATGTTTTGTACTTTACTTTGTTGTGGATTCTTAGAATGCCAATTGTGAGAAGAGTTCACAGTGAATAGAAGAACAAAAGGTGGAGCAGAGGATGGTCTGCTAACATTTACACATCGTGCACCAGGAGGAGCAGAATGAACTTCCGGCTCTAACTAAAACAGGAAACAGAAGGTTAATGAACAACATGGCAGATTTTCAACTGTTGATAAAAATCAGCCTGATCTAAGGCTGTGTGCACATGTGTCTTTTTGTTAGTTTTACCAAATTTTTTATCTATTTTTTATTTTTTTTAAATAACTGTACAATATAGAAATAACTCAGCAAAACTATTATGTGGGAATAGAGGCTAAAACTTCTCCAGAAACTGGAGTATAGATAAACCGCTTCTTCTATAGAATCCACGCCATCGTATTTGTAAGGATGCTAAATGAATCAGCAGGAGACTTTTGAAGTATAAAATGGAGCATAATGTGTTTAGCTGGATCACAATAAAAATCTGTATTTGAAGTTCAGAATCAGTATCATAGTGCCGCGTGCGGTAGATTGATGTAACATACTCCCATTATAAGATGCACTCTTCTTACCTGCTGTACATGCGGTTCTTTGGCAAAGCTGATTCTGCTTAGTGAATGTGAGGTCAGAGTGAGCTGCTCTCCGTGCACCTCTCCTTCTTCCACCTCAACTACACCTGAAAATTGAAAGATGTATAAATCTTATGGAAGACCAGTAAATCTGCATATAAGAATGTAAGAAAATACTTGATAATACTGAAGAACAGCCATTGAAACAAGATATTGCAGACAAGGACAAAAGAAATATACAAAGGGTTCTATACAAATACTTTATTGTATTGCATTTCTATTACTATGGATTATTTTTGTTGTATAAAAAAAAAAAAAGTAGAAATTTTAAAAAGTGGTTGAAAATTCATCCCTGTGTGTCATCGTAAATCAGCTTGGTAGTATGATAATAAAAAAATAGTTGTAAAATCAAAGCATATATTAAAAAGATAAACGGTATACACTCTTGCTGTCAAAAGTGACGAAAACAACAACTGATCTATATGTATAGGTATAAACATCATAATGCGGGTACATTGTAGTTGCTTTGCCTTTTATAGCCTACAAGAAGAAGTACCCGACGCTGTCCGGGTATAACATGTCGGTCTGTCTGTTTGTGTGTTTATTGGATTTGTTCCAAGGGTGCCCAGGAGTCTAATCCATGCCCTCATATTTTCTTGGTTTCTGTGGAAATCGCTACTAGCCCTATATACCCTGGCAGTTACACACTGTTTATTTCAATTTTAACTTCCTAAATACCTAACAGCTAAACTGGTAGGAAATTGTGTCATAAGATTGTGACACTGTTGATTAACAACATTGGCAGTTTTATTACCAGTTGGCTACAGACTATGGTTGGATCATAATTGAAAACAGCATCATGCATGAAAGCCCACTCATTAGCACGCTGAACATCATGTGCTCTATCAGCTTGCTGACTGGCCTGGGTTTTGGCAGGAGGCTCTGTGCTTCTGAGAGCCACCTGTCTGATCTATTGCTGAGAAAGCCCGAGTTTGCTGAGGAGTTTCAGCAGCTTGAGCAGCAGTATGACGCATTTGAACAGCTTGCAGTTGGGCAAGTGGAGTCTCTGCAGCTAGTAATACAACTTTCCACCTGGCCCTCAGTAATCTCATTGGTTGCTATGGGTAACCGCTCCCCTGTACCTTCCCATCTAGGATTATCTTGTAAAGTGCACTACCTGCTACTGCCAGATAAAAACATTTTTACTATAAAAGCGAATGTCTGTAATCGTTCTGTTTAGTATTGGATCGTGATCATGTGATAATGGCTGATAACAGAGAACAGCAGCAGGGACCTTTAGGAAAACCTTTCTGAATACCCGAAGAACCTTTGTGCCGAATTTTGGGTCAAGAAGTTAAGGTGTATGGATGCCTATAGAGGACGACAAACAGACTCTGGTTGATAACAGAGAACAACGGCAAGGTTGGGACATTTACGAAAACCTCCCCGCACACCTGATGTACCTATGTGCCAAGTTTAGGGTGGAATGGTTCAGGCGTTTGGATGCCTTGAGGACAGACAAACAGACATTGACTTTTATAATATAGAATAGCAGAGTTACCCGGCACACTGGTCTATTTGTTTCCTACTGATATGAAGCCAACATATCCAATAAAGTCAAAGTGCAGGGTTCATTTTTGAAGGCATGACTGGTCTGAAAGGGGTTCAATTTATGAGAATGCTGAAATCCACGGGCTTGATTCTGTTGAGAGATTTCAGCAGCTCGGGCAGCAGCCATGCGCTTTGCCACATGAGTCTTTTGTCTAAATGCAGGTTCCTTTTTGGAGGCATAACCGGTATGAAAGGATTTCAATTTAGGAGAATGCTGAAATGCAGTATAGGTACAGTTCTTTACAGCGAGTAACACGTCGAGTAAAGAAAAATGGCTTGGTTGTTATGGAAACCTGGTCTACAACTGTGTGTACGTGAGTGAGGCCAAGAATGAAGGACCTGCGAGATTCTATTGGCTAATACAGGTCATCTGATGTGATATGAAGGTCCTGGATGTGAAAACCAGTGATGTCATATTTGCTTTTGTGAATATGTCGAGAACGGTAGGTCCTAGAGAGCTGAACCCCGGTGTAAACCTTCGGAAGCACGTGATTTACTTATGTGCCAAATTTGGCGCAGATTGGTCCAGTCGTTTACGTTTAGCCGTGCATAAAGAACAGTCAACATTTTATATATATATATATATATATATATATAGTAGCTGGTCATTATATTACAAACATACATGGATTCCAGAATTGTTGGTACTATGTGGAAGTTACCTATGTTCTGGGCACATATAAATGCCACTTGGTTGGTCCCAGGCTTCACACGAATGAATCCACATTCTCTGTGCATTGCTTTCCCTGTCTCTGGGTTAGAGGCACAAAACCTGCATGACATAAATCCAATCAGGTAAACTACACTGCCGTTGATGCGCGCACAGACAGACAGACAGACAGATAGATCTCAAATAAAGCAATCTATGTTCACCTTTACAACTCATATTTCCTTCTACCTTACTACCATGGATATAGTCTTCAGTCTTACTAAGGCCAGGATAACACACATAGTTTTTGTGGCAGTTTTTTTGAGCCAAAGCCAGAAGTGGATCCAAAAGCAAAGAAATGTATAGAGAAAAGACTGATGCATCTCCTTTTTTGCATTCCCTTTTGCTATAACAAACCTAGACTATTACATGTTTTTCAGAAAAGAAACTGCTCTTCAAAGCGCCCCTCCGGTCCCGGGACAACATTTCAAATAATGATGGAGTGTATGGAGGAATAATATCTGGTGCCCTCCAGTTGTTCCCCTCTGCCGTGGATCCACCATTTAATGGTCCCCTCTGTGATGTCCCAAAATGGCTGCAGCGCTTCTTAGACTACGAGTCTGAGACACTCCCACTATTCTCGGATTGGCCAGAGCTGCTCATGTGAGGGAGTCTCTTAAACGCAATCTGAGAAGCGCTGTGGCCATTTAAAGACAACACAGATGGGATGTTAAATCGGCAGATCCACGGCACCGGGGAATATTACTCCATATACCCAACACATTTATAATTTTGTCCTGAGACAGGAGGGTCGCTTTAACTCTCGGTAAGCAGCTGGCATTGGTGTGTCTGTGTGTAATCAAAATTGTATATTGGATTACATGTACTACTAAGAAGCTAATGTAATAAGATCTGCAAAAAAGACCCATCATCTGTTCTACTGCGTCACTCACGTGAAATTCAGCATTGGCTGTCCTACATGTGAGATGACCGCTTCCTCCATGTAACAAAAAGGTGGGATTGAGGGAAACTCTCCTTTACCAGGGGGATCAGATATCCATGTCCCCAGCATCCATGCCAGTGGCGCTACAGCTGGGTTCAAGGGAGGACCTGTAAAAACAACAAACTTACTTATATACTTCATTTTAAAACCTTTCTAATAGTCTTACAAAAATGTTTCTTCTTCATTCTTTTGGTCTTTTAGATGGAGGAGCAAGATGTAAAGCATATTCTCACCTTTGAACTTCATTTTAAAGTATACATTCGCTGTAGTTATAATATGCATATAGAGTTCAATAAATTTGTAAATATATTGCATTATTTATCTTGTATTGATCCTTTATTAGTCCAGAGCTGCATTCACAATTCTGCAAGCGCTTATTGAAAACAGTTGACATGTCCCTAACAGCTTAGCCGAGCTTCTATAATGTAGTGCTCTGTACCTTATTGCAACTCGAAAGAGGTTTTTTCGACATCCTACCAGAATACAAATCACAAGAGAAAGTACTTTAGGGATTTTGAAAAAGCAGAGAATGCTGGGGGATTTGAGCTCTGCACCTTTGAGAATTATGAATGTAGGTGTGGATGGGACTAGATTATAATACATGATCTAACTCAGGATCAGCATAATGTATGTAAAGTATTTTGCTACAAGAAGAACAAATGGAATAAAGGAGAACACTTGGACATTTTTAATGACATTCAATTGCAAAGGTGTTTGTGAGCCCACACCGAGTTACATTAAAGGGCACCTGTCAGCAGGTTCATAATGCCCTAAACTTTGGGCCAAGTGGTTTTCCAACCCTGTAAATAAAAAAAACAATTAGCTGCATAATTGATTTCCCTTTCCTTTACGGTCTCTGTTTAGACTGTGGCAGCAATGACGTCTCATCACTGGCAGCAGTGCTGACATGTCGACCTTACTGACGTCACCGCTGTGGCCAGTAAATGACTGCTACCGTCACATGTCGGAACATCACAACATCGCTGAAGCTGTCTAAACTAAGATAAGGGGAAACTGAGAACCACTGACGCTAGTATTTTTTTACTCCTTTAGGTTCCCCTTCAATATGTAAAAGTTGAACCCAACAGTAAAAGGTTTCTTGTACTGGCTCACCGACTAATAACCTCTTGAATCCCACACCCAACCCCAAGTCCCGTGACATATTCTCTATGCCTAACATCATTCTGTACTGTCAGAGTTAGACTGGATTTACATGAGCTTGTGCGTTTTGCGCACGCAAAAATTGCTGAGTTTTACGTGCGCAAAAGGCACTTAACAGCTACGTGTGTCAGCCCCGTATGATGCGTGGCTGCGTGATTTTCGCGCAGCCGCCATCATTATGACACTCCGCGACAACCCCTTTAATTATCTATTATACAAACTCACATTAATAGACAGCATTAAATACAATATGTATTTAAAGAACGTTCTTTTCATGTTTTTTTTTTTTCACAGTTACGCATTTGCGGGCAGCAAAGAACTTTATTTACACTTTCACCGTTAGGACAGCAATATTTAACTTCAGCATTTTTAAGCCAAAACCAGAAGTGGGAACTACACAGAGAAATAGGATAATAAAAAGCTTTGTACTGCTTCCGTGTTTTGCACCTACTCCTGGTTTTGGCTAAGGCTATGTTCACACGCTTAACAAAAACGGCTATAAATACGGAGCTGTTTTCAAGGGAAAATAGCCTCTGGTTTTCAGCTGTTTTTTAAGCATCAAACTTTTTTTTACGCGTTTTTTACAGCCGTTTTTGGAGCGGTTTTTCTATTGAGACAATGAAAAGCTGCTCCAAAAAGGGCTCAAGAAGTGACACGCCGTTTTTGCCGTTGAAATCAATGGGCAGATGTTTGGAGGCGTTCAGCCCCCGTATTTTCAACCGTTTTTCTGGGCGTGAACATACCTTTACAAACACGGAATCAAAATAATGCCGCATGAAAGTGCCCAATGTTTTAATAGGTGTAATACTTTACTGCCTCCTAGTGGTTACTATGATAATTATAAAACAGTAAGTTCCACATACTACACATTAGAAATCAGTAGAAAACAACCACAACATGCGGGTGCCAGCAGCACATTCTTAGACACAGTGGCTACTTGGCTCCAAGGATTTGTCTAACCCATGTAATCCCCGCTGACTGCAACAACAAGGTCTGTCTTGTGAAGCCGATGCCCCCTACATTGCCACGGCCTGAAGCCAACACCATCGGACAGATTTCAGACTATCCATATTTCAGATTACCAGGTAGCGGTGTACCGGCCTATTACTCTCACCGATACCACAATAAATCGGTAAATATTGCATGACGAAAGATGACTGAACTAGACTAAAAGAAAAACAAAATGTTTTAAATATCTTTCCCCGATTTAGTCTAATAACTCTACAAAAGAAAGAAAACAACATTGGTCACACACACAAAAAAACAAAAAAAACAAAAAAGATTACAAGTTACTCGGCTAAACAAAATATTTACGCCAATTAATTCAGCAAATAAATGACATTTCTAAATAGAATTAATCTGGTCCCTGCAGGATATCGTATTTCTTTGAGCGTCTCTGTATATGGGACTTGTTTAACATACAGGGGTGTGATATTCTGAGTAGTTACACAGGTGCGATGGAAAATTCTGAACTAAAAAAAGACTTCATCATCGAGAGGTCTGCAGTTAATGGAGTATAATGTATATCAGCAATGTCTCCTCAGACGCTGGCATTGCCCCTTACATACAATGTGTGGCAGATTGGCGCGGTGTGCTACACCCCAGCAGTGAAGGGGTGCAGATAACATATACACACTAGGCACAGCAGACTTTACCTGCACTGAGCTCACTTGCCATTCTCCCCTCTGCAGGCAGGAAGTGATGTCACGCAAGAGCAGTGCACACTGGGAAATATAGTTTCAGGTTACACTTTGCAGGACTTGTGATGTATGTGTGCACACTTGTAATAGGATCCAGTGATAAATCTGACAATCTCAGCCATGATAAGGGGAAGCGGACAGTGTAATGGTACAGATTATGTCACGTTAAACAATATTAATAATAGCTGTAGATCAAATACAATGAGGAGGTGCATAAAAACCCATGCCGTTGTCCTTAGCAACCCAGCAGATTTCTACTGGAACAATCTCAATTACATGACACGGAGGGCCGATCAGTTTCTTCCTCCAATTGTTTAAATGCATTCTTTATGATACTAAAAAAAAAAAAAAAAAAGATAGTAAAGGACGACACCCATTTAGTTTAATAGTGTGAAAAAAAAAAATACCCTTTTTGACCGATCTATTTTGGGATAGACCAAGCAATTAATTTTTTTTCGTATTTTCCCCATCTTTGCACTCCAAGACTTATAACTTTTTTTTTTTCGTAGACATAACCGTGTGAGGGCTTGTTTTTTTGAGGGACAAGTTGTATTTTTTAATGGTAATATTTTGGGGTACATATAACTTAGATTAAATTTTCTTGGGGAGAAATGGAAAAATATTCTAAGAGATATGACATTTTTATTTTCCCTCCAACGTAACTGTATGACAGCCTATTTTTTGTGGGACAACTTGCAGTAATTTTGGGGTACATACGACTCTGATCTCTTTTTATTCCGATTTTTGGAATGCGGGATGAACAGAAAACAGCAATTCTGGCCTTGTTTCTTTTTTTTACGGCGTTCAACATGCAGGATAAAGAACGTAATAGTTTTATAGGTTGGGTAGTTCTGGACGCAGCGATACCAATTATGTGTCCCTCTGTTGGTAAACCTGGGGGCGTGTTTGGCCCCCGGCTGCAATCGAAACCGCGACGAGGGGGTGCCAATGGGGTGACAGAGGGTGCCCCTTTTCCTGAAATCACTTAGATGTCGTAATCGCTATTGACCATGGCATTTAAGGGTATGTTCACACGTAGTCAACAAAAACGTCTGAAAATCCAGAGCTGTTTTCAAGGGAAAACAGATCCTGCTTTTCAGACGTTTTTTTACCAACTCGCATTTTTCGCGGCGTTTTCACGCCGTTTTCGCGGCATTTTTTACGTCCGTTTTTGGAGCTGTTTTCATTGGAGTCTATGAGAAAACAGCTCCAAAAACGTCCAAAGAAGTGTCCTGCACTTCTTTTTACGAGGCGTAATTTTACGCGTCGTAATTGCCGTACGACGCGTAAAATTATGCGTCGTGTGGACAATACAGCGTTCTACCCATAGAAAGTAATGGACAGATGTTTGACGACGTATTTGAGACGTATTTCCAGACGTAAAACGAGGCAAAATACGCCTCGTATACGTCTGAAATTTGGCCGTGTGAACATACCCTAAGTGTTAAACAACTGAGGCATCTATCGAACTGATCGTTCCTCAGTCATCTACCCCTGGAGGAACCAAGCATCACCAGAAATGCCTAAGGCGACATACACACGTTGCGGAGCCGCAGATAAACACAGGTAAATCCACACTTAACATTGCATTTTTTTTTTTTAAGAATTTTTAGGTGCGAATTTTACATTTTGATGCAGATTGGGGTTTTGTTTTTTTTTTATAAACTTGTCAGGTACAGTTCTAAGGCAGAAACGCAAACTACATTTACATTCTGCAGATTTTTTAAATCCACACCGCAAGTCAATTCTGCAACACGTAGATGAGTTTACATGGAAACTTTACGCTGTGAAATTGCTGAGCAAATCAGCTATTTAATGTCTAGAGCCACATTTAGAAGAACATGTAAGGAAAATATATAGAACAAGGCAAAAGGAAGACTCAATTGTACTCCCAAGTAATGGTACAATACAAAATCAACGATGAATAGGCAAGAAATAGATATATTATGTCATAGCCTCCTGCACACATAGCATATTTTCCGTCCTGATTTGGGAACGGAAAACCTGCAGCGCAAGACTGTTGCAGGCAAGCGGATGAGATTGGGAAAATATTATCCACATGCTGCTGAACATTTTCTGGATTTTCATATCTGCAGCATGCTCATTCTGTTCTGGATGTTCACTGCGGAATTCACCATATTCAATTCAAAATCCGATTGATTTTGCTGCAGAAATTTGTGGAAAATCTGCTATGTGCGAATGTTAAAGGGGTTGCCCACGACCGGACAACTGATGACCTATCCCCAGGATAGGTCATCAGTATGTGATCGGTGCGTGTCCGACACCCGGACCTCGCACCGATCCACCACTCCGGCTGCCAAATGTTTTGAACAGCATGCAGCAGTTGGCGTCGGAAGCAGATGGCTCCGATCACTGCATAGCGGCCGTTCTGCAGAGCTGCAGTTCCGTAGAACGGCCACTATGCAGTGGTCGGAGCCATCTGCTTCCGGCTCCAACTACTGCATATCATTCAAAACATCCGGCAGCCGGAGTGGCGGATTGGTGCAGGGTCCATGTGTCGGACACGCACCGATCATATACGGATGACCTATCCCGGGTATATGTCATCAATTGTCCGGTCGCAGACAACCCCTTTAATTTAGTACTTCTTACCTTGCGCTTTATAGGCTAGCAGGCCAGCGCAGAGTTCCTCTTCTCTGGGTCTCATCAATTCCTCATTACTGCATTGTTTTATTTGCCTGGGCAGGGGCTTCGCTAGGGAGCAATGAGAATGTAGGGAGTCAAAATGATCTAAGGAGACCTCAGAGTTATTGTCTTGAGGAAGATACCGGATCTGTATAAGTGAAATAGGTTCCTGTACCGCATATGAAGGCGACTCCAATACTTCACCATCAGTTACGTTTGTCTGTCCAATGGAAGCCATTACTGTATTATTATTACTAAATGATTCCTCAGAACCATCTACACTAAAGACATTCCCACCGCCGTGTTCAAGTGACGGCGAGAGCGCGTTGATTTCTTTACGATGTAGATCATGTGGGTGTTTGGTTCCTTCTTCCAGCGGATGAAGTGAAGAATCAGAATTCACCTCACTTTGTGACAATGGGGTCGCTGAAGATTTACTGTATGAATGCAGGGAGAAGATAAACTTAGAAGCTATATGTTGGCCACACGGATGAAGATGCCTGGTGTCCATGATGGCATAATTTTTTGGGGTATTACCAGGGTTACCGCTTTTACCTACAGAATCTACACCTGGTGACACCAGATGCTTTTTATCTTCCATAGATAAGGCTGATAACTTTTTCATCGACGGTTTTCTTTTTCCAAGTCGTAATACCAATGCTCTCTTGGTTTTGATCTCTCTGCCATCTTTGAAGAGGGATGGCACAGCATCTGGTCTGAGAAGAGGGTGCTGGTCAGGCATACGTGGGACAAAGCTGTCGTCACTGAAATGTTCACTGCACAGGAATGAATAAGGGCCGGGGTTCCAGTCACTGCGCTGTATAGCGACCGTCCACAGGTAGAGGCGAGCTGAATCTTTAAGTGGAAACCTGGAAGGGGAAGAGATAAAAATATTCAGTATAAAATACAAACCAGATCATGTCATAATACAATATTCTGAAAAGTTAACAACCAAAATGGCTACCATTTCATGTCTTTGAACCAATAACGCAGCCTTTCTAAATTCCTGCACAGCCAATCTGCTTAGATGTGTCGCATTGGTAATGGGGGACATATCAATGAATAACTAGGCAAATTTGCCATTAAATAGGTTGTCCCCCTCTATTAATCAGTGTGGGGGATAAGTCACTTGAGGCCCTTTTACACGCGCCAATGATCGGGCAAACGAGAGTCCATATGATCGCTCGTTCCCGATCATTGCCCTGTGCAAAAAAGGCGTTAAAAAACACTTTCAACTGTTGGCGATTTTGATTTTTTTAAAATATGTGTTAACGAGGAACGGTCACCTCTCCTGACAGGTCTGTTTTAGTAAATGCTTGTATTTCCCCGTGAAATGACAATTCTGGAGCATATTTTATTACAACTCTGCGTTGTGCTATTCCTCTGTTATTCCTACTGGAAACGTATGGATATATTGACTGGGTTTTACCATTCCCCTTGTCAAAGGGGGGTGTCCATACACAGTCTGAGACGGTCAGCACTGATTGGACAGTGTCATTTTATTCATAATGTTTTAGGAGGAATAACAGAGGAATGACACAGAATTCAAAGAAAAGATTATGTGGAATGGTCATCTCATAGGGAATGTAACTATTCACAAATACAGACATTTTAGGAGAGGTGACGGGTCCTCTTAAAGAGGACATTTATCATAACTATTTCATGTAAAACACATAGCATAAAAAGTTACAGGTTCTGCTTTCCCTTTGGGGTATATTCACACAGTGCAGTTTTGGTGCAGGTTTTGAAGCCACAACCAGGAGTGGGTGCAAAAGAAGAGAAGTGGAATATTTTCTATATACTCCCCCCTCAATTTACTATCCAGTCCTGGTTGTAGCTTTAAACTGCATTAAAATAAAAACTGCACCACATCGGCACTGTGTGAATAAAACCTTGCACTAGTTTGATAAATCGCTCTCATAGATAAAACACGGGGCAACATAACTTGAGTGAAACTACAAATCCCAGCATGCCATGCTTCACATCATGATAATCTGCACGACAGATGGTAAGCAACAGGTGGCTGTCTACATTACATTCTTATGTTATTCTAATAATATCCGGCAGAGACCACCCTAGCCGGTACCTGTGAAAGGAAATAGCTCCTCTCTTTCCCTTTCCTTGACGGTTGGTACAATTCGGTGCTACACAGCAGATCACCATGACAGCCCCTTTCGTGTTCCGTACAAGATGGCAGCGCCCTTCTTCGCGGAAGAAACCCTGCTGTACGGAAACAAGATGGCCTCTATAATCCTTGTGTTTCTTTCCGATCCAAAAGCGGTTGCGACTTTAACATGGCACGGAGGTCTATGTATTAACCAGAACGGATACGAGCATTTGAGTATATCCCGCTGCCGTGGTTTGGCCTGTTTCCGTACAAAAGTATGTCAGCCTCTACGTAACTGCCTGGTTTCCGTGTTTGTATACGTTTCAGACATCCTGTAGCAAGCCCGCTTGTGATTGGTGGGTTTTATATCAGCTGATATAGCGTTTGTCGCTAGGGTAGGTTGTCTCATTGCCATATGAGTGGGTGAGAGAGAGGGGATGATGGACGCAGGTGAGTTCAGCATTGGATTGTGTGCTCAGGCTGCTACCTATCTGCCATGGCGCCTTATTGTAACACGTACATATATGAGAACTGCTGGGGTGAGCCGGAACAGGGAAGCGGCACCCAGTGGTGGCACAGCCCTGTAGTTCCATGCCAGGCCTATTGTCGAGGACAGTATTACACAGCTATAAACCCAGCGCAGTATTGTTAGTATTACTTCCTATGAGCTATTTCTTCTATTATCGGTTCACTGTACAGCGCCGCCTTCTGGTTCATTTTGCCTTCTAGTATTATTACACAAGGAACATTGACGACAACAACAACAACAACAACAACCATACACGTTCACTGATGACTGAGGCTTTCTGTAAAGTTTCTGTCAGGAGGGGGTTAATACATTTACGTCAGCCAACTGTACGCTACATTTTGTAAAAACTATTAGGCCTCATACACACGACCGTTGCCGTGGATCAGGCCGCAAACTACGAATCCTAATGTCCGTAATCTCTCCGAATGGCCTCCGTTCCGTATAATCTGTGTCATCTGTATTTCACAGTCCGCTTAAAAAACAAAAGGAGGAAATTGTCGCCGTCTTGTCCCACCCCTCCGGAAAAACTCATAGGGAGGTCACGTTGAGGGGATTTCCCGGGAATTTCCTAGCAACGTATCTACGAAAATGCGGACCGCACCCAAATGGCTTTTGTGTGCTGTTTGTCACTTTTGCGGACCCATAAACTCGATGGCACGGGTCCGGAAAAATGGACAGGAATAGGACATGTTCTTTAATTTACGGAACAACGGATCTGCAAAAAACCCTGATGTGTGCATGGCCTCGTAGAAATGAATGTGTCAGCGTGTTCTCTCATAAAATGCGGATAGCACACTGACGAAAAAGCCGGTTGTGTGAATGAGGTCTTAGGGACGTTGTAGTTATGAAAAAGTCTGCGGTAAATGTTGTATGACATGCAATGCAGCGTTAGCGAGGGCTGCGATCTCCATAGACTCTTAGGCCGGGGCTACACTGAGAATTTTGTCGCGCTACTGAATGGTTTTAACTATTGAGCTACAGCTGCAGTCCACACGAATAGATTGAGGTGCATGAAGTTTGATATAAAATTAAAGTAAGGGCCTGTTCACATCAGCGTTGGCTTTCTGTTCCGGGGTTCCGTCAGAGGTTTCCATCGGGTGAACCCCGCAACGGAAAGTCAGCTTCCATTTCCGTCCCCATTGATATCGATGGTGATGGAAACATTGCTAATGGTTTCCGTTCGTCACCATTCCGGAAGGTTTCCGTTTTAATGATGGAATCGATAGCGCAGTCGACTACGCTATTGATTCCGTCGAAACCGTCATTAGCGGCCGTTCAGCGGCACACGGAAGTGTGCATGAGGCCTTATTATACCATGGTCTCGTTGTTTATATAGGTTTTGATTGATGGTCATGTTATCACATTGACGTTCTGTACTTAAAGGGGTTTTTCCATGAAGGACATTTATGACATCCTGTGTCAGATACATGTGGATCCCACCTCTGGGACCCGCACCTATCTCCAGAACGGGGCCCCCTAAACCCCGTTCAGCCGAAAAAAGTTATATGGTCGTGAGTTACGTAAACCGCGTAACTCGCTGAACTACACTTTTTCCGTAAGTCTCATAGAATTAATGGTAGTTACGGAAACAGCGTAGCTCGCATGCTACGCTGCTTCCGTAACGGTCATTCACTACTGTTGGCATTACAGAAACCGCGTAGCTCAGCGAGTTATGCTGTTTACGTAATTCACGACCATATAACTTTTTGCATGGTCGGAATTGACCTCATTCAGCCGCGACACAGAGCGGCTGAATGGGGTTTAGGGGGCCCGTTCTGGAGATAGGTGGGGGTCCCAGAGGTGGGATGTCATAAATGTCTCTTGTGGGAAAACCCCTTTAAAGGCTATGTAAACCTTTGAACGCTTAAGCAAGGTAAGAGTCAGTTCACACAGAGTTTGTGGCGCTGATTTTGATGCGGAAACCGCGCCGGAACCAGCGCCAAAAAACTGCACACATTTGTTTTCCTAGGTGGCTTTTGGCTGCTCGTGGGAAAAAAACTGCGGCATGCTTTTTCTTCGAGTGGTTTCCGCCTCTAACCTCCCATTGAACCTGCGGCGCTTGTTTTATGCGTTGTTTGCCTGCGGTTTTTGCATTCGATTCAATGGCCATGGGCAAAAAACGTGGAAGAAAAGCATCAAAACAACGCTGGCAGTTAAACATCTGCCTTAAAATTTCTGAAGGAATTTTGCGTCAGATTTTTTTTTTTTGTCTGCAAAAAGCTCTGTGTGAACTAGGCCTAAAATTGCAGGATGACATTGAGTCTGTGGTTTTACCGGTCTCGCGCGTGTTTCCATTTAGCCCTAGTTTTGCAGTGACTGCTGGTACTTCGTGTTTGCATCTTCCTTTAGCAAGTGCAGCATTTGACATAAGTCGTTGTGTAGGAAAGAATCTGTCGTAACCATGAAAATGTTCTCATAAATACAATGATCTGTGTTTTATGTCTTTCTAGCAACACTTACCTATGACACTCTGCGGTTTGCGGATACCCCGGACTTCCCTGAAACTGCAGAACCTGTCTGGATATTGGGGAAACAGTACAGTGCGTTAACAGGTACCAACATATAGCCCTGCCGTCTCAAAACCCCAGTTTTTTCCTTATACAAATTTTTAACATTTCCCATCAATATCCTTAACTTTTTCCAGCCACTTATCATTCTCCTTCCTAACCAATAGCCTCATACGGTCTAATACTGCCTCAATTCCACATCACCGCTTATGTGGCAGGTATAGTGGCAGCCATAGACGGGCAGAACTCTGTCACAGACCAGTTACTGCGGTAAGCGATGTACTCGGCTGTTTCTGTCAGCCCCATAGACATTGAATGCATGTGTGACCACCGCACCAATCTAACTCCTCCTCACTGCGGTCCTGCATTGTGGAGGAACCGGGGGCTCAGGATCCCCGTTGTGTGTTTGGTGGGGCCCCCAGCGATCAGCTATTCAACATCAATCCTGTGGTTGGCTGATAAATGTTCTTTGTGGTATAACCCCTTTAACATTTCTAGTAAAAAAAGGGAAGAATTGTATCAATCGCACAGATGAACATTCTAAAATCTCCTTGTGCAGTATTGATAACGTTTGGTTGAGAGAAACACTCGTGATCCCACGCTCGCCCACCTTACATGATGTGTTGAGCTGTAAAGTGAGATCATATATGGCCAATTCAGGATGACGAGAATAGATCACTAAATATCTACTTTTATCATTTTTTTTCATGCAGAAAAGGAAGAGCTTCTTGATGATGTCACATCCAGACTGTGGTTTACTTACCGACGGAATTTCCCAGCAATAGGTATGAATGATCGGACCAATATGGAGCATGTAGTGAAGCCCCTTCTACGTGTTTGTGTCATTTTTCTCTAGGAACATTACAAAATGTACATATGCAGGTAATGTCCTATAGCTTTTCCTCAACCCACCAGTTTTTAAGAATTTCATAGATAAGCCGTTCTGTTAAGGGGATATTCCGGTCTCCGCAAATTTTCGTTTCCCCACCTTCCAAAAGCCATAACTTTTTTTATTTTTCTGTCGATCTAGTCCTATGAGGGCTTGATTTTTGCGGGACGAGTTGTAGTTTTTCGTAGCACCATTTATTTTGCCATATAATGTACTAGGAAACGGGAAAAAAAATATTTGCGGGGTAGAAAATGAAAAAAATAGCAATTCCTCCATTGTTTTATGCGCTTTGTTTTTACGGAATTCACTGTGCAATTAAAACAACATGGTAACTTTATTCTGCGGGTCAATACGATTACGGCGATATCAAATAAATATCGTTTTTTCTATATTTTACTACTTTTACAAGTAAAAACCTAAGTGAAAAAAGAACATTTATTTTGTGTCGCCAAATTCTGAGTGCCATAACTTTTTTTATTTTTCCGTCGATTTAAGTGGTATGAGGGCTTAATTTTTGCGGGATAAGCTGTCGTTTTTAATGATACCATTTTGGTGTACATGCGACGTTTTGATCACTTTTCATTTCATTTTTTGTGGGAGATTTGGTGACCAAAAAATAGACATTCTGGAGTTTACAATTTATTGTTTTTTACAGCGTTCACCGTGCGGGTTAAATAACGATACATTGTAATAGTTCAGACTTTTACGGACGCGGCGATACCAATTATGTTTATTTATTTTACTGTGCTCTAGGGGGAAAATGGGAAAAGGGTTTTTTTTTTTTTTAACTGTTAATATTACATTAAAAAAACCTTTTTTATTTTACAAATTTTTACTTTTTTTTATTTTATTAGTCCCCCTAGAAGACTTTAACCAGCGATCATTAGATCGCTTGCACTATATACTGCAATACTAATGTATTGCAGTATATCGTGATTCTGACATGCAACTATTAAGCCCTGCCGGAGGCAGCGCTTAATAGGAGCACAAAGATGGCGGACCGGGGGGGCCTTCATTAGGCGGCCAGGCAGCCATAGCAAGCATCGCCACACCGTGATTGCATTTCGGAGGGGCGCGATGAGCTGTTAGAGGGGGTCACCCCCCTCTTTCTAACGATTTAAATGTTGTGGTCGCTATTGACCGCGGCTCTTAACGAGCTATTGGTCGCTCGTTACTCTGAAGTGTCGGCTGTAACATACAGCCGACACCGGCATCGTATGGAGCGGGTTCACTCCGTGAGCCCGTTCCATACTTCCCCTACCCAACTTTGGCGTATGGATACCTCAAATGTCGGGAAGGGGTTTTTGTTTTTTTTTAAATCAGACAAGTTTTTATTGAAAATACAACATGAATTATACATCCTTTTCATTTCTGATACAGTACAAAGAAATCAGCCCACAGGGGAAAAAGCAAAGTAACAGCATAACATCTTGTGCTTAGAACAAAATTCCTGTAATTTACATTACACTTTGCATTTCATCATCATTAGTTGTATCAGTACATACATCCCTTTCCCCAACCCCAACACCCGAACTCCCCCCCCCCCCCCCCTCGCAGTACCTTCTCTGTTCCTTGCCTCGCCAAGTCCCTCCACCTCGTCCCTCCTTCCTGTATGCCAGCCCGTGATCCCACCATACCTTAAACATATATATGCTCCAGTCCACCTTTAAATCCCATCTAATGTGTCGCATTACTATAGGTGTTCACCCATTTACTCCATTGTTTCTCATATTTATGTATTGCCCCTCTCTTTAGATATATTCGGTGTTCCAGTGAGACCGTGTGATTAACATATCCAACTAGCTCAGCCACCTCCGGGGGGTCCGCCTGCAGCCAATATTTTGCTATTAATTTCCTAGCATGGTACAGAACCTTTTTTATAGCCAGTAATTCTACCCCATCTCCTCCTTCCTCCCCCATACAATCCAATAAAAAGATCTTAGGTTCCAGTGGGAAATCTCTACCATATACTCTAGCTACCATTCCCTTCACTGCTTTCCAATATACATTCAGCCTCGGGCAACTCCAAAACATATGTTTTATATCTGCTCCATCAAACATACATCTGGGACACTCTTTTGTTGTTCTAATTCGCATTTGCCACATCACCTTAGGTGTCCTATACACTCTATGCAGCAAAAAGAGTTGCGACCTCCTGTGTGCTACACTAATAGAGATTATTTTGGGCGATCCGATTAATTCCTCCCATTCTTCATCCGCTATAGTCCCTACATCCTCTTCCCATTTACGTCTAGTCTCCAACAACGGATCTCCTAAGAATTTGGTAAGTAGCATACTATATAGCACCGAAATAAGCCCCTTAGTGTCCTGGGCCTCCAGCACCCGTTCCATCCCTCCCATAGTAGAGCAACTCAAATCCACCATCCTCTCTTGTGTCTGCATCGCATGCCTGAGCTGAAGATATTGGTAGAACCGCCTATGTGAGAGTCCAAACTCTTCCTGTAGCTGCGCAAAAAGCTTAAAGGCAATGTGTTGCCAGAAAAACATGTTGTTTTTTTTTAAATTAAACATTTAGTGTGTGGGTGATTAAACATTGTTCAAATTTTTTTTATTTTTTTCACGAGTCAGGAAATATTATAAATTAATTCTAATTTATAAAATTTCCCATTTCTGGTCACTAGATGGAGCTATTCCCAAAATTGCAGCATTGCAAAATTGGGTAAAAAGCCCTCGCTCTAGTGAGCTCTCAGCATCCCCCCCTCCTTTATCCTGGCTAGTGCCGGGATAAACGAGGGGTTTGAACGGTCTAACCTCCTACACTGTGTGTCGCCATTTTTTGAGCTAACACACAGTGTAGTAGGTTTACATACAGTAGTAAACACACACAAACACGAACATACATTGAAATCTCTTACCTGCTCCTGCCGCCGCGGCTCCCTCCGGCCGGTCCGCTCCGTCTGCTGCCGCTGGTCCAAGTGCACAAGTCCGGAGGCTGCGACCGGAAGTAGTAATATTACTGTCCGGCCGCGACTTCCGGTCCACAGGAAAATGGCGCCGGAGGGCGCCAATTTCAAATTGGACTGTGTGGGAGCGGCGCATGCGCAGTTCCCACACAGACGCCGTACACACAAGTGAATGGGACGGGAGCCGTTCGCAGTCCCTATGGGACTGTGGCTGCCGTATTCCATGTCTGTATGTGTCGTTAATCGACACATACAGAAATGGAACAAAAAATGGCAGCCCCCATAGGGAAGAAAAAGTGTAAAAATAAGAAAAAGTAAAACACAAACACACAAATAAATATAAACGTTTTTAATAAAGCACTAACATCTTTAACATATAAAAAAAATATTTGTGATGACACTGTTCCTTTAAGAGTACCTCCTTCATATACCTGGTGCACATATCTGATTCCTGCTTGTTCCCAATCTTGAAATCCTTCCAAAATATTAAACTCCCATAGATATGGATTATCCCATAAAGGCATATAATTGGAGCATCCTGCAATCCCCAATATCTTCTTACTTTCCCACCAAACTTTATGTAATAGTAGCAGAGTCGGTTTCCCTCTCGCCTCTCTCCGTAATTTATGCGACTCCATGGCCTCTAATAAATTCGTTCTTTGACCCAGATAGTATACCAGTTTCCCACTAGAGTTCCACTCCTCCCTATTCTTCCATCCTTTAAAGTGTTGTATTTGGGCTGCTAGATAATATATCCACGCATTTGGAATAGCTAACCCCCCCTGTTCTGCTGGTAATTGTAGCTTTTCCATTTTTATCCTGGGGACCCCCCTTTTCCACACTAAGTCTCTAAACAAATTATGTATTCTCCTGAACCAGTGTTTAGGCAACCACACTGGGGCATTGTGCATACGGGAAGGGGTTTTAATAAAGGGCGAAGCGGAGGAGTTTCCGCTAACCCAGGGCACTTCACTAAAGTATGTACGGCCATTAGACACTTCACGCCTCATTAGAATACGGTGCGTGACTGAATAAAGCCTCATTTTCTCAGGTATGCTTATATTATCGCAGAAAACATGGTGACCTATTTAGTGGTCTTTCAGTAGCCATAACTTTCTTATTTTTCATTGATGTGGCTATATGTGGCCTTGTTTTATGCACGAGAAATAGTATTTTTTTTTTTTCTGCCTGGTTTGGGGGGGGGGGGGGTATAAAATGTACTTTGTAAGTTGTATCATTTATTTTGTGGTGGTTGCTTTTTTATTCAGTCCAGGTTTCATGCTAAATAACCTGTTCAATTAATTCTGTTTCGGTTTTTTTTCTGTTTTAATGTAATGTATGGACATTAAAATTTATTTTATGCAAAATAATGACTTTTTGGACTTTTTAAATCTTTTTGTATTTTTTTTGTAACATTTTGTTTTTAATCCCATGAAGGCATAACATTTATTTACAACTTTATTTTTTACTTCTAATGTAGTAACATACTCTTGTATGCTAATACATTACACTATGTCACTATGACTCAGGCTGCTGTTAGGGCATCACATAGTGTGCCCTGGCAGCAGGCATTTTGAGCAGACAGCCCTGGGTTCCTTTGTAGGACCCCAGGACTGACTGCAGATGGATTCCCCAGTCTACGATTGCGTCACCAATTTTCCGGTGATGCGTTTGAAGAGGGGGGTCCCCTTTGATCAAGCCGAGGTCACTGATCTCGGTGATCAAAGTGTTAAACAGCTGGGATCTGTTCTCAGAAGGCTTCTCTAAGTACAGAATGCCTTTTCTACAGCGAGGCCAAAAGACGTCACTGTAGACTAAGGACCTGCACTGCCTGCCGACAAAAGTTTTTGGTATAGATTTCCTAATCATTTGTGTTCACCCATCCCACCATTGTCATCAATTTGGGGATTTTGCTAATTTTTAGAAGTGCTTCATAAGGATATTTGAGGCAATATTAGGGACATTTTGACGCTTCACTTGATTTGCTGGTTTCTTTGTCTTGGACTTAGTCAATGGAGATTGTGAAATCATCAGTACGTCATCATTAATGCATGTGTATTTCAGAAGGGGGTTTTCTTATGTGTTTCCTGTATCTCCCTAGAAGACAGCCCAATAGTATTACTGATCTCCAATACGGATGCAATACTGACAACATACATGAATGATATAGGAATCGTTAATAGGGACTTGTGGATCCGTATTCTGCTTGCTGACATATACGCTTGTGTGACACAGGCCTTACACAGTGTATATATAGTTTTTATTGCAGCAACATACATACTACATGTAAAAGTGGATAAATGTGCCATTAACCTCTTACCAGAGGTGGAGGGGGAAATATGGGGAAGGCTCACGGGCTGAGTCTGCTCAATACGCTGCAGGTGTCAGCTGTATATTACAGCTGATGCCCTGCTCTAACAGCCGATCCTAGCCGTTTAACCCCTTAGATGCATCTAAGCTGTTAGACAGAGGGAGCACCCTTTGTTTCCCATCGCACCCCGCAACATGATCGTGGAGTGCTGATGGGCTGTCGTGGCAGTTGGGGGCCTAGTGATCTTAAGCCAAGATCTTAACGGGTTATCCAGAGAGATAAAATTGATGGCATATCTTTATCCCATTTTATTTGACCTCTTTGAAGCTGCCATATCCGCAACCCGGCATACAGTCATTGATTTTATTGATTGCTGCCTGCAATCTCTAGTCTCCAGGCTGTGACTCAGTCCTCATCCTATATTTCTGCTAGTATACCATAATCTACAGCTATGTGGAGAGTGACTCCATTCACAATAAAAAAGTGAAATAAAGCTTCTTATTTTTAATAAACTTCTGCTCTCTTTGTGTATCCTGCTAGAATATATCTTGCCACAAATATAATTGGAAAAAAAATTTATTTGGATAATCTCTTTGCAGGTGGAACTGGTCCGACATCTGACACGGGCTGGGGCTGCATGCTGCGATGTGGGCAGATGATTTTTGCTCAGGCTTTGATCTGTAGGCATCTAGGTCGAGGTAAGATGCAGTAGACTCATTTATTGTAACATCTTCCATTTCTATCTTGCCTGAACTTTGATAAATTGAATAGTGTGGTCCCTTGTATATTTACAAAAATAGTAGCTTGAATTCCATATTGACCTTAAAGGACCATTTTACACAAAACTGATATTGTTATTTCTGGTGCAGGGAAAGAGGAGGGGTGCAAAGGACACCACTAGGTATAAGTGCCTGTTCACATCACTGTTCATTTCCGTTCCGGGTTCCGTCTGAGGTTTCCGTCGGGTGAACCCCGCAACGGAAAGTGAAACTGACAGCACAGCTTCCGTTTTTCAGTCACCATTGATCTCAATGGTGACGGAAACATTGCTAATGCTTTCCGTTTGTCACCATTCCGTCTGGTTTCCGGTTTTCAGACGGAATCAATATCGTAGTCGACTGCGTTATTGATTCCGTCGGAAAACCGGAAACCAGCCGGAATGGTGACGAAAGGAAAGCATTAGCGATGTTTCCGTCACCATTGAGATCAATGGTGACTGAAACGGAAGCTGTGCTGTCAGTTTTACTTTCCGTTGCGGGGTTCACCCGACGAAACCCTCCGGAACCCCGGAACGGAAATGAACGGTGATGTGAACAGGCCCTAAGAAGCATTTATAATAACAAAGGATCCTTACAAGAGCATGGCTGGCCTTCTCTGTGTTGAAAACAAGCACCTATTTGTCTTCACCACGGACAGCTTCTTTGGTTGTCTGGGACACGGTCCCACCCCCTCCACTGGAAGAGTGCTGACGCAGACCTCCCAGCCCCTAGACTACCACTAATCGGATCTTGCGACATGTCAAAAGATCCTATTGTTAGAATATCCCTTTTAAGTTAACGTTTTCTGTGAATTCCACCAAATTTTATACATTAAGATAAAGTACTGAGTGCAACATGAGAATATTATACAGTGATACAAGCAGAGACAGAAAAATAAAAAACAATGGAAAATTAATAATCAACATCAAATAAACCAGAGTGAGAATTTCCATTAAAGCGACCCTCCAGTACCAAAAGAATTTGACTATACATTGGAAATGTAAAGTCAACTTACCTGCTGCCACGCTCCTAAATGTCTTGGCCTTTGTTCCTTAACCATGTTTTCTACTCTCCAAGATGACCACCGCAGTCGGGACAGTGGAGGGGGTGGGGACATTTCTTAGACCTCTTAGTTCCAGACTCTTCTCATGTGCGTGCCTGCCCCTCTCAGTAATACATTCTGGATGTGAGGTCTGTGTGTCCAGGATGGTGCTGCCTTCACTATCTTGTACAAACACAGCTTCATTCCTGTACTGTGGTCTGTGTAATAAAATGTGCAATAACGTTCAAAGAAAAACAATACCCTATTACAAAATGCTTTATCATAAGAATTTTTTATTTTTTAATTTTTTTTAAATATACATAATTGGTGTCGCCGCATCCATAAGACCTGTACTATAAAATTAAAACATTATTTATCTTGCCAAGTTAATGCCAAAAAAGAAATAAAAATAAAGAGCAAGTGCAGAATTTCTCAGTTTTTTGTTTTTTTGGGCCATCTTGCCTTCCAAAACAAAGCAATAAAGAGGTAATCAAAACGTTGTATGTACCCTATAATCATACCAAAAAAAAAAGCTACGGTTCGTACCGCAAAACACAAGCTAGGTTACAGCTCTGTGGACGGTAGCAAAAAAAGTTATAGCTGTTGGAATATGATAACATAAAAACATAATCATAACTTCAGCAAAGGATAAATTTGAAGCTCACAGTAAACACGATAAAACAAAGTTATGGAGAAGGAAAAAAAATGAAATAATTTCTGCGTCCTTAAGGCCCAAATTAGGCCGCATCCTCAAGGGGTTAATTTTGCATTTAAGAAGCAAATGAACATGACAAAAAAAAATCCTTGCAAAGGCGTCCATAGCCTTTAGGGTATGTTCCCACAGGCCAGATATGCTGCAGATTTTCCATGCAGTTTTGCAGTGTTTAAAGTAGCAGCAAAGCGGATGAGATGGGTGGAGCAGAAATTGTACCTGAGCTTCATTGTTTATTTCAGCAACATGCATAATCTTAATATTGCTTTTTTTGGTTGTTTTTTTTTCAGATTGGAGATGGGACAAAAAAGGCCCAACTGGAGAGTACCTTAGTGTCCTGACTGCTTTTCTAGACAAGAAAGATAGTTATTACTCCATACATCAGATTGGTGAGAGATCTGTGTGGGTGAGACAATGCATTTCGCCGTCAGCAGCTTGACTATGTGGATATTCATAGAAGATTCCCTTCCGTCAATAAAATATCAAAAAGGGGATAACGATATATATATATATATATATATATATATATATATATACACACACACACACATAGACGTATCTTTTATGCCATGTATTCAAATAGGACAATGTCCCTACTCTATGATGATCTTGCATTCGCTAAGGCATCGTTCACACTTGCATATCTTGCATCAGCATTTGTAAGCCAAAACCAGGAGAGCGTCCAAAACACAGAAGAGGTACAAATCTTGTTTTCTGTTTGTTGTACACTCCTGGTTTTGGCCGACAAATACTGATGCAAAACACCGACCAATATACCCTGTGTGAATGAGTCTTAAGTCCAGCGTGTTAGATGCCATTGGCTACCTGGCTCTTAGGATTTGTCATTTACTGTGATAGAACTGAATAGACGAGGTATTTATACAGTCGCTAGGTGCTATATGTAGGTGTGTGACTGGCATAATCAGGAACCCTCTGTGCAGGTATGTGGTAAGTTTGATTAGTAAATATACGTATGTCCTACTAATAACAGTCTATTCTCTAATGACACAGTAATGCTCATTAGCTTATCCGGTTAGGCTGGATTCACACGAGCATGTTTGGTTCGTAAAGAACGGAACGTATTTCGGCCGCAAGTCCCGGACCGAACACAGTTCAGGGAGCCGGGCTCCTAGCATCATAGTTCTGTACGATGCTAGGAGACCCTGCCTCTCAGTGGAACTACTGTCCCGTACTGAAAACATGATTACAGTACGGGACAGTTGTCCTGCAGTAAGGCAGGGACTCCTAGCGTCGTACATAACTATGATGCTAGGAGCCTGGCTCCCTGCACTGTGTTCGGTCCGGGACTTGCGGCTGAAATACGTTCCGTCAATTACGGACCGAACATGCTCGTTTGAATCCAGCCTTAGACGTGGTACTCTAGCACACGTGTTTCTTTATTGGTCTTCGTGGTAATTGTTTGTTTGCTTTTATTACAGCCCAAATGGGAGTTGGTGAAGGAAAATACATTGGTCAGTGGTATGGCCCAAACACTGTAGCGCAAGTTCTGAGGTATTTGATAGCATAGATGTTGTTTATCCATAGATTTGATCAGGATTACCTCATTCTTCCAGTCTTATTTCTCTCATTGCAGGAAGCTAGCTGCTTTTGATCAGTGGAGCGTGATGGCTGTTCACATAGCTATGGATAATACCGTGGTGACTGATGAGATAAGTGAGTAAGGCACTGGCATGAATAATGTTCAGCAGCAACAGTGGTGCTATATGATGTATAACATACAGACAGCAGATTTTGAGAAAAGTTGCATCCACTTTTATAATATTCGCTTATGTGAGCTGTGACATATGCACACCTCGCCTATCTGTATTTAATAGCTTGTTCTTGCATCAGGTAAGGGCCGTTTTCTATTACCATCCCTCTAAATCATTTTCAATTTATGCTAAATTGTCCACAGTCCATTTTTTTTTTTTTTAATAAACCTACTTCTAGACCAAATGACTAGATATTTTTGCAGTGTTTCCCAAACCAGGTCCCTTTAGAACCTGCAGGAGACTACAGCTGCATAAATGGCACTTTTACTACCGACTTCAGCTTGCTGAAAGATGATTGGCATGGGGGTCTGCAAATTGTATTACATGGCATAATGTACTCCCTACTATAAATTATCCAGAATATTAAGCACCAAAAGAAGTTATATTAGATTTTCCTTCATCACTATAACTGTTCAAAAACCTACATTTCCATTAATGACACTTGATTATTGGAGCACAATGAAACTCCTGACATGTGAGCCATTTCCTCTGTACAGGAAGACTATGTGGAATGGGAAGCTGTGACTCTGGGCCGCTGTGCAATGGTTACGCTGGAGCTGATTCACACAGACTGTGGAAACCTCTAGTATTACTCATACCTCTACGGCTGGGCCTAAGTGAGATCAATGAAGCATACATCGAAACTCTGAAGGTATTTATTTTTTTTTCATTACATTTTAATGAAGAAATAATTTTTTCATTTTTGTTACTAGTTTTGGATTCACTTTTGGTTTTTGGTGGCCGTTTATGAACCAAATGTAGAAATGCATACAGAAGAGAGAAGTAAAAGGATTTACTTTATACTTCCCGTTCCTTTTAAATCTATTCCAGGCTTTGTCTCAAACAGTATGTATGAATGAATCCACACCATGCCTACTTGTATGTATGAATCCACACTGTGACTACCTGTATGTATGAATCCACACTATCACTACTTGTATGTATGCATCCACACTATGACTATTTGTATGTATGAAACCGCACTATCACTACTTGTATGTATGAATCCACACTATGACTACTTGTATGTATGTATGAATCCACACTATGACTACTTGTATGTATGAATCCACACTATGACTACTTGTATGTATGAATCCACACTATGACTACTTGTATGTATGAATCCACACTATGACTACTTGTATGTATGCATCCACACTATGACTACTTGTATGTATGCATCCACACTATGACTACTTGTATGTATGCATCCACACTATGACTACTTGTATGTATGCATCCACACTATGACTACTTGTATGTATGCATCCACACTATGACTACTTGTATGTATGCATCCACACTATGACTACTTGTATGTATGAATCCACACTATGACTACTTGTATGTATGTATGCATCCACACTATGACTACTTGTATGTATGAATCCACACTATCACTACTTGTATGTATGAATCCACACTATCACTACTTGTATGTATGAATCCACACTATGACTACTTATATGTATGAATCCACACTATCACTACTTGTATGTATGAATCCACACTGTGACTACTTGTATGTATGTATGTATGTATGCATCCACACTATGACTACTTGTATGTATGCATCCACACTATGACTACTTGTATGTATGCATCCACACTGTGACTACTTGTATGTATGCATCCACACTGTGACTACTTGTATGTATGCATCCACACTGTGACTACTTGTATGTATGAATCCACACTATCACTACTTGTATGTATGAATCCACACTATCACTACTTGTATGTATCAATCCGCACTATGACTACCTGTATGTATGAATCCACACTATGACTACCTGTATGTATGAATCCACACTATGACTACCTGTATGTATGCATCCACACCATGACTACTTGTATGTATGAATCCACACTATGACTACTTGTATGTATGCATCCACACTATGACTACTTGTATGTATGCATCCACACTATGACTACTTGTATGTATGCATCCACACTATGACTACTTGTATGTATGCATCCACACTATGACTACTTGTATGTATGAATCCACACTATGACTACCTGTATGTATGAAACCGCACTATCACTACTTGTATGTATGAATCCACACTGTGACTACTTGTATGTATGAATCCACACTATCACTACTTGTATGTATGAATCCACACTATCACTACTTGTATGTATGAATCCACACTATCACTACTTGTATGTATGAATCCTCACTATCACTACTTGTATGTATGAATCCACACTATGACTACTTGTATGTATGTATGCATCCACACTATGACTAGTTGTATGTATGTATGCATCCATCCACACTATGACTACTTGTATGTATGTATGCATCCACACTGTGACTACTTGTATGTATGCATCCACACTGTGACTACTTGTATGTATGAATCCGCACTATGACTACCTGTATGTATGAATCCACACTGACTACTTGTATGTATGCATCCACACTATGACTACTTGTATGTATGCATCCACACTGACTACTTGTATGTATGAATCCACACTATGACTACCTGTATGTATGTATGTATGTATGCATCCACACTATGACTACTTGTATGTATGAATCCACACTATCACTACTTGTATTTATGAATCCGCACTATGACTACCTGTATGTATGAATCCACACTATCACTACCTGTATGTATGAATCCGCACTATGACTACCTGTATGTATGAATCCACACTATGACTACCTGTATGTATGAATCCACACTATCACTACTTGTATGTATGTATGAATCCACACTATGACTACTTGTATGTATGAATCCACACTATGACTACTTGTATGTATGAATCCACACTATGACTACTTGTATGTATGAATCCACACTATGACTACTTGTATGTATGAATCCACACTATGACTACTTGTATGTATGAATCCACACTATGACTACTTGTATGTATGAATCCACACTATGACTACTTGTATGTATGAATCCACACTATGACTACTTGTATGTATGAATCCACACTATGACTACTTGTATGTATGAATCCACACTGTGACTACTTGTATGTATGCATCCACACTGTGACTACTTGTATGTATGAATCCACACTATCACTACTTGTATGTATGAATCCACACTATGACTACCTGTATGTATGAATCCACACTATGATTACCTGTATGTATGAATCCACACTATCACTACCTGTATGTATGAATCCACACTATGACTACCTGTATGTATGCATCCACACCATGACTACTTGTATGTATGAATCCACACTATGACTACTTGTATGTATGCATCCACACTATGACTACTTGTATGTATGCATCCACACTATGACTACTTGTATGTATGCATCCACACTATGACTACTTGTATGTATGCATCCACACTATGACTACTTGTATGTATGAATCCACACTGACTACTTGTATGTATGAATCCACACTATGACTACCTGTATGTATGAAACCGCACTATCACTACTTGTATGTATGAATCCACACTGTGACTACTTGTATGTATGAATTCACACTATCACTACTTGTATGTATGAATCCACACTATCACTACTTGTATGTATGCATCCACACTATGACTACCTGTATGTATGAATCCACACTATGACTACCTGTATGTATGCATCCACACCATGACTACTTGTATGTATGAATCCACACTATGACTACTTGTATGTATGCATCCACACTATGACTACTTGTATGTATGCATCCACACTATGACTACTTGTATGTATGCATCCACACTATGACTACTTGTATGTATGAATCCACACTGACTACTTGTATGTATGAATCCACACTATGACTACCTGTATGTATGAAACCGCACTATCACTACTTGTATGTATGAATCCACACTGTGACTACTTGTATGTATGAATTCACACTATCACTACTTGTATGTATGAATCCACACTATCACTACTTGTATGTATGAATCCACACTATCACTACTTTTATGTATGAATCCACACTATGACTACTTGTATGTATGTATGTATGTATGTATGTATGCATCCACACTATGACTACTTGTATGTATGTATGTATGTATGCATCCACACTATGACTACTTGTATGTATGTATGTATGTATGCATCCACACTATGACTACTTGTATGTATGTATGCATCCACACTGTGACTACTTGTATGTATGTATGCATCCACACTGTGACTACTTGTATGTATGCATCCACACTGTGACTACTTGTATGTATGCATCCACACTGTGACTACTTGTATGTATGAATCCACACTATCACTACTTGTATGTATGTATGTATGTATGTATGCATCCACACTATGACTACTTGTATGTATGTATGTATGCATCCACACTATGACTACTTGTATGTATGTATGCATCCACACTGTGACTACTTGTATGTATGCATCCACACTGTGACTACTTGTATGTATGCATCCACACTGTGACTACTTGTATGTATGCATCCACACTGTGACTACTTGTATGTATGAATCCGCACCATGACTACTTGTATGTATGAATCCACACTATGACTACTTGTATGTATGCATCCACACTATGACTACTTGTATGTATGCATCCACACTGACTACTTGTATGTATGAATCCACACTATCACTACCTGTATGTTTGCATCCACACTATGACTACCTGTATGTATGAATCCACACTATCACTACCTGTATGTATGAACCCGCACTATGACTACCTGTATGTATGAATCCACACTATCACTACTTGTATGTATGCATCCACACTATGACTACCTGTATGTATGAATCCACACTATGACTACCTGTATGTATGAATCCACACTATGACTACCTGTATGTATGAATCCACACTATGACTACCTGTATGTATGAAACCGCACTATCACTACCTGTATGTATGAATCCGCACTATGACTACCTGTATGTATGAATCCACACTATGACTACCTGTATGTATGAATCCACACTATGACTACCTGTATGTATGAATCCACACTATCACTACTTGTATGTATGCATCCACACTATGACTACCTGTATGTATGAATCCACACTATGACTACCTGTATGTATGAATCCACACTATGACTACCTGTATGTATGACTCCACACTATGACTACCTGTATGTATGAATCCACACTATGATTACCTGTATGTATGAATCCACACTATGACTACCTGTATGTATGAATCCACACTATGACTACTTGTATGTATGCATCCACACTATGACTACCTGTATGTATGAATCCACGCTATGACTACCTGTATGTATGAATCCACACTATCACTACTTGTATGTATGAATCCACACTATGACTACCTGTATGTATGAATCCACACTATCACTACTTGTATGTATGCATCCACACCATGACTACTTGCATCTTCATCATATCTACGTTATCCGCTGAAGTATTCCAATGTCTCTTTTTCAGCACTGCTTCATGCTGCCACAGTCGTTAGGAGTCATTGGTGGTCGACCAAACAGTGCCCATTACTTCATAGGATATGTCGGTAAGTATAGCTGTCGGAGATCGCCCTTTGATATCCGTAACAATGCTGTACTTTTCGCTTTATTATGTATACATTTACCTGTTACTATAATTTCAAAGGGAAGTTGTGAAGGGAGTTCCCATGTACACTCTTTACAAGTTCAACAAGTCTTTACCTCACACGGGTCCCAAATATGATGTCACTGCATCTTAATTGGGCCATGCATTGCACGTCGCAAGCGCCGAAAAATCAATCTGCGAATCGGAACCTCACTCCAGACTGCAGGGCAATACAATTTGCACAACTGTTCCATTTGGTGCACCGTACCCTGAATGTACTTGGTCTGGGCTTGTCACTAGTTGTTATTGCCAGGGGAACCCAATGTCCTGTCTATAGTTGCTGCAAGGGAAATGACACAGTGCTCTGTGTAGCGGTTCTCAGCTATGGGTCAGAAAGGAGGGTCCAAAGCAGGAGACCCCCCTCTGACATCTCCATATCGTTGACCCCTTTAAAAGCATGTTCCATACGGAATACCAACCAATCCAAATTGTGCATTTAATTGGTAATTCAGATTTTTGTTGTCTGTGTTTTGTTATTATGTGACCAGTGACTGATGCAGAATATTTTGGTCGCAGTTCGATATTTCTTTATTTGGCAGTTTTGCTTAGCATTGCTTTCCTATCATAATTATTACATTGTAATTATTCTCTCTACAGGAGATGAGCTCATTTATCTAGATCCCCACACTACACAGCCGGCTGTGGAGCCCAGTGATGATGGTTATATTGTAGATGACAGCTTCCACTGCCAGCATCCTCCATGCCGGATGCATGTGTCAGAGATTGACCCCTCCATTGCTGTGGTAAGTGGAATGTTAGATAATAAGGTGACTGACATTCAGATATTTGTGTAAATGCAAATATCTTCTGATGTTACTCATAGCAACCAGTTTCACACTGAAAAATAAAGAGAAGGAAGTTCACCGCAAATAACAACCATTGCTAAATCCCTAAGATAAAGGGCTGCATCCTATACTCAAAGTACAAAAACAAACTGCAAAGCTACAAGAGATGCAACCTGGTTTTAGAAACAGCCTATGCTGATGTCAATACAATGCATGTGCATAAACTGTCATAAAGACTTCTCTTAGTTTTGGAGTCAATTTACCCACTTAAAGGGGTTGTCCACTACCAGATAACTGATAACCTATCCAGTTATCAGTATATGATCTATGAGGGTCCGACACCCGGACCACGCACTGATCAGCTGCTCCTGCTACCTCCAGGCATCGGATGTCATTTCACACTATGCAATCTACGGAGCCGGAAGTTGTTGGTTCCGTACATTGCATAGCGGCCGTGCTGCAGCTCTGCTTCTATTCACTTGAATAGGAGCAAGACTGCAGTACGGCAGCTTGGCCGCTATACGGTGTCCGGAGCCAACTGCTTCTGGCATGGACGCCCAGTGCCCGGAGGCAGCCGGAGAGGCTTATCGCTCCCCTGGAGAGGTCAACAGTTGTCCGGTAGTGGACAACCCCTTTTATTAGAAGGTATATACCAGGGAATGTAGTGGAGTAACCATAAAAAAACTTCAAAGAATGAAACCGTTGAAAAAATGCTCTACATTTACCTGTAAAAAAAAAACACACCCATGGAACCGTGCCTAATCTAGGTATGTTGCTGTAAGAAAATGAGGCGTCCGCGTCTCCCGTTGTGGGTGTCAACATATTAAAAAGAATTCTCCTAGGCTCTGCTTGCTAAAATACACAAAAAAAACAAACTTAATGGTTGTTATGGGTAAAATTTGCAAACATATTGAGCAATGTTCTCTTCTCTACCGTAGGGATTTTTCTGTAGTTCTGAAGAAGATTTTGAGGACTTGTGTCAGCGCATTAGAACGGTTGGTACATAAAGTAAAAATATATACAAAAGCTGTCTGTTCTCTTTTATACAAGGGCGTAGCTTTGGGGCTTGTGCCAGGGGGCACCAACAAGCCTTGGACAGATACAGGGCAGCTAACTAAATATTTTCTCCTGGTGAAGGAAAAGCCTAGCTACGACTCGATCAGGCTGGGTTCCCACGGGTCAGAGACCCGCCTAAACCTTGGCAATGTATCCAAACTAGAATCCGCAGGGAATTCTGCCCTAAAAATCACACCAAATTGTGGTGCAGATTCTCGGGCAGATGTCCGCTGCCGAAAGCAGTGGTTGAAAAAACCCAGATAATACTTACCCCTGGCTGTTGTCATAGCAACATGTCCCTCTGTTCTTCGTACAGCCCATGTGACCGCTGCAGCAGTCACATTGGGTGAAACGTCATTCCAGGAGGCCGGCTTGAACAGAGGAATGCGTCTAAGTGACCATGGGGGGGGGCAGTTAATTATTACGTTTTTATTTATTTTAAACAAAAAAAAGTGTTGTTTTTTTCTGATTCGCAATATTTGCTGTGGAATCCGTTTCCGCCGCAAAAGACGCAACATTTCCTATTTGTTGCATTTTTTTACCTCCCTATTGAATTCAATGGGGAAAATCCGCAGCAAAAGAGCAATGAATCCGCAGCATTAATGGACATGCTACGGATTTAAAATCTGTACCGCAGGTCAATTTATCAACGTTGTTGCTGCGTATTTTTTCTGCAGCGTGTGCATGAGATTTGTTTAAAGGCGTTTTCCAGGGACACAAATTTTTTCCAAGTGGGCAGCGCACGAGCACTGAGGAGTTTCATTAATGAGAAGAAAATGGGGCGGGCATTGAAGCGTAAGCAAAGAATTCAACAGGGCAGGCGTTATGGAGAATGGACCAATAGGATGCCTCAAACCCGGGTATACGTCAGATGTCCTGGGTTTGAGGCAACCCATTGGTCACATCTTTCTCAATGTCCACTCCATTCATTCTTCGCTTCTACTTCAATAGCAGAACGATTTTCTTTGCATGCATACTATTCCTCAGTGCTCCTGCGCTGCCCGCCCTGAAAATTGAGGAATAGCTTGCACGTAAAGAAAATCATGCTGCTATTTGAAGTAGAAGCAAAGAATGAACGGAGCGGACATTGAGGAGGCTGCGGACCAATAGGATGCCTCAAACCTGGGTGTACGTCAGAAGTCTCGGGTTTCAGGCATCCTATTGGTCCACAGCCTCCTCAAAATTCTGCTCCGTTCATTCTTTGTTTCTGCTTCAATGGCGGTGCCATTTTCATCAGTGCCTGCAAGCTGCCAGTGATGATGGGGATTACATATATTTAGGGATGATGGGGGTTACATATAGACAGGGATGATGGCGATCACTTGGCTATCAGGTGTGGTCACAGGATTCTGTGACCGCACCTCAGATAAAGCAGGTGGGCGGGATAAACTAAAGGGGAAGAGAGAACTAGTGGGGAGGGCCAATAGACAGAGAGAGGGCGGAATAATTAGTAAAGAAACAGCCCTGTGTCGTTGCGTCGGTCAGTGAGGTACGTGAACGAGCCTGTCTCGAGAGAGAAAAAAAGACACAGATGAAAAGCAGGGTGAATAGGAAGAAATGTGTTCAGATTTAACACAGAAAGCATATTCGAAACTTTATTCAATATTTCCTTGGAGTATTCGTTCATAAATTGTGTCCCTGGAAAACCCCTTTAAATCTCATTCACTTTTCTGCTACTGTAAATGCTGCATAGAATTCTGTTGCGGAAATTCCACAGCGTTTACGCTACATGAGCACCCGGCTTTGGAGCCAAATTGATGTCAGAGGCCCATTATCTGAATCGCTCCGTTTATGTGTAGGAATACTTTAAAGTGTAGCTAAACGTTTGACAAACTGCTGACATGTCATAGTGACCTGTCAGAAGTCTGGATTGGTGGGGGTCCGAGCACTGAGACCCCCACCAATCGCTAGAACGAAGCAGCTGAAGTGCTCGTGTGAGCGCTCCGCTACTTCGTATCAGTTCGGCTTTTTCCGGAAAGCCGATGTATCGAGTGCAGGCTCATAGACTTTCTTTTGAGCCCGTACACGATACATTTATTTCCGGAAAAAAGAACAAACAGACACGAAGCAGCTGAGCGCTCACACGAGACCTTCAGCTGCTTTGTTCCAGCGATTGGTGGGGGTCTCAGTGCTCGGACCCCCACCAATCCAATCTTCTGACATGTCACTATGACATGTCAAAGTGTAGCCAAACGTTTGACAAACTGCTAAGTACCAGAGACAGACTGCCATTTCTGCAGAATACAGTAGCACGGGTGATTATTTTTTTTCTTTAAGTTGTAGGGCGATCATAATGCCGATCATTTGTAACTGTCGTTTGTATTGAGGGGATTGCTCAAAAAAATCAGAAGGCAAGCACACACTTCATATAGATGTAATAATATATCGGGTTTCTTTCCAGATATCACTAAATGGGGGATCTTTGCCCATGTTTGAGGTAGTTGATCAGCTGCCCCTCCATCTATCCAATCCGGATGTACTAAACCTTACCCCAGGTAAGTCTAGTCATGTTGCTTGTTCTAGGGTTCATTTATTAAGCTGAACTAATTAACATTTTTTGTGTGTTGGCAATAGGTATGCACGATGCATTGAAACTTCGATACTGTTTAGATACCGTTATTTCATGTATTTCGATACTAAGCTGTGCGGCCGCACAGCTCAGTATTGTAACACATGAATGTATGAGAGCGGGGCTGCGGCTGTGTAATACAGTCGCTGCCCCGCTCCCGAGTCCTGATAACAAGTGCACGGGGTCAGGATGATGCGATGCAGCCGGCACGGAAGACAGAACATGGCGGGCGCACTGCAAAACACCCCCATGTTCTGTCTTCAGTGCCTGCGCTCATTAGTGCAGCGCCGGCCACATCACCTCATGCTGACCGCGAGCGCACTTACTGTCAGGAGCGGGGCAATGGCTGCATTACACAACCGCAGCCCCACTCTATAACGGTGGAGATCAGAGAAACCTCTCATCTCCGCCGCTATTCTCCTGAATGCTGCGATCAAAGCGGACTGCAGCATTCAGGGGAAAATGAGAAGTGGAGATGCCCCTTGGATCGCGTCACAAGAATCCCTGTGACACGATTGAGGGACATACCATGTATGGGCAGAAAACCGCTCCTGAATTTCAGACGTAGTTGCATGTACTCGCGTTTTGCGGGGCGTCTTTTACGGACGTAATTTGGAGCTGTTCTTCATCGGAGTCCATGAAAAACGGCTTCGATTACGTCCCAAGAAGTGTCCTGCACTTCTTTTGACGAGGCTGTAATTTTAGGCACTGTCTTTTGACAGCGACGCGTAAAATGACAGGTTGTCGGCAGATGTTTACCGACGTATTGGAGCCGTTTTTTCAAACGTAATTCGAGGCGTAAAACGCCTCCATTACTTCTGAAAATAGGTTGTGTGAACCCAGCCTTAATGTGAGACACTCAAAATTCACACCTCGCGCCTCCCATCAGAAAATGGAAGAACTTTTTTTTTTATTACTGTTGGCAAAGTATTGTTTTGGTATCGAAATCGCAATACTACACAGAGTATCGGTATCGAAGTCCAAATTCTGGTATTGTAACATCCCTAGTTGGCAATGGTCGTATTTTTGCTTTGAATATATATGGTTCTAATATTGAAGTGTCTTGAGTTTTATTGTGTAAAGTTGTTAAAAAGTTATCTTATTTTTTGGAAAAACTGGGTAACAAATATGGCTGCCATGACCGTTCTCCTGGGGATTGAAAAGCATGCAGCTTTCGTGGCTACTTCTGTATGTCACTGTCTCGCGGCACGTGGAAATTCTGTCATGCGGCCAGTAAAGTGTGGTGTGAGCCCACTTTGTCACCAAGGGATTTGACATAGACTCCACTCCCCAGTTTAGCCCTAAGGGGACACCTGGTATTCACCCTTTGATAGAGGGATCTAGACTTCACTCTTACATAGTTACATAGTTACATAGTTACATAGTTAGTACGGCTGAAAAAAGACACATGTCCATCAAGTTCAACCAAGGGAAGGGAAAAGGGAAGGAAAAATTTCTACACATAGGAGCTAATATTTTTTTGTTCTAGGAAATTATCTAACCCTTTTTTAAAGCCATCTACTGTCCCTGCTGTGACCAGCTCCTGCGGTAGGCTATTCCATAAATTCACAGTTCTCACTGTAAAGAAGCCTTGTCGCCTCTGCAGCTTGAACCTTTTTTTCTCCAGACGGAGGGAGTGCCCCCTTGTTTTTTGAGGGGGTTTTACAAGGAACAGGATATCACCATATTTTTTGTATGTGCCATTAATATATTTATATAAGTTAATCATGTCCCCCCTTAGTCGTCTTTTTTCAAGGCTAAATAGGTTTAATTCTTTCAATCTTTCCTCATAACTTAAATTCTCCATGCCCCTTATTAGCTTCGTTGCTCTTCTTTGTATTTTTTCCAACTCCAGGGCATCCTTTCTATGAACTGGAGCCCAGAACTGAACTGCATATTCTAGATGAGGCCTCACTAATGCTTTGTAAAGTGGTAATATTACATCCCTGTCCCGCGAGTCCATGCCTCTTTTAATACACGACAATATCCTGCTGGCCTTTGAAGCAGCTGATTGACACTGCATGCTGTTATTGAGTTTATGATTTACAAGTACACCCAGATCCTTCTCAACAAGTGAATCCGCCAGTGTAGCGCCCCCTAGGACATATGATGCATGCAGGTTGTTGGTACCAAGATGCATAACTTTACATTTATCTACATTAAACTTCATTTGCCAAGTGGACGCCCAAACACTTAGTTTGTTTAAATCTGCCTGTAATTCATGAACATCTTCCATAGTCTGAACTATATTACATAGCTTGGTGTCATCTGCAAAAATAGAAATAGTGCTATTAATCCCTTCCTCTATATCATTAATAAATAAGTTGAATAATAGTGGTCCCAGCACTGAACCCTGGGGTACACCACTTATAACCGGGGACCATTCAGAGAAGGAATCATTGACCACAACTCTCTGGATACGGTCCTTGAGCCAATTCTCAATCCAATTACAAACTATATTTTCTAAACCTATAGTCCTTAATTTACCCATTAGGCGTCTATGGGGGACAGTGTCAAATGCCTTTGCAAAGTCCAAAAACACTAAATCCACAGCGGCCCCTCTGTCTAGACTTCTGCTCACCTCTTCATAAAAACAGATTAGGTTAGTTTGACAACTTCTGTCCTTAGTAAAACCGTGCTGACTGTCACTTATAATGCTATTTATTGTCACATAATCCTGTATATAGTCCCTCAATAGCCCCTCAAACATTTTCCCCACGATGGATGTTAAGCTTACTGGTCTATAATTACCCGGGGAAGACCTAGAGCCCTTTTTGAAAATAGGCACCACATTTGCCCTGCGCCAGTCCCTCGGCACTATACCTGTCACTAGAGATTCTCTGAATATTATGAAAAGGGGGACAGAAATAACTGAACTAAGCTCTTTAAGAATTCTAGGGTGTAACCCATCTGGTCCCGGAGCCTTGTGCACATTTATTTTATTTAATTTAGCTTGGACCATCTCTACATTCATCCAATTCAAAAACACCGAAAAAGGCCATACTTACAAATGGACACAGCCAGGTCTGAAACGCTGATGAAGGCGAGTGAGCAGGTGCTTTAAATAATAATAGCCACTCCCACTAGTCTTGAGGGGAGTGGTATGTGGTGCATCCAATTCAGTATATCAACTGATATATTAACAGCACTGGCACCGGCTACATCAGCTGCTCTTTCTTCTGTTGTATATACAGAGCTAAAGAACCCATTTAGTAACTCTGCCTTCTCTTGATCCCCTGTGATCAACTCCCCATTACCATTATCTAGGGGTCCTACATGTTCAGACCTTGGCTTTTTTGCATTTATATGCTTGAAGAATTTTTTAGGATTTGTTTTACTATCCTTGGCCACCTGCCTTTCATTTTGTATTTTTGCTAATTTTATTACATTTTTACAGATTTTATTAAGCTCTTTATATTTTACAAAGGCTACAGCTGTACCCTCAGATTTGTATTTTTTAAATGCCCTTTTTTTGTCATGTATTGCCCCTTTCACAGAAGGTGTAAGCCATGTGGGGTTTAATTTGAGTCGTTTATACTTATTACCTGTAGGAATAAATTTTGCACTATAATAACTCAAAGTAGATTTGAAAATCTCCCATTTATCATTTGTTCCATTATTTGACATTAGTTCTTCCCAGTCTATATCCTGAATTGCAGCCCTCATCCTGGGGAAATTGGCTTTCTTAAAATTAAATGTTTTTGCCCTCCCAGCCTGCGTTTGTTTTTTACAGTATAGGTAAAATGTAACTATATTATGATCACTGTTACCGAGGTTTTCACGAACATTGACATTCCCAACAAGATCTGCATTATTAGAAATGACCAGATCCAACAGAGCTTCACCTCTAGTCGGGTCTTCCACAAACTGGCCCATAAAATTTTCCTGCAACAGGTTGAGGAAATGTCTCCCCTTTGCAGTTGAAGCCGAACCATGACACCAATTAATATCCCGGAAATTAAAATCTCCCATTATCACTACAGTACCCGCCTGTGCAGCCCGCTCCATCTGTTTATATATCTGACCTTCCATCTCCTCAGTTATATTGGGGGGTCTATAGATTACACCAAAAGTAATTTTTTCAGTGTTTACCTCCCTTTCTAGTTCCACCCACAAGGTTTCAACCTCCTCACAGTCTTCACCCACTATTGTCTCTTTCACACTCGCCTTCATATCACTTCTCACATACAGACATACACCACCACCTTTCCTATTTGTCCTGTCTTTACGAAAAAGTGTAAAACCCTGTAGATTTACAGCCCAGTCATGTGAAGAGTCCAGCCATGTTTCAGCAACACCAACTATATCTATATTTTCTTCCAGTATCAAGGCCTCCAGCTCCCCCATTTTGCTTGCTAGACTTCTGGCATTTGTGAACATACACTTTAACTTGCCTGTCAGTTTTTCACTTTTATTATCAGAAATGTGATTTGACATTAATCGGTCCTTTTTATTTACACTGATGTTTTGTAACGAAAGGATCTCCTTATCTTGTTGTCTAGTCCTCTCCCCACATTCTGTTTCTCCCCCCACCAATATAGTCTGACCCCTCTCTAACCTGGCTACCCCTTTTTTTTCTACATTGACCTCCCTCCTCAGCCCTAGTTTAAATACTCCGCCACCCCAGCTAGAATTCTCTCCCCCAGCACAGCGGACCCCCTTCCATTTAGGTGCAAATCATCTGCAGAATACAGTTTGTACCCCAATGAAAAGTCAGCCCAGTGCTCTAGGAACCCAAATCCTTCTCCTCTACACCAAGACTTCAGCCATGCATTTAACTCCCTAAGCTCCCGCTGTCTTTCCTGTGATGCGCATGGCACAGGCAGTATTCCTGAGAATACAACCTTGGAGGTCCTTCCCTTCAGCTTGTAGCCTAGTTCTTTAAAATTATTCTTAAGGCTCCTCCACCTACCATTTATTCTGTCGTTGGTACCGACATGGACCACGACAGCTGGATCATCACCAGCCCCTCCCAGCAATTTGTCCACCCGTTCCACCACATGCCGAACCCTGGCACCAGGGAGACAGCAAACCATTCGGTTGAGGCGGTCTTGGCGACAAATTATTCTATCCGTCTTCCTGATTATAGAATCCCCTACAACTATCAATTGTCTTGGCTTGCCTGCATTACCATCCCGCCGACTACTAGCTGGGCTGTTCTCCCGGCTGTTAGGGAGATCAGTATCCACTAGGGCTGCCTTTTCTGAGACTGACACCCTCGCATCATCACCCAACCTGGCAATTTTGCTTGGAATGCCAGAAACCGGATCGGCCTTCCTTGTCTTTGACCCCTTTCTACTGCCCCTAACTACATTAACCCAGCTACTTACCTGATCCTGCTCACCCATGTCTTCACCCTCCAGTTCTAACCCACTAACTGCATGCTCTGTGAGCAGCAAGCTCCGCTCAAAATTGTCTATCCTCCTCAGTGTTGCATTCTGCTCCTCCAGATCTCTAATACGAGCTTCCAGGTGAACAACATGCTCACATCTGCCACAGAGATATTCACCCTGGAACTCCGGCTCCAGTCGTGTATACATATGGCAAACTGTGCACTCTTGGGGTAGCAACCTGGGGTTTCCCTGCAGCAGTAAACATAACCGGTGACGTGTCAGTAAGCGTGGTCTGGTTACGGTATAGCAAAAGGTCAGGGCAGGCGGCGTGGTTTGTAACTGGTTACATAGCAAGTGGTCGGGGCAGACAGGAGAGATTTGTTACGGAAACAGGCTGTAACCTTGTTGACTATCTGCTTGGTCCTCCCTTGCTTTTCCACATAGAAGTTTTTACCATCATGGGTGAGTGCCGCTTTTTCACCTTCTTCTTCCATTCTTGCTCGTGATTACTGCGCACCACCAAATGGGGATATGGAGCCCTTGTTGTGAAAATCTACTGGCAGAATTCAAAATTCTCTTTTACAGTAGTGCCTACTCCTCTCTCTTTTTTTTTTAATCAGTTCAATTTTATTCAACAAACTTCACATTATTACAGGTCATTGTACGTTCTCATACAGTGTATAAGCAAATTTCAGCAGACCCAATTATTTACATCCAACCAAACATTCCCTTCCCCCCAACTCCCCCTTGTATCCCCCCAGCCGGTCTTCTCAGTACCACTTTTCCAATCCTCTCTCCTTCTCTTCCCCTTTTCCCTTCCCCATCTTACACCTGCTCTCCGTATGCACCCCCCCGTCAGTGTCCCTATACCTGAACTTGTTGCCTTAGTGTCATTAGCTCCACCGAAGCATACCCAGATTGATCGATCCACCTAGCCCATTGTTTTTCAAACTTGACCTTGGACCCCCTCTTGGAGTATATCCTATATTCCATCAGAACCTGTGAGTTGAGTGCCCCTATGATTTCTTGTTTTGATGGTGGCTCCGCATCCAGCCAGTGCTTTGCTATTCCTTTCCTAACTTGATATAGTATTTTAGCAATTGCCAACCCTGACATCCTATCCCCCCCCAAATCTCCAACATACCCTAGCAGCATTACCACAGGATCCCATGGAATCTGTACCTCAAACACTCTCCCCACTAGCTCCGATATTTCCGTCCACAGACTCCCCAACCTCCCGCATGTCCAGAACATATGAAGGATGTCTGCTTTTTCCTCCGGGCACCTAGGGCACTTGCCATCTGCTCTTAATCCCATTTGTTTCAGCACCCACGGGGTCCTATACACCCTATGTATCAGAAACAACTGCGATCTTCGTTGTGCTACATTAATGGACAAAGTACATGTTGCTGCCAATACCGCCTCCCAGTGGTCTGTTGTAATAGGACCCACATCCCTCTCCCATACAGCTTTCACTGGTGCCATAGGATCCCCCAGATGTTCCACCAATAACCTGCGATAAACCAATGAAATTAATCCTTTTGATGTAACTGCTTTTGCAATATGCTCCAACACCCCCGCGGCATGCATCGTCAGGTCCACGCTGACCGCTTGTGTCTGCACAGCGTGCCGAATCTGCAGGTACTGATAGAACATGCGGGAGTCCAGTTGAAACTCCTCCCTCATTTGCTGAAAAGATTTAAGTATGCCTCCCTCGTACAACTGGCTCAATCGTATTATGCCTCGCTGCTCCCACCCCTGCATCCCTTCCAATTTACCCAATTCCCCCAAATAAGCATTCCTCCAGAGTGGTGTATATTTAGTGCACTCTCCTATCCCCAGCAATTGCTTGCACTGCCACCACACCTTGTGTATGAGCAGCAGAGTGGGTCTGGTACTCGCCATCTGTTTATAGCTGTGCGCTTCCATTCCTGCCAACGGGTTCTCCCCCCCCCCCCCCCCCCCCCAGATATGATAGGATGCGCGCACTGGACCCCCATGTCTCTTCCTGCTCCCACCCCCAAAAATGTTGACATTGGGCAGCTAAATAATACACCCAAGCATTGGGCACAGCCAGGCCCCCCTCCTCCTTTGGCAGCTGTAATTTCTCCAGTTTAATCCTAGGTACCCCCTTCTTCCATACTAGGTCCCTAAAAAGGTTATGCAATCTCCTGAACCAATATTTGGGGATCCATACCGGGGAGTTATGTAGGACATACAGCACCTGGGGCATGAGGATCATTTTAATCAGATTCGTCCTACCCAGAGCCGATAGCGGTAACTTATTCCACGCCTCTACTTTGGCTTTTATCGTTGTTAACAGTGGCATTACATTAAGGGACATATAATCCTGTGCTTTCGCCGTCACCCTAACCCCCAAATACTTAAACTCCGTGACCACAGGTATCTCCACCTCCTCTTCCCCATTCTGGATAACCCCCGGGTCCATGAGCATTAGAGCCGATTTTGAGTAGTCCTGAATATTTCCCAAACCGCTTAATTAGGGCCATCACTAACGGTAGTGTGCGCTCGGTATCCGCCATGAATAACAGCATATCGTCTGCGTATAGTGCAATTCTTTCCTCCACCCCCCCATATCTCAACCCCTGAATATGTTCATGTTGTCTCACTGCACACGCCAAGGGTTCCACCGCCAACGCGAACAACAATGGAGATAATGGACATCCCTGACGCGTTCCCCGCTCCAGCGCAAACCGATCCGATAGCACCCCATTCACCCTTATCTTTGCTGTCGGGGCTACATACAACAACTTTACCCATTTTATATAATTAGGGCCAAATCCCATTTTCTCCAGAACTGACCACAAATATTTCCACTCCACGCAATCGAATGCTTTAGCCGCATCTAAGGACATAATGGCTCTCCCCCCACGATTATCCGGCAGAACTTGTAAATTCAAGAACAGCCGTCTCAGATTCACCGCCGTCGATTTGGATGGCATAAAGCCGGCCTGATCTCCATGTACCACCCCAGCCACTACTTTAGCTAGTCTAAGCGCCAATACTTTCGCCATGATTTTAATATCCGCCGTCAGTAGGGAAACTGGTCTATAAGAGCCCGGGAGCTGGGGATCCTTCCCCTCTTTAGGCAGAACTACTATAGTCGCTTCATACATTGTTTCCGGAAGCCGCCCCCTATCAAAGCTATCTAAAAGAGTGGCCAGTAACTGCGGTGCTAGCTCCTCCCCATATTCCTTAAAAACTTCCACCGGAAGACCATCTGGCCCCGGCGCCTTTTCACTGGCCAGTATCCCTATAGCCGCCTGGAGTTCCTCCAGAGATATGGGCTCCTCCAATGTCCCTCTCCTCCCCTCCCAACCTAGGAAGTTCTGTCTCCCCTATATACTCTTCCAGCTGCTGAGGTGTGTGCTCTGCCCTAGAGGCATACAAATCCGAGTAAAACTGCTGAAACACTTTCAAAATCTGTCCTGTATCCGTCTCCAACCTCCCCCTCTCCCCTTTAATAGTGTGTATGTAATTATTCTCCCTCTGAGCCTGCGCCATCCTTGCCAACAGCCGTCCAGTAGTTTCCCCCTCCTCATAATATTGGCGTTTCAAAAACATCCTTTTGTTATCTGCCCTCTCCAACTGATGCTGTTTTAACAACCGCTGCGCCTCCACCCAATGCTTCAGTGTGTCTGGTGTGTTATCTGCTATATGTAGCCTTTCTGTCTCTGTTACCCTTTCCAACAGCGCTTCCCCTAATTGTCTAGACCGTGTTTTTACTGCTGAAATGTGCTGGATGAACACCCCTCTCAGCCACGCCTTCATCGCGTCCCACAGTATCTCTTGCGGTACCGTACCTGAGTTGAACTGAAAGTATTCCTTTATGAGGTCTAAAATTTGTTTATTATCTATCAGCTTCAGCCAAAAGGCATTGAGTTTCCAGCACCCTTGCCCCCGCCCTGTCCTCCCCTCCGTCTCTACCTTCATTAACAAAGGAGAATGATCCGATAACGCTCTTTGCAAGTATTCTATCTGGGCTATAAAGGGTACCGCTGCCGGTGAGCACAAGATTAGGTCTATCCTGGATAAAGACTGATATGTGGAAGACGCACAAGAATACTGATAGCTATTTGGATGTTTATCCCTCCATATGTCCCGCCAACCCACTTCAGCAACAAGATGGCCAAACGCTGTTAAACCTCCCCCTGTCATGCCGAATTTATCCATATTGGTATTCAATACTGCGTTAAAATCCCCCATCACTAGTAGCGGCACCTCCGGGTACCTAGCCAGTTCCTCCACCACTTTCTTGATACATCCGCTAGAAAATGGAGGGGGGACATACAACACCACCAACACACAAGTCCAATGATACATCGTACAGTGTACCCCCACATACCGCCCCTCCCCATCCTGGAAGGAGTCGTGACATATAAATGGCACTGCCCTATGTATGAGAAGACTCACCCCCCTTGAATATGTAGTATGGTAAGAATGAAAACTATGGCCTACCCAGGCCCTATGCAACATGGAAACTGAATCCCTAGTCATATGCGTCTCCTGTAATCCTATCACCCTCGACTCCTGTTTCCTAATAAAATCAAATACCGCCTGTCTTTTCCTGGCTTCCCGCAGGCCCCGTACATTCCAGGACAAACAATTAAGTGATCCCATCATCCCTCAACATATCCCAACACATCCTTTCCTGTTCTCGTAATTGTACATATCCGACCGGCTGGGTCGTCTTTCCCTCCCTCCCCTCCCCCCCCTGCAACCTCCCCCGTAAACCTACCCCTTTCCAAGGGTTGGGGCGACAGAACCTATCTGCCATTACCCATAACAAGCGTCGGCAGGTCAACTCCGCCCACCGTACATTCAACAATACCATAACTCGTTATGCACTTTTCCCGCGTAACTGACCATCTCTCCCGCTGCCATTTTCTTGCAAATAAACTACCATCCCTTCAACATATCGGTACCCCTCAATGTCCATAAACACATTCCTCCTCTTCCGGTCTTCCGCGTTCACCGCAACCATGCCCTCCAGCTCCAAGTCCAAACATGACCAGAAACCCTCAATGCCATATCTTGCAACTTTTTACGACACCTGGTTCAGTCCCGCAACCCCAGCCTCCTTTTGTCAGCCGGTCTGTTCCGGATCAACGCCGTCCCTCTGCCGGTCTCAGCTGACTTTCATGGGTATCTAACCGCTTCTCTCGGTGTCTCGAAAAAGGAAGTTGTGCCCAGCGCCACCACTCTCAGACGGGCAGGATACATCATGGAATATTGCACTTGTAACGCCCTTAGGCGTCTCTTTATATCCATAAACTGTGATCTTTTCCGTTGTACTTCCATAGAGAAATCCGGGAAGAAGGACACTTTCACCCCATTAAAGGAGATGTCTTGACGTTCTCTAGCTTTCCTCAGGATCTTGTCTCTATCTTTATAATGTAGAATCTTTATCAGCACCGGTCTCGGCGGCCTTCCCGGAGGGCCAGGTCTGGTCGGCACCCTGTGCGCTCTCTCCACCGCAAATAAAGGGGTCAATTCCTCTCTGCCAAATGAGTCCATCAGCCACTTTTCAAAGAAGTCATCCGGATTCGTTCCCTCCACTCTTTCCGGAACCCCCACAAGGCGAACGTTATTCCGTCTCAACCGATTTTCCATATCGTCTGTCTTAGCCAGCAATGTCGCCACTGCCTGCGAGTGTGCCTGCACATCCTGCTTTATGTGAGGAATCGCATCCTCCATGTCTGAGACTCTCCCTTCCACGGCAGTGGTGCGTTCCGCAACTTTCTGCAAATCATTCCTGAGCAGCAAAATGTCCTCCTTCAATCCACCCATCTGGCTTGCTAAGGTATTAAGGACCATAGAATTTTGCTTCACCGCTGCCAAAATGTCCTTTAGGGAGGGTTCCTCCTTCCTCACTCCACTTTTCCCTCCAGCACCTGGCTGATCCTGCATGGCGCCACTCATCTCCTCCTCCTCCTCCTCCTCCTCCTCACTTCTCATGTCCCCCGCCAAAGGAGAGTACCTGGATCCATAAGATGGGCCTCCAGCTGCCTGCTCTCCAGCCGACTTTCGCTGTGCAGCCGCCCCCCCTGCTCTCGGCGTGCGGGCGAACCTCTCCAGCTTTTCCACAACTTCCTGCCGGAGGCCTCTATTGCGGCCTTCCTTCTCCTCGGTGCCATCTTGAGCGCGGGACCCGGGACTCGCTGGCGGCGACTTCTGCTTCTTGGAGCGCGTCATTATGGCCGGGTACTCGTGCTCCTCCACCTCCAGACTCTGGTAAGACCCTGGGGAAGCTATTTTCCCCGAATTTTACGGGATATATGGACCTTATAGGATGAGTACAGCAGGAGCTCCGGTCACACACGTCCTCTCACATTCACCGCTAGGCCACGCCCCCCTACTCCTCTCTCTTTAATGTCACCGGTCACTTAGCAGGTCAGGGTAGGAAAGGATGGTTAAAGGTACAGGCCAAGGTCAAAACACAGGAATCCAATAGACAATATAGCGTAGGAGCACAGGAAACGCTAGTAAGAACCAAATTGCTCTGGCAAAGAAGGAAAGGAAGAGTACCTTAAATACCCAGGAAAAGCTGGGTGAATTATTTTGGCGCACGCTCTCTCCCGCCCTCTTAAAGGAGCAAGGGCAGAGCGTCAGCGGCGTGGGAGGACACCACACATGCATCTCCGAGAACAGGAGCGGAGCCAGCCAGGAGGACGACGCGAGGAGCGGCAGACAGTTATATCTGTGACATTGTGCAATGATGCATCCCCCACAGCCATACCACTGCAAGATGGGTAGATGTGCCATTCAGGATTCTATGAAAGCTCTGACAACCCATGTGGGAGTGTAACGGTGGTCATATTTTTTGTCCCTAGATTTCCCAGAAATGCATATAACTAAGAATTGATTGTATAGAATGTTAACAACTAGACCGAGGAGGGCAACCCATAGACGTGTATTTACTGTTGATGTAATGGGGCACATAGGACAACCTCTGACTATCAAGAACAATGAGTAGCTCCACTTCTGCAGAGATTTCTTACATGAGATTTGCAATTACAAATGGCAATGCAGGAAATCTCTATGAAAGTTACATTTGAACTATACTGGACTGTTGTAAGTCTTGATAATTATCATTGTGTTAGATTCCTCAGATGCCGACCGCCTTGACAGATTCTTTGACTCAGAAGATGAAGAATTCGAAATTTTATCTTTTTGAAGAAAAAGCAAAAAGACTATAAGGACTGATGTAAAGGGGAAAAGTGGAATAGTCCACAGTAAGGAGGCTGCTGCTTCTTTGTTCTTCATAAAAACGACAAACATTGCTGGATATAAGAACTGTTCTATTTACAGAGCCCTGTGCGACCTGTATCTTAATGCAGTGCCCAGCGCTAGGACGCCCAGACACGTCCAGGATCCAGTGCGTTGTAAGGAATCAGTTTTTACATTCCATGTGCAAAGATACTCTTCTAGAAGGAAGTCCAGCCCGCTGTAAAGATGTGGAATCCGATCACATCAATCAGGATTCATGGCTGGGCAAACATTTCTCATTTGATGCCATCAGAGGGAATATACATCTTTCAAGTTTACTGGGATGAAGAATTCCATAAAGAGCCTTTAATTGCCTTCAGTAACAAATAGTTTTTGCGGTTGTTTCTTTAAAATATCTCCATTGTTTTTAGCTTAAAGTGGTATTCCAAACACACACATTAATGGCATATCCACAGGATATGCCGTGAATGTGTGATCGGTGCGGGTAGCGTGTGCACGGCTCTGTTTAGTTCTATAGGAGTTCCGGAAACAGCTCAGCTCGCTCGCTCGGCTGTTTCCATAACCATAAAAATTACAAACATTGCTGGATGTAAGAATTGTCCTATTTACAATGTCTTGCTGCGACCCGTATTTTCATGCAGTGCATGGTGCTAGAATGCCCAGGATTCAGTGTTATATTTGTGAAAAGATACTTTCCTAAAAAGCAAACATTTCTCATTTGATACCATCAGAGGGAATATACATCTTTCAAGTTTACTGGGATGAAGAATTCCAAAGCCTTTAGTTGCACTTTGTCTCCCAAAACTGGGTGGGGGACCCTTGTTCTCCACAAAGCTGTGGGTGTCTGAGGTGTGACCCGCACCTCTCACACATTTCCTGTGGCTATGCCAAAAATGTGTGAGTTGGGAATACCGCCTTAAGCCTTGCATGGTCTTCTGACCAGATCGTTTTGCTGAGCTGCTGAAAGTATACAATGATTCACAGACCATAGAGTTATGATGTGACTGTGCTTGTTACTAACTTACAATATAGCAGTTGCCTACATAAGTGAATGTAGCCATTTTGTGACTTCAATATTTATTTTAAAAATATTAAAAGCTTCTTCACCTGACTATTTTTAGAAAGATCCAAGTTTAAAGTACTAGCAATGTTTACCATATCCTTCTGTCCCGTATCACAATTAAGGGCTCATTCAGACGAGCGTAATACTCGTCCGTGTTTTCATGCGAGTCTCCGTTGTGTGAAACACACAGCATGTCCTATATTGGTGTGTTTTTGCGCACCTTGTCGCCCATTGAATTCTATGGGTGCGGCAAAACCTCAGACGGCACACAGACACACACCCATGTGCTGTCCGTGTTTCACACATCAGTTGGTAAGGAAATGCAGAGCATTAAAATAAAAAATAAAAAAAGTGCTTGCACGGACGTGAAAACCACATGCCATAAGCATGCCGAAGCACCCTGATGCCATATGCAACAGACATGAAATGCACAAAATACGCTGCGTTTTTTACACACGTAAATCAGACACGCTCGTGTGAATGTAGCCTAACGGGGGAGGAAAAATCTTCCCAGAAAACGTTCATTTTGTCTCCTATTTTCATGCTAGTGCTTGTGTAACGGAATTTGGGAAAATAGAGAGGACTTAGGCCGGGTTCCCACGTAGCGTAAACGCTGGAGAATTTCTGCAACGGAATTGTGTGTGGAAATTCTGCAGCGTTTACAGCAGCAGCAAAGTGGATGAGATTTAGAAAATCTCCTAACCACGTTGTTAAATTGACCTGCGGTGTGGAATTTAAATCCGCAGCGTGTCCATTTATGCGGCATTTTTTGTGATTTTCTGTTGCGGGTTTCCTGCAACAGAAACCCAAGTGTTGCGACTTTTACGGCGTAACCACAGCTATTACGTTGCAAAAATCGCAGCTCCAGGAAAAAAGAATAATTAAATCATACCCAGAACACCCTCCTTCTTCCTGCAGTCCAGCCTCCTCGGATGACGTTTCATCCCATGTGACCAGTGCAGCCAGTCACAGGCTGCAGCGCCACATGGCCTGCAACGTCATCACAGGAGGTCGGCTACGCGCAGAGAAGACTGAGGGAGTATGAACGCTTTCAACCCAACGTGGTGCGATTTTCATTTTTTTCTCTTTTGGATGGAAGGTGCTGCGGGTTCCAGGTCTGATACGTTGCATAAAAATCACGCAGCGTATCGGACCCGTTCGTTCCGGCCTGTCTGCTTTGTTTCTGTCTGGGAGGTAATTTATAGCTAAAACCTTTCCTCACTGCTGTCTGCAATGGAGACCAGGTAAGATGAGCGAAGACAATCCCCAGCTAGATATGGAGGGGACCAGAAAATGGGAGCTTTTAAAGCTTATTACATTCAAGGTTTTGTTTCCTTTTCCTAAATGAAAGAGAATGAGTAATTACATGGCTGGACTACTGCCAACCCAGTTGTACATATGAATCATTTGAGACTTGTCACTAGTGATACCACCATAGAATTTTCAATGGTGTTGTCAGGCATAATATCCATAGCAACAAGTCTGTCCGTCTTCAGCAAAAGATCAAACCGCAATTGATTTGAAAGCAGAGAAGTGGCTTGAGTACTGAAACACTTTTTTAGATCTTTTGCTCCCAAAATATTTTATTTTTTTTAAATTAAAAGGTAGATGACCTCTTATTCCCACTAAATCATAACCTGTGTTCCCACTAATAGTTGTTCCATGCCCAAAACGCGCATCTCAGTGGTATACGTAGGCAGTCGATACTCCAAGTCCAGAATACGTCAGATATTTCATCTGTGTCACTGTATTTTCTCTGTGGGAAAAGTGTATAAAAGATGGCTTAACAGTGTTCCAATAGTCTATTACAGCTGTAAGGCCTCATGCACACGACCGTAGTGTGTTTCTGGTCTGCAAATTCCAGGACCGTATTCCGTGAAATGTCCTCCGCAGTTCATCCGTATGTAATCCGCAAAATGCCTAGGTAAAACAGGATGACGACAGAATTAATTCCCGGCCGTCGCCTAGCAACACTTCCGCAAACTGTGGTTGACACACGGAGGTGTACCCGCATTTTCCACAGGCCCATTGACTTCGAATTTGCGGGCCGTAATAAGACATGTCCTGAGTTTGTGTGGCACGGATTTGCGGGCACCCGTGAAAACACGGATAGTGTGTATGGGCCCATAGAAATGAATGGGTCCGCAATTCTCCCGTGGATTTTCAGGGGAATTGCGGACGCAAAAACACATTCGTGTGCATGGGGCCTAAGAGGTCAGTATGATGTGTACCAATGTGTGATGTACTGTAAGACAATGTCCACTATTTATATGTATTATATTGAGGCTACCATGAACAATTTAAAGCTACAGTACTCCCGATTTCTTCTTTTTAATATTTAGGCGTATGGTTCCCATCATTTAATAAAATCCATGCCCTTTTATCAACTTCACATTTCTATTTATAAATATTGTTCTGGCAATGTATTTTTTTTTTATACACACTTTTTCTCATTTACTTCGCTAAATAACATGGTTATCACGTGCCTTTGAATATGTATGGCACTAGAGTATAGATGGCAACACATTTTACCAACTTATAGGATTCTAAAATGTATATACAACATTGCTCCCATTTTTTTTTTATTGCTCTAAGGCCATACAACATTCCAATATTTCTAAAGTGTTGTTTCTTTTTTAGTTGATTTTAAGCAGGAAATAGAACTAGCAGCCAACGTATCAACCTGGACTCAAAGGCATGCACCGTACCCACACAGACGGCGTATGCTTCAGAGAATGGACCGGCTCCCGTTCGCATTCTCTATGGGGTTGTATGTGCTGTATAGCATCTCTGTATGTGTCGTTAATCGACACAGATGGAGAAAAAAAAATGACAGCCCCCACAGAGAAGTAAAAGTTTGAATAAAGTAGACAGTCACAACACGAATAAATAAAATTTGTTTATATTTTATTAAAAGCAATATAATAAAAAAATCATGACACCTTCCCTTTAACATCCATATTTAGAAGAATTATGGACAGTTGTTGGAGCAACTCAAGTGGTCATATTTAGGTTTTGGGATCTTAGCGATACACAGTCAACGTAGTGGCATTGGGAATCTCAATGCTTTTAAGAGTTAAAATTGTGTGGCCTGTCCAGAAGGGGTCAGCCAACCGATAGGTAAGGGTGTCAGTTGGTCTGAAGAAAATCTGTATAAGTGCAGATACTTGGGGTTAGCTTGCTTAGTGTACAGGTGAGACGAGTGATGGTGAAATTCACGCACTATGGTCTAAGGCCTCATGCACACGGCCGTGCCCGTAATTACTGGCTGTGATTGTGGGCACAGCCAGCCACATTTTCTTTGTTTTAAACATTTCCCTACTTTGTCTTAGAGACCTTTTATATATTTTTGGTATGTAGTGGGTCTTGTAGTCACAGAAACCTTTTTCTTTCATTGCTTGTGGTAGCACTCAAGCACGTTTATCTCCATTTGCTTCTATTGCAGCCATTTCTAGATCCCCATTCCATCACAGACCTTCTTATAAATACATTACGATGTGACATTTCAGGAGCATTCCCCCCTATGTATACACATAGTACATGTCCCAGTATACCCTCGAGGGGAGCATTTGCCGTCATATCAGGAAAGGCTTCTCAACAATACCAGAGACAGCCCATGGAGAGATGTGGCATGGTTTCGACAGGTGGGGGTGGTAAGCAGACTTTTTCTAATCTTGAACGCCTCTAAAATGTTATCCCATCTTATAGTGATGGCATATCTCTAGAAAATATATTATCACTTCATGAATGGCAGGAGCAATCTTCTGGGACCAACCTACGATCCAGAGAATAAAAAGGGACTGCTGTGCTAATTTAGTGCCCACCGGCTGAGCAGGTAACAGAGCTGCACAGGCAGATAGTCGAAAACACTGCAGTGCAGGGAAAACTTAGAAGGGGATGCATCCCTAAATGAATGCTCAGGATCAGAGGGGATCTCATAGGTCACCTTAGCAAAATAAGATCACTTTATAAAATGGTAATAACCTTTAAAATATGAGGAATGTGCAAGGGGAAAAAAAATTGGTAGGAGGAAGAGGATACAAGGAACTAAAGCAATTGCAATAAAATCTTTATTCAGAGCTTACATAGAGATTGTGAATTTGGTTGAACAGCAGCAACACATGCACTTGTATAAACATCCAATTCAACATCTCACTATTCTTGTGTATTTGCATGTTTAATTAGATGCAAGTGTCACTAGTTAAATGTAATATTTAAGACGTTTAATATACAGTCCAGTCCCCCGTCACGCTGATTCTGAGATTTTAATAGATCTTTATGGCGATGGCGGGGGACCGGAAGTCTATGTGAGCGGCCCGCTGTACTCTATGTAGCCGTACTAATACTTTTCAGTTCTCACATAGCCCGTTGAAATGTTTAACTTAGGCTCTGCTAATATTTGTATCATAGGCCATTCAGAGCCTGTGTCAAATTCAGTCATGTTAAAAAACAAACAAAAAAACAAAAACATTGAGCTGCGTGTAGCGCTACTTTTCTCATCCAAACATACCACAATGGAACCCGGACAGACCCCATCGTTCATTATGCAAATGTGAACATATGCTAACTCAATGCTTACACGTATTCCAGGCAAAGTCACAATGATGTCACAGCATGTGTCAAAACATCTAAAAACCAAGACTGGTAGTGAAGTTTGCATTTTAGTTAAAAAAACAAAACACTGTATTCATGTTATGTATAGTCGTTCTACAACATCCACCAGCTTTACAATTAAAGTGACCAAGTCTTGTTTCTGAGCAATCGGAATCCCAGCAGACCATGTTCACATCAGTCCTCAACCCAAAGCTTCCCAATTGGCTGATCCATGGCTTCCTTTATGATTGCTTTGCTAATCTGTTTTATAGCATTGTGTACATCTTCCATACTCTGTGCAGCATCAATGACCTGATTAAAAAAAAAAAAAAAGTTATTCGACACTTGATCACATTTAGATCGTTCAGTTAGGATGCCTTGAAAATACTTTTCTATCCTGTGTGAACTCAATGGTTCTGGGAATCCACCATTTATTTTAGGTTTTGAAAACCAAGACTTTCACAGTGAACATAATGTATCAGAAATAAGGGCAACCATTCGGGTATGTTCACACGCCCTATTTACGGAGGTAATTCGGGCGTTTTACACCTCGAATTACGTCCGAAAATACGTCTCCAAACATCTGCCCATTGAAATAAATGGGGTTACGATGTTCTGTGCACACAGGCTTTTTTTTTTTTACGCGCCGCTGTCAAATGACGGCCGCCTCAAAGAAGTGCATGTCACTTCTTGGGACGTAATTGTAGCCGTTTTTCATTGACTCCATTGAAAATCAGCTCCAATTACGTCCGTAATGGACGCCGCGAAAAACGCACGTACAAGCAATTACGTCTGAAATTCAGGAGATGTTTTCGCCTGAAAACAGCTCCGTAATTTCAGACGTATATTACGTTTGCGTGTGAACATAGCCTCAGATTATTATTTTTTTTCAGAACCCATGACAGCACCAGAAGAAACCATCTCCTGAAAGGAAAGCCTGAGGATATAAAAAGGTGAAGCCCCCCAGTAGTTCTATCAGGGCATTATTATTTTATATTTAATTGCAGGACAAGGTGTTTTTTTTCTAATTGTACTATTACTCGGGTACATGCTAATTTTTTTTAAATCACTTTTATGCCCTTTTTTGGGAGGCAGGATGTCCAAGAAACCTCAGCAATTTTGGCAGTCTTTTGTATGGAATTGAGGTGTTTGCTTAAATATTATGTTCCATTTATTGTATGGAACATTACAGATATGCGCTTTTTTGTTTACTCTATTTCAAGATAAAAAAAGTTCTTTACAAGGAGGGGGCAGCTTGTTTTTTTTTTTTAACTTTACACTTTTAAATCAGACTATGGGACTTCAATATTGGACCTTCTAATCGCTCATAATACATTGCAATACTTTTGAATTATTATGTATTATATATATATGTCAGTGTAAAACGGACAGGCAGCCTATTAGGCCCTGGCTATTTAATGTTAAGACCCTTTGCGCCGAATGGCATTTTCATATTTTAAAACAAAATCTCCCAGCCAATTTCTAAGCCACAGCCATAAGCCCAGAGAGACTAGTCAGGAAAGTGGTACGGCCGACAACCTTAATGCGTCCGTTGAGGCATTAAAGGGGTATTCCAACTTTTAGATTTTTTTTCTCTTAACCAGTGCTTGGCTCTTTCCGTAAGCCTGACAGGCTTTGAATGGAGCCAGGACTCTGCTACATTCAAACTCCTCCCAGCCGCAGTCTGGCAGCTGGGGAATGGGAGATCAAAGTCCACTGGATAGGTGAAAAATGCTAAAGGCTGGAATATCCTTGTAATGACGGGGTAAGGAGACAGACAGGTGAGCCCTAATCTACCCGCCACTCAGTCCCTGCCTACTTGCACGGCCTCCTAGGCGACGGCGTACAACTGGGAGACAGTCCCTACGCTTAATATGTGTACGACAGACAAACAAGGGTACACAGAAGCTAAGGGAAATGGGGCAGTTGCCCACGGCAACACCGTGAGCAACAAGAGTAGTGAATGAGTCAAGCCAGGAGTGTACGAGGTACCAAACGCAGAGCAGGAGCGTAGTCCGTAAAGCCAGGGTCAAAATGAAGCAAGGTCAATAATGATAGCAGGAGCAGCAGAGCCAGGAAACAATCACAGGCAAAGACAAGGAAATGAAGTTATAAATAGGCCGAGGGCGGGAGCTAGAACCGTCTGGCCAGGCTGTGATAGGTTCTCCCACTCCTGAGCCTACCAGCCTGAGTGGTAGCAGATCGAGTCACTATCAGACCTAGGAGCAGATGCAGACTGATTAACCACGGGTGTCGACACAGAAGCTGTGTCTGGCAGATCCCTTACAACCCTCTTCTGGATAGTAGGCAAGCTAGCCAAAATTTAATACCTGGAACATTTGCTATTTAGTAGAGACTCCAGCTTTTATAGCCACTAAGTGCCCGGGCAGAAAAACTCTTGGGGCTCTATCAAAGATGGCACAGCACTCATAGGGGTACTTAAAAAAAAAAAAAAAATCCGGCCCACTTCAGCATTGTTATGGCTATGACAAGCTTCAGGGGAGGCCTAGTTGGAAAAACCAGGGGAATCTTTATAACAGCACCATTCAGGTAAATAAAACTTTAAGGGTATGCTCACACAGCTTATTTTTGGACGTTTTTCGGGCCGAAAAATCGGAAGCACAACGCCACAAAATATCTGCCGCTTTATTTCAATAGGAAAAGCGGCATTCTGTTCCAACGGGGCGTTTTTTGGAAAAACGGCAACGTAAAAACACGGCCGCGAAAAAGTGCATGTAATTTCTCGAGCCGTTTTTTGGAGCAGTTTTTCATGGACTATAAGGCTATGTTCACACGGGGTCTTTTGCCGAGTTTTTTGACGCGGAAACCGCGTCGCAAAACTCGGCAGAAACGGCCCGAGAACGCCTCCCATTGATTTCAATGGGAGGCGTCGGCGTCTTTTTCCCGCGAGCAGTAAAACTGCCTCGCGGGAAAAAGAAGCGACATGCCCTATCTTCGGGCGCTTCCGCCTCCGACCTCCCATTGACTTCAATGGGAGGCAGGAGAAAGCGTGTTTTCTGCCCGCGGCGCTCAATGGCCGCGGGCGAAAAACGGCGCGATAATTGCTATTCACACGGAGTATTTTGGGGGAGGAATATCTGCCTCAAAATTCCGTTTGGAGCTTTGAGGCAGATATTCCTCCCCCAAAATACTCCGTGTGAACATAGCCTAAAAACGACCGTAAAAAACGCAGCGAAAAACAGGTCTGCTTAAAAAACGGCTGAAAGTCAGGAGCGGTTTTCCCTTTAAAACAGCTCTGTATTTTCAGACTTTTTGATTTTGTGTGCACATACCTTAAGGGCTTGTTAAGCTTCATGAAGCTGGTCAAAAGCTGAATTTTTCACTGGAAATACTTCACGGACATAACATTAACATATACAGGAAAACACCTAAGCCTACAACCATCTAGCCGTTCAAACACGTTCTTCACGGTCCTGGGTTCTTTAGTTTCTATTTTCATAGTAACCCCTCTAGCTTTTGATAGTTTGCCCGTATCCTCCACCAGAAAACATGCTCGGCCACCTTCACCATTATTAAAGCAAGATTCTTAGTCTAATTTTTCAGTCATAGCCTTCCACCTCGATAAATAGAAACATCATGCTTTCTGGATGATGTGGTAGGGGCATCACTAAGCAGACCTTTACCTTTCAAGGAATTTCTTAATTAATCACCTTAAAATGAATTTAACAAAAAAATAAAATAAAAAAGGAGGTAGGGGTGGGATTTCTCAGCAAGTATTTTTCAATACACTGTTGCCACTATTTCTTATTACAAGAAACAGGTGAATTCACTGTATTTCAAAGATACATTCAATTGTGCTCCCACAACATAACAATTTTAAAGGATTCACTGGTGTGATATATGAGTAAAATATAACATTTATTTATAACTCTCTAAAAACAGGGGTACAATCACCACTGTGAAAAAGCCCCACCGTGTGTATAAAAACGTATTAAATAATAAACTCTGAGTTCTAATTCAATTGTGAACCTACTATAGCTCAGTGTTCAACAAGAATATCAATACGGAATCAGCATTTGAAAAATGGGCATTACAATAGTCTTGACCCTAATTCACACTAGAGTCCGTGATAACCGCACCGGAAGCTCCTAGTGTTGAGGTATACAAACAATGCTAGTGTTCCCAATGCTAAAAAATTCCTATTCACAACCGACCCAACGCGTTTCAATACTCATCCGGGGTCTGTAGCTTGGTCACTCTGGCCAGGGATGCCAGCGATATTTAGTTCAGCAGCAGGTATTCTGCTGTACTCCACGGAAGCATGCTCGCATAGATGTCAGCGGCATAGGGTCAAGACTATTGTTATGCCCATTTTTCAAATGCTGATTCCGTATTGATATTCTTGTTGAACACTGAGCTATAGTAGGTTCACAATTGAATTAGAACAACCGACCCAACGCGTTTCAATACTCATCAGGGGTCTGTAGCTTGGTCACTCTGGCCAGGGATGCCAGCGATATTTAGTTCAGCAGCAGATATTCTGCTGTACACCACGGAAGCATGCTCGCATAGATGTCAGCGGCATTTTTCAAATGCTGATTCCGTATTGATATTCTTGTTGAACACTGAGCTATAGTAGGTTCACAATTGAATTAGAACTCAGAGTTTATTATTTAATACGTTTTTATACACACGGTGGGGCTTTTTCACAGTGGTGATTGTACCCCTGTTTTTAGAGAGTTATAAATAAATGTTATATTTTACTCATATATCTCCCCTACAAGAAACAGGTGGCCTGACACTACACACAAGGCACATTAGTCAGCTTTCCTTGGCTGTCCTAAGACACATTAAAGTATTACAATAAAGGCGGTGACTGCCTGTAAAGATATGCACACCTCCACATGAATTAGAAACTACAGAGCAGGGAGTTGGAATCACGTATTTAGCAGGCTCCATAAGTCTTACTTCTGTGGCTTTTTCCATAGCACACTAAACCCAAACGCTCCCCTTTCTCAAGCATCTGAACTTCCCACCATCTCTCCACTAGAAAGGAGCCCCACCGGAGTAGCCTAGCGAGCTATGTGAGAGGATGTGCAGCTCGTTGCCATCGCTGCGGATACAGCAGATATCAGGATAAACGATGGATAACACTCCTTTGACCTTAGTGTCGGTGTCTGAAACATACCTGAAGCTCTGAGTGCAGTTTGGGGTTGATATCACAGGCAAAACACGGTAAAACTAGTTCCAAAATGAAGAGCGGTGGCGGGGCCAAGGCTTTAAAATGGTGCTTAGGCATCAGTACGAGAGCAGTCAACACCAGGCCCCAAACAAAAAGAGCGGTAGCAGCCCACCTTGAACAGATTGCCCACTGTCTTAGAGCTCCATACATACCGCTGACACTGCATCCTTCTGTTCCCGCGGATGCTACAATTCTAGGAGAGGCTGTGACCCTTGAGGATGAACTCCCGGAGGAGCAGAAGATACTTACACAGGGGAAGGCTTCGATGCACCTGAACCTACCATAGTGGATGCATATAAAATGGTCACACATTGTATTAAGGCACTTCAGGTACTTTTAGGGTATGTTCACACGGCGGGGGTCCGTAACGGCTGAAATTACGGGGATGTTTCAGCCTGAAAACATCCCCGTAAATTCAGCCGTACCGGCATGTGCAGGCGCTTGAACGCCGCATCAATTACGGCCGTAATTAGCGCTGCTATTCATTGGAGTCAATGAATAGCGGCTCCAAATACGGCCAAAGAAGTGACAGGTCACTTCTTCTACGCGGGCGTCTATTTACGCGCCGTCATTTGACAGCGGCGCGTAAATATACGCCTCGTGTGAACAGACAAACGTCTGCCCATTGCTTTCAATGGGCAGATGTTTGTCAGCGCTATTGAGGCGCTATTTTCGGGCGTAATTCGGGGCAAAAACGCCCGATTTACGTCCGTAAATAGGCCGTGTGAACATACCCTTACACTGTCACATTTGGCCAGTGCAATGAGCGCCGATCAACGAGACCGCTACTTGATCGGTGTGAGTTTACTCCTTTTACAAGGAGCTAGTATGGGGGTCGAGCGCTTGTTACTCTGATCGCTTGTCCTCATACATTTGTATCATGCCAGCAGCACGTCTCCCTGTTTACACCGGGAGACGTGCTGCCGACTATTTTTTTTAATTTAAAAACGCTCAACCCTACCTAGTGCCTTCTCGTCTTTCATACCACTAACTGCCTCCTTTAATTCTTCAGGCGTGATAGTCTCCTTGTAGATCGCAGCACCGCCCCCCCATCCTTCTTGTAGATCGCACCATTATAGCTGCCACTAGGAACTGAATCCCCGTTCAGGAGTTGTCGAATCCCTGACCAGGGATTTAGCTCCTAGATGGAGCTATAGTGGTGCCATCTACAGTGATAGAAGGGGGAGGGGTGCTGTGTACAGCAGGGTGGTGGCGCAATCTACAGGGCAGTGTGGCTATATACTAGGAGTCCCTGCTTCCCCACTAAGCTGCTGTTTCGTACTATCATTTTGTTCAGTACAGAACAGAAGTTCCGTGAGGAAGCAGGGACAGAACGGGGCGAAGCTTGTCAGAGAGGCAGACCAGGCAGTGCTGAGGCAGGACAGCACCACTAAAGATCGATTCAACGATTCTGTGAAAAAAAAGTGAGGCGCCTTGAGGGCAAATTAATTTGATTAACCCTTTCACGACCAATGACGAAAATGCACGTCCTGGTCGGCTGCTAGTTCCCGCACCATAACGTTCATTTTCGTCAGTATTTCAAACAGTCACTCTGTGTAAACACAGAGTGACAGACGCGCGCTGACAGCTGTCCTAGACAGCTGACATATCAGTCTCGCCGGACAGCGGACCATCGCCGCTGCTTTCGGCAGTTAACCCCTTAAGTGCGGCGATGGATTGCCATCGCCGCAGTTAACCCCTTAAGTGCGGCGACGGATTGCCGTCGCCGCATTTAAGTGGTTTGAAGCACATCGGCAGCCCCCACGAAGTGATCGTGGGGGATACCGATGCTTGTCGTGGCAATCGGAGGTCAGACAATGACCTCCGGGTTGCCATGTACGGAAGCCTCGGAGGAGCAGCCTCCTGCCGGTCCTCCGATGCTTCCTGTTAGTGTGACTGTCACGTCACAATGACAGTTGGAGTACATTACACTACGTGTGTAGTGTAATGTACTCTAGCAGCGATCAAAGCTGCAAGTCTCAATGTCCCCTAGTGGGACAAGTGGAAAAAGTAAAAATAAGTCATAAAGGTTTTAAAAAAAAAAAAAAAAAAGTGTAAAAATGATATTATAAGTGCTATAAACACAAAATGCTTTTTTTTCCCTATAATAAGACTTTTATTATAGAAAAAAAAAAAATGAACACGTTAAAAAATGACATATTTGGTATCACCGCATTCGTAACAACCCCAACTATAAAACTGTAATGTTATTTTTCCCGCACGATGAACACCCCAAAAAAAAAGCAAGAAATAACTACGACAGAATCACAATTTTTTTGGTCACCACCGCTCCCTAAATAAAGAATAAAAAGTGATCAAAAAAGTCGCATGTACCCAAAAATAGTACCAATAAAAACTTCAATCCGTCCCGCAAAAAACAAGCCCTTACACAGCTTTTTTGACTAAAAAATAAAAAAATTATGGCTCTCAGAATATGGTGACACAGAAAATATTTTTTTTTATAAATAAGTGATTTTATTGAGCAAACGCAAAAAAAAAAGGAACAAACCTATATACATATGGTATCGCCGTAATCGTACCGACCCGCAGAATAAAGTAAAAATGTCATTTATAGCGTACGGTGAGCGTCGCAAAAAGAAAACCTAAAAACGGTGTCAGAATTCCTGTTTTTTGGTTAGGATTGCAAAAAAATTGAATAAAAAAAAATAAAATAAAAAAATCGCATGTACCCCAAAATGGTACCAATGAAAACTACAGATTGTCCCGCAACAAATAAGCCCTCACACGGCTCTCAGAATATGGTGATGCAAAATGTGCAGTGTTCCAAAAGCTGATAAGATCGGGCCCTGCAGCGTGCCCTAGCAGCAGTTTGCCAACATATATGGCATCGCCATACCCGAGAGAACCCGCTTAACGTTTTATGAGGTATTTGTCTTCTGTGGCACAAACTGGGCGCAACATATTATGCACTAAAATGGCATATCGGTGGAAAATTGCAATTTTCACTTTGAACCATCCGCTGTGCACTAACCCCTTTGCGCACTATGACTTAATTGCCCATCATGGTGCGGGGGTTGATGTATGGAGCAGTCTCACGTGCGGAGGCCGCTCCATACGCTGCGGGTGTCGGCTGTGTATTACAGCTGACACCCGGGACTAACGGACAGGTACAGCGATCGCTCTGTTACAGAAGCCTTTAAGAACAACAATATACTGCAATACATTAGTATTGCAGTGTATTGTACCAGTGATCCAATGATCGCTGGATCAAGTCCCCTAAGGGGATTGATTAATAAAATGTGTAGAAGAATTAGTTATTAGTAGTGAGAATTTTATTTTTTTAAAGTTAAAAAAAACAAAACACCATTTCCCATTTTTCTTCTAAGGTAATGTAAAAAAAATGAACAAAATTGGTATCGCTACGTCCGTACTATTACAATATACCATTTAATTTGCACAGTGAACAAATTTAAAAAAAATTAATAATTGAAACCGTCAAAATCGCTGTTTTTTTTTCTTTGCCAACTTAGCTCTAAAAAAAAATAATTTAATACAACTTTTTAATCACTTTTTATGTACCAAAAAATGGTACCAAGAAAAACTGCAGCTCCTCCCGCAAGAAATAAGCCCTCACACCACTCTATTGATGGAAAAATAAAAAAAAGTTATGGCTCTTGGAAAGCGGGGGAGTGAAAATCTAAAATATGAAAGCAAAAAAATGGATCAGTCCTGAAAGGGTTAATTAAGTTCTAATGAAAAACTTTTGACCACATGTGGGGTATTTCCGTACTCGGGAGAAATTGCTTTATAAAAAAATGGTTGTTTTTTTCCTCCTTTATCTCTTGTGAAAATTCAACATTTTAGTGGGAAAAATTTTGATATTCATTTTCGCGCCCTAATTCTAATAAACTCTGCAAAAGACCTGTGGGGTCTAAATGCTCACTATACCCTAGAAAAATTCCTTGAAGGTCTTTCCAAAATGGGGTCATTTTTGGGGGGTTTCCACTGTTTTGGTCCTTCCAGTGCATTGCAAATGCACCGAAAACCATTCCAGCAAAATCAGAAATCCAAATGGCGCTTCTTCCCTTCTGAGCCCTGCTGTGGGTCCAAACAGCAGTTTATTACCACATATGGGGTATTGTCGTAATCGAGAGACATTGCTTTACAAATGTTGGGGTGCATTTTCTTCGTTATTCCTTGTAAATATTAAAAATGTCTATGTTGTTTCAGAAAAAAGCGCATTTAAATTTTTAGACTAATTCCAATATATTTAGCGAAAACCCTGTGTGGTCAAAATGCTAACTATACCCTTAGATAAATACCTTAAGGGGTGTAGTTTTCGAAATGGGGTCGTTTATGGGGAGTTTCTATCGTTCTGGCAGCTCAAAGCCTCTCCAAATGTACAGTGGGGCCTAAAACATTTTCAAGCAAAATATGAGTCCTGAAAGCCTCCGGGTGCTCCCTTCCTTTGGGGCTCTGCCGTGTGTCCAAACAACGCACTAGGGCCACAATGTGGGTATTTTTGAAAACAGGAGAAAGAGGGTGATAGATTTTGGGGTGTGTTTCTTAATTTTCATGTTCGCTTTACAAAGAAATCGGTCTTCAAACTGATACTTTTATGAAAAAAAGTGAAATTATTATTTTCTTCACCTGCTATGCATTAAATTTAGCAAAAAACTGGGGTCAAAATACTTACTATACCCCTAGATAAATACCTTAAGGGGTCTAGTTTTCTAAATGGGGTCATTTGTGGGGGGTTTCCATCACTCTGAGACCTATGAGCCTCTGAAAACCTGACTTGGTGCAGGAAAACAAAATGTACTTCAAAATTTATAAAATTATTATTCAATTTGTAAGTCCTCTAAATTGCTGAAAATGTATTTTATTTTTTCAAAAGTGCTGCCAAATTACAGTAAAGAGATGGAAATATATATTTAATAAAAAAAATTGTACAGTATGTGTGTACATATGTGACATATTGCAGTTAAAAATAGGGGATAATGGTAATTTTTACAAAATTTCTAACATTTTTTTTATTTTTTAATTAATTTCCGCAAATTGTATCAGTCTACTTTTACCACTAAAATAAAGTACATGTGACGAAAAAACAATGTCAGAATTACTTGGATATTCAAAACTTTCACAGTTATTCTCTGATAAAGTCAGACATACCAGATTTGACAAATCTGGCTTGGTCATTAAGGTACAAACAGGCCCGGTCATTAAGGGGTTAATCGCCCAGCCTTAGCACCAGTTATATAAACTCTATGGTGAGTATTTACTCCCAAAATTACTAGACGTATATGGAGACTCCTTTGAAAGAGGCTCACTTCCACAGTCTCTTTATGAAGAGCTTGTGTTGGTGCTGCCCAAATCCAATAAAGACCCAAATCTCTCAAGCTCGTATAGACCGATCACTCTCCTCACATCAGATGTAAAAATTCTGGCCAAAGTACTCGCTGATAGGCTGGCAGGGGTAATCACTTCAGTGATATACCCTGACCAGTAGTGTTTCATGCCGGCAAAGTCTACAGCGATGAAATTAAGATTGTACCTGAATCCCCAGGTGGCACCGGGTGAGCCCCACAACAGAGCTATTTTTAGCTCTGGATGCCGCTAAAGCTTTCAATAGTGTTGAATGGGGCCATCTATGAGCTGTCCTGGAAAATATGGGCTTTGGACCTAAATTTCTCCAGTGGCTTAAGCTATTATATGTAATGCCCAGTTAGGATTAGGGCCAACGATGAACACTCAGATGTCGTTACCCTAGGGAAGGGTACCTGTTAGAGGTGTCCTCTCACCACTGCGGTTTGCAGTGGCCATTAAGCCTCTTGGCAGTCAAATTGAGAACATCTGGCAATATTAGGGGGTTCAGATATGGAGATTGGGAGAAGAGAGTAGCGCTTGATACTGTCATACTATTATTTGTGGGGGATATGCAGTTTTTTAGGAAATTTTAGGTTCATCATTGACCAGTTTGCTTCATATTTGGGCCTTACAATTAACTGGACCAAATCAGCATTATTGGCATTTTACCCTAATGCAACAATATCTCAGATCAATGGTCTGATTATACCGAAGGTAGACAAATTTAAGCATCGGTGTCTCTAGAGATGTTACAGATTACGATAGTGGAAAAAGTGCATGCATGGGTGTAATTGCCACTATCTATGATGGGACAGGCAAACTTGGTGAAGACGACTGATGCCACACCAGTGTGTGTATGTATGTGTGTGTATATATATATATATATATATACATACACACACACACACACACACAATGCACCGACTGTGGCTTCCGACTAATCCTTTCAGGACTGTGCATGGGATGTTTTGTGAGCACGTTTGGAAAAAGAGTTCCACGTATTCAGCTAGAGAAATTAAAGATGTCAGAGGATTGAGGGGAGATGGCTATTTCACACGACTGGACCCATTATCTAGCCTCACAAGTTCAGCTCATGCAGAGCTGGGAGCAGGGAGGCGGCTCTAGCAATAAAATTCGAGTATCCTCTGGGGGGGCAGATCTGTGCTGGAGTCTCACAGCAGGGGGTAAATATCTACCTTACCAACACTGTTTCTGCTACATAGTGTCTGGGAGAGTTGGAAATCACTTTTAAGTATTTCAGGATACACTTGGTATACGCCCATATGGGATAATCCCTTTCTTGGGGAATTTCACATTTTGGAGGGCTTAGAGGGCTGGGTACATAGAGGCATACAATTTGTATCAGTTGTACGAAGATGGGTTCAAATAGTTTTAACACCTATAGGAGGATAACCCTTTCCCTCATGCAGCCTTCTATAGGTATTTGCTGCGGAGAGAAGCGGCTTAATGCCAATGTAGAGCTACTTCCCTGACTTTGTGCAAGATGGAGGTGTTGGATCACATTGTGAGAGGGGAGACATACCATAATTTGATTTCCTTTGCTTATAAAAGGTATTCTACCGAAGGTTTTGGGTGACCCAATATTAGGATTGAAGGAAAGCTGGAGGTAGATGTGGGTACCATGTCAAATGAGACTTGAAATGAAGGGTTAGAATTAGCACCTAGGCTATCTCAGTGTTGATCATAGAAGGTCCCAACTATACCCCCTACATAGGGTCTATCGTACACCATATCTAACGTGCAAAATGGGTATTAGAACTGATGCTAGCTGTCCCAGTTGCCCTGAGCCCAACGCAGATCGGTCACATATGCTCTGGATGTGCCCTTTATCATCTTACTGGAATTACATTTATGCATTACTTCAGATGATGTTCCATCCCATTGTCCCTAAAACACCTTTGCTTGGTCTCTTGGGACATGTAGAGGAGTTGCCATTATCTGAAATGCAAAAACAAGCAGTGCCAAAAATGTTGCATCAGGCAAGGAAGACTATTGCCAGACATTGGTTGGGTGATGCGCTTCCCTCAGTGGAGGAATTCTTGGAGGTGATAAACTCTGTAGTTTTGTTAGAGGTGTGTATACATGAAACGTTGTGCAAGTTTCAACAACGGGGACTGTGGATCGAAGCGCCAGGAATAGCATCTCAGGCGATACTTAGAACTAGTCTTCCTTCACTTCAGAGTAGCTAGGGAGCGATCAGGTAGTCAAAGGGAGATAAATGATTGTGGCACGGTTGTTAACTCTGATATAGATTATAACGGACTTTAATACGCAGAGGAATCCTAGGGACTTTATTACGACTCTGCTTTGTCACTAAAGGTGTAATATCAGGTGGAGGTGGGAGGGGATGTTTCGAAGTGCTTGCCATCTCTTTTGCACATGTTTAATAATAATTTGTATCTACATGAAAAATAAAGTGTGTGTTTCTCAATAAAAAAAAACAACATTTAACTGGTTCCTTAAAACCCGAGCCATAGACTTTTTACGGCTCGGGTTTTAACTTGCCGCTTGAGCAATCGGGCAGCTGAATGTCGGGTCTCCGGCTGTCAGTGACTGCCGGGGACTCTTAGGAGAGGATTCTTCTCGGAGGACTTGTACACAGCGCTCAATGAACGATGTGTATATGAATAGGCAGCAGCCGCGCCTCTATTGCTCCCAATGTTCATGTGACTGGTCACATGATCGCCGGGTGCCGTTAGTGACAGACTGTTGCTGGGTCTTACTAGACCCAGCACAGCCCTATTAGTGACAATCATCACTATGAGGGCAGATATCCCCTGTAACTGGGGCTGCTGTGCAGCTCCAGTTACAGTGGAAAAGCATGGTGTAAAAGAAGAAAGAAAATATATAAAGTTCCTCAAAAGGTCTTTTTTTACCTTTGAGGGACAGACCATAGTAATAAAAAAAATAAGTGCAAAAATTTTTTTAAGAATAAATACACATTAAATACCCACCGCAAAAACGTTCCCCTCCCGCCAATCATTGTCGTAACGCTAGCCCTGACCCAATTACCCTAATATAGACATGTAATATATTACAATTTACGGTAGACAATGACGATCACAAATAAAAGGTCTATTTTAGGGTAAAACTATGTTATTACCAAAAAAAATAGCTGAAACGTAAAAAAGCTCATTTTTGTACTATTATTTTCAAACCAAGAATAAAAATTCTAAAATAGCAAAAAGGATGTGTATATAAAAAAAAAGTAACCTGCATTGTCTACGGAAAAAACCTGTGGCCCTGATCCTGGCATCCTCTGTGCTTCACTTCATGAGACCACTACTGCCGTTCATACATGTACGTTTGTGTTCCTGTGTGCAGACGCCCACCATCTGCAGACAACATCCTGCTTCATGGCTCAACAACATCACATGGTGTAAAAAAAAAAAAATTCTAGAAGGAAAATAGCTTCATTAGACTAAGTGTATGTTCACACGGCCTATTTACGGACGTAATTCGGGCGTTTTACGCCTGGAATTACGTCCGAAAATACGGCTTGAAAGCATTGACAAACATCTGCCCATTGAATGCAATGGGCTGACGTTTGTCTGTTCACACGAGGCGTATATTTACGCGTCGCTGTCAAAAGACGGCGCGTAAATAGACGTCCGAGCCAAAGTAGTGTAATGTCACTTCTTCAGACGTAAATGGAGCCGTTTTCTATGGACTCCATGGAAAACCAGCTCCAGTTACGTCCGTAATGGACGTGGCGTTCAAGCGCCTGCACATGCCGTTACGGCTGAAATGACGGGGCTGTTTTCTCCTGGAAACAGCCCCGTCATTTCGGCCGTTACGGACGCTGCCGTGTGAACATACCCTAACACCTCGGCTTCACACAGGAAAACTCACCCAGTCAGACTGCCATAAGAGTAGAAATCTTGCAGGAAGGAACTACCCCCACTGCGGAAGATAACCAAGAAAAAATAAATACATTTCTTCTATACCTGATAACCTAGGACAAGAAACTGCATGGACAAGAACCCACTGAAGCATTGGGAGAGGCTGAAACTTTAATTCCTAAGGTTTCTTGTAGGTAGACCCTCTCTCCTGGTGCAGTCATTGGTGAAGGGGAAAAAGTCAGACATTTAAACAATATGAATATTGCAAATCCACAGTTTTTATATGCATACTTATCCTATTTATTTGAAACTGATGAAACCCATATAAATGAAGAGTGGTGAAAAGCTAGATCTGAAAAAAACTTTTCTGCACTGTGAAAGTGCTCGTCTGATACGCTGTCGCTGGAGGCCTGATGGCATTTGCATCAGTGAATATCAAAAACCGGCCGGTACGTAAGAAGCTTATTCTTACAAACATTGTTCACTCATTCATTCCCGAGGCCGGAATAAGCGGTCATGACGTCACATCTCCTGACATGCAGTCTTTATCCAGCAGGTATGTTGAAAGCTTTTAGCGTGATGAATGATTGCAGATACATACGTTATCTTGAGTTGTTGTACAGATGTGTGAATCAGAGAATTTTTGCCGGCATTGAACATTTAAATTGTTAGGATTGTGAGAACAGAAGATGTAAGGAGTGAGTGCGTGACGCCCTCCTATAGAATGTGATGACATGAGGAAAAAAAAAAAAGGAGAAGCTTGTGCAGAGGTAGTGTGAATCCATGGTGTACATCTGTCGGTGTAAGATGAGGAAGCTGAACGCTGTGTAGTGAACCTGCAATGAACTGTGAATTGTTATAGGTCTGTTGAAAATTGTATTTATTATTTGGCTGTTGTGTAGAAACTGTTAAGGATCAAAGGGGAATGTTATCTTGCCGCCTGCTTGGTCTACGATAGTCGAGTACCGTGGACGCCTGGCTTGGCACCATGTGTCCGAAGGTAACAGTCTGTCCGTAGGTGACAGAAAGGTACTACAAACTGCCCGTTGGTGGTGGAATCTGTCCGTAGGTGACAAAGGTTGGTTGGATATTGGTAGGTAATATCCTGTAGTACTTTGAGTACCACAAGGACTTCTGTGGTTAAGTCCTGATAATGGAGAACTTGGAGAGCAGACCAACAGGGAAGCGCCGTAGTGTGATATACAGCCAAAGATTGTGACAAACCGGGGAAGGAAAACGCTATAACTCAAAGGGGTTCTGTAATAATCAGATTCTTTGTCAGGATTGTAGTAGTCAAATGAATATATATGAAAGTGCATGTGAGACGTGTGATAGGGGTGTATGTACCATTACCCAGTGCAATAGGAAAAAAAACTTTGAATGTTGTTTTGAATAATCATTGATACACTATTAGCACACACTGCCAGCTTGTAATATTATGTGTAAGGGTCCTTAACAACAAGTTCTATGCATTGTCAGACTGGCATAAGGTGGGAATCAGTACAGACTGATTTCTAGCACGCGTTTTATAATCTGGCATGGACTTTTGATGTAGTATAACAGCCAAGTCAGTCAGTCTGTATTAATATCAGACCGCTGGAAACGAACACCGTTGTAACATAACAATCTGTGTTCACAGCAAAGAATGACCCACATGTGTCGTAGTAGCATAACTACCTACACAAATTACAGTGAAGGACATCGGTATTGGAGCACACCCAAGGCCCCTAAAGAAATCACCACTAAAACCCCTAGACTCAGATGGGAATAGCAAACTGTGGAAGAAATTGTTCAAAAGGCTGTCAGCCAAAAGATGGATGTTTGCATGTGATAACAGAATGATTTGTGGAAAGTTGAAAAAGGGAGTTAAACTCTGTTAACTAGGCATAAGTTAAAATTACGAAGTTAGTGATTACAGGTGGTTACAAGAAGGTTGATGTGAAAAGAAACTATTTGAATACAGGTGTAAATTTTGATAAGAGTGAAAAAAAACGGAGCAGCCGGGTACATTGCAGTGACTCACGTGGGTCAGAACGGGGGGGGGGGGGGGGGGGAGGGTGTGTGTGTGTGTGTGTGTGTGTGTGTTGTGAACGGGTGTGATGTGCGAGACGTGTGTAATGTAACATGTGTGAAGTTTGAAACTAGTGGCTACAATATAGCAAATCTATATTGTATGCTCCCATTTTTATTTTATTTTTTTAATAACCGTACTGTGTAAACTTTTTAGTGTCTTTTGTATAGCTTTAAATTCGAGTCATTTTAGAAAAGCATTGGTATGAAGGAAAGGGGGGTTGTGTGTGTGACATAGAAGGCCGCTTGCTGGTTGCAGTGGTTAGGAATGTTTCTTATCTTTGCGCATGCGCTGTTGTCCGTAAGTACCGACTGTGTAAAATATGACGTCAGAATTTGTCTGCATAAAAGATAAACGTTACGCTGCATATTTATGTGTTACGATGTGATCAGATTTAATGTCGTAATGTTTTGAACTTAATTCAAATGAATTAAAATACAGATATTGTGAAAAACGTGGTCTTGAAGGTATATGTACCTCTAATGTTCCCTACTCCCACATATAGTTTAATGGTTTGCAGTAATATTAGCAGATCTATTATTTTCTGTTTTATTGGATAAAGAATTAAAGTTGTTATTTTTGTTTTTACATATGCATAGGAAGTGCTATAGTACTGACTAAATGTCATTTTTGAAAATGTATGACGTTTTAAAAGTAAATGGTTGCAAGGTATCTAAAAGAACATGCTGTTTTGTCATGAGGAATTTTTTTTTGTTTCAGGCTATTGTGTATTATATATATAGGGGGCCAAACAAGTGCCTCCCAGAGAGTGTGCCCAACCTTATTATGTTGATATATGTAGTTTTGAACCCTGCTACATTACTTTCGCTGAGTCCAAAAAGGAGGGAATGGTGAAGGGACTGATCAGGTACAATTTTGTTTTGAATTCATGAATTTGGTTCCAGGAGGTCTACAAAATGTGTATTAGACCCCAAAGAGTAATTAACATTAAATGTGTATGACAGTAACCTAAATTGAGGTTTTTCTGTGTAGATATTTCCAGGATGGAATATGAGGTATTGTGTAAGACACCATGAGTCTTTACAGATTTAGTTGGGAAGGAGGTGACAATTATCTGAACATTGTGAATTTTATGCCAGATTTTTAGTAAAAATATTTTTGTGGTATTAATTAGGTATCTATAGGATCTGATGGGGATGGGATTCCCAAGTGTTCTGGATTATCAGATGAGTGTGGAGAAGTGTATAACTTTTGGTTTTATTTTTGAGAATGAAGACGCCACCCTTTTGAAATGGTGTATCTATATGTGACACAGGTTTTTAATGTCAATTTGTAATGTAAAGATACATCATATACAGCAGGGGTCTCAAACTCGGCCGGGTAAGTGGGCCACATATAGAAAAAATGGGAAGTTAAGGGGCCGCATTACTTTCAAATTTGATACAATACAAAATTATTGTTAATCAATTAGTTATTTGAACTACTATAACACTATATTACTAGAACACAATAATAATACTACATTACTATAATAATACCGCTAGGTTTTAAATTTGAGATATTTCTCCATGTGCTTATTTCAAGAATCCAGTTTGTGTCGCTAAATGCAGTCCGTCGCCTCAGTTAGCAGTGTTTGGCAGGCACACATGTCAAGATTGGGCAGCCCTTTTGTGGATGCCGCCACGGTGCCCCCCCCACGTGGATGCCGCCACGGTGCGCCCCCCTCCTCTGTGGATGCCGCCACAGTGCGCCCCCCTCCTCTGTGGATGCCGCCACAGTGCGCCCCCCTCCTCTGTGGATGCCGCCACAGTGCACCCCCCTCCTCTGTGGATGCCGCCACAGTGCACCCCCCTCCTCTGTGGATGCCGCCACAGTGCACCCCCCTCCTCTGTGGATGCCGCCACAGTGCACCCCCCTCCTCTGTGGATGCCGCCACAGTGCACCCCCCTCCTCTGTGGATGCCGCCACAGTGCACCCCCCTCCTCTGTGGATGCCGCCACAGTGCACCCCCCTCCTCTGTGGATGCCGCCACAGTGCACCCCCCTCCTCTGTGGATGCCGCCACAGTGCACCCCCCTCCTCTGTGGATGCCGCCACAGTGCACCCCCCTCCTCTGTGGATGCCGCCACAGTGCACCCCCCTCCTCTGTGGATGCCGCCACAGTGCACCCCCCTCCTCTGTGGATGCCGCCACAGTGCACCCCCCTCCTCTGTGGATGCCGCCACAGTGCACCCCCCTCCTCTGTGGATGCCGCCACAGTGCACCCCCCTCCTCTGTGGATGCCGCCACAGTGCACCCCCCTCCTCTGTGGATGCCGCCACAGTGCACCCCCCTCCTCTGTGGATGCCGCCACAGTGCACCCCCCTCCTCTGTGGATGCCGCCACAGTGCACCCCCCTCCTCTGTGGATGCCGCCACAGTGCACCCCCCTCCTCTGTGGATGCCGCCACAGTGCACCCCCCTCCTCTGTGGATGCCGCCACAGTGCACCCCCCTCCTCTGTGGATGCCGCCACAGTGCACCCCCCTCCTCTGTGGATGCCGCCACAGTGCACCCCCCTCCTCTGTGGATGCCGCCACAGTGCACCCCCCTCCTCTGTGGATGCCGCCACAGTGCACTCTGCCTGGGATTCCAGCTCTGCTCCTGACGTCACTGTCCATATATGGACAGAGATGTCAGGGGCAACCCCAGAGCTTGAGTCCCGGGCAGAGCACTAGTAGGCTTTTCCTTGGATTGCAGCTGTGCTCCTGACATCACTGGGACTCCTGCTCTGGGGAAGCCCCTGACATTGTCGATGTATGGCCAGCGATGTCAGAGGCTTCCCCAGAGTCCCAGAGCAGAGCCTATACTAGCGCTCTGCCCGGGACTCCGGCTCTGGGGAATTCCCAGACGTCGTGTGTCCAAACATGGACCCCAATGTCAGGGAATTCCACAGCGTCCCGGAGCAGAGCCGATACTAGCGCTCTGCCCGGGTCTCCGCTCTGAGGAAGACCCTGACACTGTCCATATATATGGACAGTGATGTCACGGAACTCCACAGGGTCCCGGAGCAGAGCCTATACTAGCGCTCTGCCCGGGACTCCGGCTCTGGGGAAGCCCCAGACATCGCTGTTCATATGTGGATAGCGATGTCAGGGAATTCCAGAGTCTCGGAGCAGAGCCGATACTAGCTGCTCTGTGCCCCGGGGGCCGCAGATGACAGCCCCGGGGGCCGCAGATGACAGCCCCGGGGGCCGCAGATGACAGCCCCGGGGGCCGCAGATGACAGCCCCGGGGGCCGCAGATGACAGCCCCGGGGGCCGCAGATGACAGCCCCGGGGGCCGCAGATGACAGCCCCGGGGGCCGCAGATGACAGCCCCGGGGGCCGCAGATGACAGCCCCAGGGGCCGCATGCGGCCCGCATTCTTGAGACCCCTGATATAGACCCTACTGGAATTATGCAGGACAAGTAGGTCTGTAGATAAAGCTGAGAAAATAAAAAGGAAGAGTTCAGGAAAGCCAATTCTAAAAGATGATTGGAACCTAGAGTGGCCAGATTGGTTGTCATGGCTCAATCCCTCTTGGGCATTAAGAAACTCATTAGCATAAAGCTAAAAACCACTCAGTGGTTTAAAATAGATCGTTTGTCGAAATAAAAAGCATTACTGTCACCTACATTACAGCGCCCATCTCTTTATGTAGGATATCGGGCACTTATAATGTGGTGACAGTCTCTTTAATTTGTAGGAACCTTGAGGGGTGAAGAATTATTATAATGCATTGAAAATATTCTCATTGGCTGAATCAGTCATCATATTCTAGATGATTGGCTGAAATCAAAGCCTACACCCCTTCTGAATGATATTATTGTAATTGAGTTTGGCAATAAACGGCAGAGAAGGCTTTTGAGCATACAAGCATGGTCTCGTGTCATCTTTTCGCTCAGATATATTTATCACCTATGATTTGGGAACTGGATAAATCACTGGAGGGCGGGTATTGGTTGACATACCCATTACAAATTTCAGTCTAATAGATTTTGGCCCATGATTGCGTTAACATGCACCAAAAATACACACCAATTTCACAACATGTGAACTTAACCTAAAATAGCATCAACGTCTCAAAGGTTCCAAGAGCTAACATTTTCAAATCATACTAGTTTGTATATTTAGGTGAAGAATGTGGACACATTCCCTGTACCTTCCAATTAAGAGATTTGTCTTCCATCAGTTCATCATAACGCTTTTGCACCCCTTTCTGGAAAGCACTTGTCTCGTAACGTTCATTTCCAAAATCTCCACGTTTAGAAGCCGCCTCAGGAGTTATGTTCAAAAAGACGACAAGATCTGGCTTTGGAAGCCCCACGTCAGGCTGCTTACACCAATCCAAGGAAAAATTCTGAAAACAAAGATTCAAGAGTTCACTTGCATCTGAAGCAATAATCAAGGTGTACTGTGACAAACTTAAAAAAATAGATTTTCCATGACATATCTACTCCCAGATGATTAACAGGCCAACTTTTAAAGTGTACTTCCCATTATATAAAGGATTAGCGCTGCATTAGGAGACTGTCTCCTGCTCTGGCTCCTATCTCCAGTACCATATAATGTGTGATCCTACAGTGATGGCTCCTGTACTGGAGACTAAAGCCGTGGTCTCCTATTGCATAGTTAGAAGCCGCAAGCAGCACAGTCCGCGGCCGGTCTGTGCTGCTACTTAGAAGCTGAATCTGCTAAACAAGTTACCAGAATTATTTTACAAGGTCCTGCACTATACTTTTTTTGTCTCTTCGATATATTGGAGGTACACTTTAAACCTGTTTTAGCGGTCACTAAATACATAGGCAGTGTGCTGTTAACCTTGTGTCCTGCATCCCACCTAGCTTGACATTACCTCTTTTGAACTTGTGAATGCAACACCAGAAAACGCATATCTATCCACCACAAGCGTGACTCCGCTTCTCAGCTTTTCTTTGATAAGGGGACTGTAATACATATTAAATAACAAAGAAAGGAGAATAAAGTATTTAAATACAGTAGTCACACTTTCAGGACTTCAAAACTACAAGTTGTGAGAATGCACACAGAACTGTTATTCCCACCTTAGAAATTCATGGCATATCCACGGGATACGCGCCTGGTAAGGCAGCCGCTGGCCACTTGCTCGGCTGTTTTTGTAACCCCCATAAGAATCAGTGGAGAACGCACAGTCCTTTCATTCTATGCCTGGATACAGCAGCCACCACATCAGGTGGGACAGGGGTCAGGTGACACCTCTTGAAGAGGAGGTGGGACCCACACCCATCAGACATTTAGGTCATATCCTATAGATATGTCAAATGTCGGAGTTGGGAATACCCCTCAAAATCTAGAACAGCTCTGAAAAAGGAACCAATAGTAAATGTTACGGATTGATTCATTGGGGGTAAACAGGGGACCGTGGGTATATGCTGCTGCCAAAATAACACGTAAACATCCAAAAAACAAAAACAACAAATCACTGGGTGAGATCTCTATCCCCCAATGAACTCGCACGGGAAAAAGATTTTACGGTGAGTACTCTATAAATCTCCTTTTCCCACTCGTGTCATTGGGGGACAAACGGACAGTGAAACCTCCTAAGTCAGTCTCCGGGAGGAAAAAACCAGAACGCACGCACACACGCACTTAACCCCTTAAGGACCAGGCCAAATTGAGGTATATTTTGTTTTTTCCTCCCCGCCTTCCAAAAGCCATAACTTTTCTATTTCTTTGTCGACATAGCCGTATGAGGGCTTGATAAGCTGTAGTTTTTCATGGCACCATTTATTGTACTGGGAAGCTAAAAAAAAAAAAAAAATTATGGGGTGAAATGGGCAAAAAACACAAGCGATTACACAATTTTTTTTTGGGGGGTTTTGTTTTTACGGTGTCCATCAGGCGGTACAAACGTCATATTCACCTTATTCTACAGGTTGACACGATTAGGGCGATACAAAATGTATGTGCTTTGTTTTAGATTTTACCACTTTTTTTTTAAAAAAAACAATTTGCTAAAAAAAAAAAAAAAATGATAATGTTTTGTGTCGCCATATTCTTACTTTATTTTTCCATCAATTTAGCAGTGTGAGGGCTTACATTTTGCAGGGTGAGCTGTAGTTTTCACCGATACCATTTTGGGGTACATGCGACTTTTTGATCACTTTTTATTCCTTTTTTTGGAGAGCTAAGGTGACCAAAAAACAGCAATTCGCACATTATAATTATTTTTTTACGGTGTTCACCAAGCGCATTAAGCAACGCTATATTGCGATAGCTCGGACTTTGACGCGGCGATACCAGTTATATTAACTTGTAATTTTTTTTAACATTGCTTTAGGTGAAAAATGGGAAAAGGGGTGTTTTTAGTACTTTTTTTTTTTTTTTTGAACATTATAAAAATCTAACTTTTTTTAGTAGTCCCCCCTAGGGGATTTGAAGCAGCGATCATTGGATCGCTTGCATGATATACTGAAGTACTAACGTATTGCAGCATATCGTGATACGGACAGTCTCCTTTGAAGCCCTGCCAGAGGCAAGGCTTCAAAAGGAGTACAAAGGGGCAGAACTGGGGGCCTACATTAGGCACCCAGGCTGCCATAACAACCATAGTCAATCCTGCCGTGGGGGGGGGGGGGGGTGTGATGCAGTTTGTGGGGTACCCCCTGATTCTAACAATTTAAATGCTGCAGTTGCGATTGATTCCGCCCGTTTAACACCTTAAATGCCAAAGTGATCTTTGATTCCGCCCGTTGCAGTGAGGTATCACTGATTATGGAGCGAGCACAACCTGTGAGCTCGCCCCATACTTCCCCTTAACGGCTACCACGTACTGGTATGTCGTTAAGGGGGTTAATAACCGACAGCACTGTTATTTGGAACAGGAACCACAAAACCCCTTTAGGCCCAGTTCAGTTTTTTTACGCTGATTTTCAAGCAGAAACCACATTGATCAGCGCCAAAAAACAGCTGAACCCCCCCCCCCCCATTGATTTCAATGGGAGGCAGGGTCATTTTTCTTCCCAGGCAGTTTTTAGTTGCTCGTGGGGAAAAAACAAAACAAAAACTATTTCCTTTTGTCGCCGCAGTTCTGACTTTCTCACATTGAAATCAATGGGAGGCAGAATAAACCTGTGGCACTAGTTTCCAAGCGTTTTTCGTAGCGTTCTTTGCCCGCGGGCCTTGCATTAGCTTCAATGGCTGCAGTTAAAAAAAAAAAAAAAAACGCAGGCAGGTCAAAATCTGCTAGTACCGCTCAAATTGTAAACACATAATAGATCCACTGAGCAAGCTGAAACGTTGCTGCATGGGTGAAACCTCCATCCACATTTGTCTTTATATTGCAGGGCTGCAAGTTCTCTTTATAGGGCATCACAGGCACTTGAACACTGGTGTTTTTTACCCTTGAAACCTTGTTGATCTACCAGCAGCACGGCTGGTACCGATTCTCCCATTTTCTATGAGAAAAAGGGAAGAATGGTTTAGATTAGTTGGTAGTTGTACAATATGTTGGAAATTACACATGGGCAACAACAAGCGCTTCTGTTTGACAGAAGAATTGCAGTTTGAAGAGACTCGAGTGGATGTCCATGAATGCATTAGATAAATACGGTCTAAATTTCAGTCAAAAAAAGCACGTTGCATAAATAAAGTATACCATTAGTCAGAGTAGCCAATATGTGCAGTACTTACCTAGTGAGGTTATTTCTTAACCCCTTAACGACATGTCCCATACTAGTAGGTAGAAGTATGGAGCGGGCTCACGGGCTGAGCTCGCTGCATACTCAGCAGGTGACCGCTGTGTTATTCAGCCGACACCTCACCCACTTAACACATTAAATGCCGCAGTCAATCACGACCGCTGCATTTAATTTGTTAGAATCAGGGGGGCGCCCCCTCAAACACGCCATGGTGCCCCCCACGATGCGATCGGATGGTGAAAATGGTTGTCATGGCAGCCTGGGGGGGTCTAACGAAGGCCCCTAGCATCTTTGTACCAAAGGAGACTGTCAGAATCATGATATACTGCGGCAGACAGATAGACTGCAAATTGCTGTTTTTTGTCTGTCCAAAAAAATGGAATAAAAAAAAGTGATCAAAAAGTTGCATGTACCCCAAAATGGTATTAGTGAAAACTACAGCTCAACCCGCAAAATGTAAACCCTCACATTGCTAAATTGGTCAGATTATGGCAACAAAATATTTTTTCTTAATCAAATTTAAAGTAGTGGTAAAACAAAAACATAAATTTGGTATCGCTGTAATCGTATCAACCAGTAGAATAAGGTGAATATGTAGTTAGCATATGATTGATGGCGTAAAAACAAGACAACCCCCCAAAAGAAAATGGCGTAATTGCTGTTTTTTGCCCATTTCACCCCACAATTTTTCAGCTTCCCAGTACAATAAATGGTGCCATGAAAAACTACAACTTGTCCCGCAAAAAAACAAGCCCTCATATGGCTATATCGACGAAGAAATAAAAAAAAGTTATGACTTTTGGAAGGCGGGGAGGAAAAAACTCAAATTGGCCGTTACCTTAAAGGGAATGTGTTGCCAGAAAAACATGTTTTTTTTTTAGTTTTTTTTTAGTTAAACAATTAGTGTGTAGGTGATTAAACATTGTTCTAATTTTTTTTATTTTTTCCACGAGTCAGGAAATATTATAAATTGGATTCAATTTATAATATTTCCCAGCACTGGTCACTAGATGGAGCAATTCCCAAAATTGCAGCATTGCATGTGGTAAAGCAACCACATTGCTTTATGCTGCAAAATTGGGAAAAAATCCCTCGCTCTAGTGAGCTCTCAGAATCCCCCCGTCCTTTATCCTGGCTAGTGCCGGGAGAAACGAGGGGTTTGAACGGTCTAACCTCCTACACTGTGTCGCCATTTTTTGAGCTAACACACAGTGTAGAATGTTTACATACACTAGTAAAACACACTGAAACACGCACATACATAGAAATCACTTACCTGCTCCAGTCGCCGCCGCTCCCTCCGGTCCGTCCGCTCCGTCTGCTGCCGCTGCTCCATGTGCACAAGTCCGGAAGCCGCGACCGGAAGTAGTAATCTTACTGCCCGGCCACGACTTCCGGTCCACAGGAAAATGGCGCCGGATGGCGCGCATTTCAAATCGGACTGTGTGGGAGCGGCGCATGCGCCGTTCCCACACATACGGCGTACTCCAAAGTGGATGGAACGGGCCCCGTTCGCAGTCCCTATGGGACTGGAGCTGCCGTATTCCATGTCTGTATGTGTCGTTAATCGACACATACAGAAATGGAAAAAAAAATGGCAGCCCCCATAGGGAAGAAAAAGTGTAAAAATAGAAAAAAGTAACACACAAATAAATATAAACGTTTTTAATAAAACCCTAACATAAAACTGATATTAAAAAAAAATTTTTGGTGACACTGTTCCTTTAAGGGGTTATATACGAAAACACAGAAAAAGGCCATACTTACAAATACACACTTGCACCTCATTATCCATTTATTTCTATTGAGGCACTTCACTCATTACTGCCCCCTATATTTCACTCATAGTATTACACTTGCACACACACCATTCATTTATTATTTCTTACTACACATCCCATGCACCACACACACCACTCTCCTCAAGACCAGTGGGAGTGGCTATTATTATTTAAAGCACCTCCTCATTCCTTCATCAGCGTTTCTGACCTGGCTGTGTCCATTTGTAAGTATGGCATTTTTCGGTGGTTTTGTATATGTCCGCTTGTTTTTATCGGTTCTGTTTGTACATCAGGAACGTTCTGTTCCATTTAAGGAGTTAGGGACTCGCAAGTCTGGGGATCCTTGTCGTGGATTGCGAGCTTGCGTCCTTTTGGCCAAAATGATTACCAATACCCCAGGTATTTTTCATTATTATGTATATTCGCTTCTCTTGGACACAGCCGGGTCTTTGATGCTGGGAGAGCATGGTGTGTTATTGTTTGGCATAGCAAGCAGGGTAGCCCGCTCTATGAACTATCAAGGCGTCACAAATAGGCTTCTACCTGGCTATACACGTTGTGCCTCATGACGTACACACTATCCCTCCATGTTTCACACACTTGCACCTCATTATCCATTTAATCCAGTTAATATACTTGTAGATGTATAACATCCTTTAAAAATTCAGCATATACTGCTCAATGTCCAGCACCATGCTTATAATGCATAGGAGAGCATAGCTGTCTACTTGGCTCCCATACACAGAACTGGAGTGTCTGCCATAAAGCTTCTATTGCAGTCAAACAGGAGGAATGTCTCTTTTGCATTACATATAAGTGCTGAACAGACCCTGCGTAAAATGAGCCCCCATGCACACGAACGTGCTTTTGCGGCCGCAATTCCCCCGAAAATCCACGGGAGAATTGCGGCCCCATTCATACGACCGTGGTTTCCACAGTCCGTGCATGGCCCAGGGGCCCGCAGCGCAGAAATGGGCAAGCCTTATTACGGCCCTGTTCTGCAGTCCGGGCTCATTGAAAATAATGGCCGCGGCCATGTGCACGGCCCGCGATTTCCGGACGGCTCGCGGCTAACAGTCCGCTGCCGGCTGACCCGAAAATCACGGCCGTGCACATGGCTACGGTCGTGTAGATGAGGCCTAAATGTAAATTTTTTACTAAAATCATCGTATTTTTCGGACTATAAAACGCACCTTACCCAGGTTTTATAGACAACAGAAAATAGGAAAAAATTGCATATTTTACTACTTTTACAAAGCAAAACTATGTTAAAAAAATTATTTGTTCTGTTTCATCACATTCTGAGCGCCATTTTTTGTATCACATATAATTTCATTCCTTTATTTTTTTTATTTTACACATTTTATTAGTTCCCCTAGGGGACTTGAACCAGCGATCGTTAGATCGCTGCTATAATACATGGATAAGTTACGGAAAAAGCGTAACTCGCTGAGCTACGCCGTTTTCGTAATTCCCATAGTAGTGAATGGCAGTTACAGAAGCAGTGTAGCATGCTACGCTGTATCCATAACTACTATTCAGTACTATGGGAGTTACACCTTTTTCGGAGCTACAGTTCCAGAAACAGCATAGCTCGCGGAGTTATGCTGTTAACCTAACTCCCATTTACTTCTATGGGAGTTACAGAAAGAGCGTAGCTCAGAGCACTCGGCTGTTTCCAGAACTCCCGACCACCTAACCAGGAAGTGGCCGGCAGACAGCGGTGCAAGTTAGATCGGGGTTTAGGGGGCCCTGATTTAGAGGTAGGTGCGGGTCCCAGAGGTGGGACCCACATCTAATCTGACATTTTTAGGAAGACCCCTTATAAATGCAGCGGTTGCTATTGACAGCGGCATTTGACTAAATGGCCAGGAACAGCGCCATCGCTGTTCCTGGCCATTAGAGCAGCGTGTCAGCTATAAAACAGCGAACACCGGCAGTGTATGGAGCGGGCTTAGCGTGTGAGCCCGCTCCAATCATCCCTTCTCCATGATGTGCCGGCACATCATGGGTCAGGAAGGGGTTAAGTAAGAAGTCCGTATTTTTCGGATTATAAGACTAAGTTTCCCCAAAGTTAATATATTCTCTTTAAGACTAGGGCTACATGTTTAATTTTGGTGTGCCGTGCGATTCAGTGTTGTGCCAAACGTACATAAGAGTCGCACATACTGGCTTCTGCTTGCTGTATACATTCATGGAGCGTTTTACATACAATTACTAGTAATGTTGGCAATTCACGACAAAATTAAATACTAAACAAAACATGAAAACAATCTTACACATGCTCCCAGCGGTTGGCAGAGAACAGCAGGTGAACAGTATGATCTTCAATGTTACATTTTTTTTCAAGGTAGGAGCCAACAAGTCGACCAATTTCTGTTGTTCTTTCTACAGAAAAACAATAACGGGGAGAAAAAAAAAAGAAGGAAGAAGACACCGAAGTTATTCCCTGTGTGAAGACGCATAGAAAGCCATCAGTCAAATGTGAGATCGCACTTTAGCTTTATATAGACACTAACTTTGCAGACATATGCTGATCTACTCGTATACCTGATACAAACCAACTTAGGCCTCATTCACACAACAGGGTCCGGTTTGCATCCGTTCCGATTCTGTTCCGGGCCGTGTTGCCATTTTTACCGGCCGATTTGCATCCGTTTTTTCCCGTTTTAAAATCGGATGAATTTCATTTAAATTTGTTGCCACACAGCTCTCTGTAGAGAATGCCACCCTGCCCCCTGCAGGTGATGCCACACAGCCCCCACCCCCACATTCCAGGAGAAGTCACTGACTTCAATGTCCATATATGGACAGTGTAGTCACGGACTTCTCCTGGAGAGGAATTCCCTGCCACAGGTCGGGAATTCCACTTCAGAAGTGAGTGACGTCACTGTGTCCATATATGGACAGTGTAGTCACGCACTTCTCCTGTAGCGGAATCCCCGGCCATAGAGTCGGGGAATCCGCTGCAGAAGTGAGTGACATCGCTGTGTCCATATATTGACAGTGTAGTCACGCACATCTCCTGTAGCGGAATCCCCAATCCCCGGCCGGGGATTGGGGATTTCGACTCCTACAGGGAGCAAAAAAAAGACCCTCCTCCTCACATGCACTCTGCACTGTGAGGAGGAGAGAGTGCGCGAGCAACGGTAGACCCGGCCATCACTCGGGACACATTCGAAAATATACGGCCGAAAATAAACGGCCGAAAATAGGTAAAAAAATTGGTTGTGTGAATAGCCCCATTAGGGGTCTATTGTTCTTAATGCAGCCGGGTGACGGGAAACCCTGTCGTGTGAATTCCGCCTTACTGTTAGAAATTGCACGGATAAAACTAAAATTCTGTGTGAAGTTCCTGCAACTAGGTGTCTCCCTTCCTCTAATCTGCTGTGCACGCCCAGTTGTCAAGCAAAAACGGTTTCTAGTTAGGCGAGGATTACACGGCAACTTTGGCTGTGACAGGCCATGCAGCCAGAGATCACCGTGTTGCCCTGCCTGCGATCACATTCACTTACATTACCTGATGTAGGCAGCACGACCCAGCAATCTTACAAGTTACACTATCGTTTTGTGGTAAAAGATTCAATGTTTCCAGCTACTCCTGCAACCAAGGAATAGGATCTAATTTGAAGTGATTCAATTTAGCCGTGTATGATCTTCAAAACTACCTATTTATGCAGGGAAGCACTGCTGTGACATATAACAACGCTACTATACATAGGGACATTATATGCCTAGTTATTCCCTGTACGCTATTCAATATCTTAAAGAGGACCTGTCACCAGTTCAGTAAAGCCCAATTTCCTCCTGTAATCTGTATCCCAATCTGTTTTTTACTTTCCAAGTTATGAGCCATTTTCTTATTATGCTTTACTAGCCTAAGGGGAAATATAAGCGGAGTTCACGCTGTGCAGGGAAGTGGAGAAACTGTATAACGCTGATCGGACAGTCGTACAGCCAACACAGACAGTGCCACCACTGAAACCTCAGTGTTACCGCCCCTTTGGCTAATATAGCCTAATTAGCCTAAGAAAATGGCTCTTAAAGGGGTTTTCCGGAAGCAAAAAAACATATGTCTTTTAACTTAACAATGCAAAATAATAAATTTTGTAATATACTTACGTTTGATCCGATGTTTGTAGCGGCGTATCCCATGCTCGGTCACGTGAACGCTTGCTGACTTGAAATTGCCACTTCCTCCCCAGACCCGTCAATTGTCTCCAAGTTCCTGTCCTCCGAGTGTACGGTCTAGTCACAAGTGACGTGACTGTACCACGTGTTTATGTGTTGTAGAATTTCCTTATCCGATTTAGAGCATGCGGGGTTGACACACACAACGTCCACCACGCATGCTCTGTTGGATGATATGGCTGCGGGTAGTACGGCGCATTGCATGCTGGGTCAAACACTGTGCATGCAGGGAGGACAAAGACAGGAAGAGAAGAGGAAAGGAGATAGCGAGGTAAACAACCTCCAAAAGGTAAATGGGGCGCAATCAAAGAGGAAAGATTTTTAAACAAGAAAACGTTATACACAGTGCAATAATGTGTTAATATAGAAGTGTTGCAATGATTTAAAAAAATAAATAAAAACATTTCGGGAAAACCACTTTAACTCGGAAAGTAAAAAACGGATTGGGATACAAGTTACACAGATATCAGCGTGACACCACCTATGACATGAAGTAGGAAAATGGCCTTTACTGAATGGTGAAAAATGGCCTTTACTGAACGGTGACAGGTGCTCTTTAAAGGAGTTTTCCCACGAGGGACATTTAGAGAGCGAGTGTATTAGATAGATATGGCGAGAGAGAGCACGAGAGAGAGAGAGGCGAGACACCAGGCCGCATGATTACTCCATCATAAAGATCTTTTAGGGCCTATTCACATCCGAATTGGAGGCTCCAGCATGCTGCACCTATTGTTTCCAGTAAAACCACGGACACCCCGCCAGAACCCATTAAAGTCAATGAGTTTGTTGGCCGCCAGTGGCGTACGTCGTACAACAGAAACACCGATTCCGGTATTTGTTGTTCTGCTCCTCAGAAAGAGCAGAACGATGGAAAGACCAACACAGGTGTGAACCTGCCCATAGTTCTTGTCCGGGCAGAGGGGTTACCAAGCACATAGTCAGTACTTCTGATTTATACTTGCTACACAATGTTACCCATGAAGGGGGCTGAGATTTCAGGCTGTCAGAGGGGTTTTCCAAGGACACAATTTTTGAACTAATATTTTATGTAACTAGTTAATAAAGTTCCTAATACATATTCTGTATTAAATCTGAACACTTTCCTTCCTATTCTCCCTACCTCTGCCCTGCCGGAAGTTCTGATTTCCTCTGTCTCTTTTCGCTCTCGGGACAGGCTCGTGCACGAGAGTCAGAATACACTCAGTCCTGTGTCGATACCTCATTGACCGACGCAACGACAGGGCTGTTCTTTACTAATTATTCCGCCCTCTCTGTCTATTGGCCCTCCCCATTAGTTCTCCCTTCCCCTTTAGTTTATCCCACCCACTTGCTTGCTTTATCTGAGGTGCGGTTACAGAATCACGTGACCGCACCTCAGATATCTAATGTAATCCCCATCATCCCTAAATATATGTACCACATTATAACTAGATATAAAATTGTGCTGCTATTGAAGTACAAGCAAAGAATGAATGGCGCGGACAATGAGGAGGCTGTGGACCAATAGGATGCCTCAAAACCGGGACTTGACACATACCAGAGTTTGAAGCATCTTGAATTCTTTGATTACGCCTCAATGTCCGCCCCATTAATAAAACTCCTCAGTGCTCGAGCGCTGCGATCCCAAGATCTCAGCCCCTCTTCATAGGTAACACTGTGCAACAAGTATAAATCATGATACACATGTGTATGGGCACCTTTACAGCTCTGTGCCCGTCCCTCAAAACCTGCAGAGAACAAAGCCCTTCCCCTGCTCTGTGAGAAGGACACAGCAGCTCCATCTCCAATTCAGCTGCAGTCAGACACCACTCATCCTGGCCCCCCTCTCCTTGTTTAGCCGTTGCCCCGTCGCACTCGTGAAGGAACTGGGGGGGGGGGGGAGGGGGTGGCGGCACAGCGTGCTGTGACTAAAGCCGGACATGAATGAAGAGAAGTGTGTCATACAGCGTTATACACTTTTCTTACCACCCACTTGGTTAAAGTAAAAAAAAACGCCCAGTTGAACTTCTATAAAAAATTTGCATAAATGTTAAAGTGCTCACAACTTTGTCCCTAATAAATGTTTTTTTTAAAAAAAAAAAAACATCACAGGCGCTGTGTTGTAGATAACAACTATTAGATTAGGTAGGAAATAAAGTATGAAACTGGTGACAGAGCTTCTTTAACCCCTTAACCCCTTCAGGACCGTGCTCATTTTGGCCTTCAGGACCAGACCCATTTTTGCAAATCTGACATGTCACTTTATGTGGTAATAACTCCAGAATGCTTTTAACCTATCCAAGCGATTATGAGACGATTTTCTGGTGACATATTGTACTTTGTTAGTGAAAAAATGTGGTCGATAAATTCATTGCTTATTTGTGAAAAAAAAACAAAATTTAGAGAAAGTTAAGAAATTATGATTTTTCTAATATTAAATGTATCTGCTAGTAAAACAGATAGTAATACCACACAAAATAGTTAGCAATTACCATTTCCCATACGTCTACTTTAGGTTTGCATCTTTTTTTAATCATTCTTTTATTTTTCTAGGACGTTACCAGGCGTACAACTTTAAAAGCAATTGCTCACATTTTTAAGAAAATTTCAAAAGGCTATATTTTCAGGGACGAGTTCAGTTCTGAAGTGGTTTTGAGGGCCCTATATATTAGAAACACCCATAAAACACACCATTTTGAAAACTGCACCCCTCAAAATATTCAAAACAGCATTTAGAAAGTTTTGTAACCTTTAGGCGTTTTACAGGAATTGAAGGAAAGTATAGGTGAAATTTTAAAAGTTTAAATTTTTTTTGCAAAATTCATTTGTAATACATTTTATTCCTGTAAGGCCTCATGCATACGACCGTAAAAACTCCCGTTATTACGGGTCGTAATTACGACCCGTAATAACGGGCTCATAGACTTCTATTGGCGACGGGTGCCTTCCCGTTTTCTCACGGGAAGGTGCCCGTGCCGTTGAAAAAGATAGAACATGTCCTATTTCAGGCCGTAATAACGGCACGGACAGTCCATAGAAGTCTATGGAGCTCTCGTAATGACGGGTGGCTACATGTGTGCACCCGTCATTACGGCAGCGTTGCTAAGCGACGTCAGTAAATAGTCACTGTCCAGGGTGCTGAAAGAGTTAACTGATCGGCAGTAACTCTTTCAGCACCCTGGACAGTGACTACCGATCAGTATAAACCTGTAAAAAATAAAAATAAAAGACTTTCATACTTACTGACAACTTCCTGCTTCCTCCAGTCCGGTCTCCCGCCCGTTGCCTTGGTGACGCGTCCCTCTCGATTAGTGATCGGCACTAATGTAGATTAGTTTTTTTATTTTGAAAAACGATCATTTTTGAGGAAGTTAGGAGCAAGTTTATATTTATTCTAATGACTTTCTTAATGCCCATCTGGGCGTTTAACTTTTGACCAAGTGGGCGTTGTAAAGAGAAGTGTATGACGCTGACCAATCAGTGACCAATCAGCGTCATACACTTCTTTCCATTCATGTCCATAGCGAGATCACGCTGTGCTGTCACATACACCCACATTAACTTTACTGAAGTGTCTTGACAGTGAATAGACATTGCCTCCAGCCAGGACGCGATATCTATTCACAATCCGACACTTAATGTGGGTGTATGTGACAGCACAGCGTGATCTCGCAAGATCACGCTGTGCTGAGTACAAATGGAGAGAAGTATATGACACAGATTGGTCAGCGTCATTAAATTTTCTTCACAACGCCCACTTGGTCAAAAGCTGAAAAACGCCCAGATGGGAATTAAGAAACTAATTAGCACAAATCTAAAATTACTAAAACCACTGCTGTTATCTACATTACAGCGCCGATCACATTATGTAGGCGATAGGGCACTTATGTGGTGACAGAGCCTCTTTAAATCCCGTTGTGAATAGCGACAGCGGCGAGGGGTCTCCCTCTGTACCCTGTTGGCCCCCTGCGAAAAATCGTGGGGTGCTGATGGTTGCTATGCCTAGCAACGGCTTCCTGGTTGCCAGGTACAGGAGCCTGTTGGGTCCTGCCCCAGGCAGGACGTAATAGGCTTAACTGTCAGTTGTAAAATGACAGTTACAATACACTGCACTACACAAGTACATACAGAAGTAAATCAGTGTATTGTACTGGGGATCAGAAGATCAGATCTTCAAGTCCCCTAGTATGTGTAAAATAAAGATTTTAAAAAAAAGTTTTCGGTAAATAAATAAGTTTTATGTAAGAAAAACCATAATCACCCTGTTTCCCTGATCAAGTCCTTTATAATTAGAAAACAAATGGGAAAAAAAACCCCAAAAACTATATATAATTGGTATCACCGCATTCGGCCTGACCTATAAAAATATCATTTATCCCGCACGGTGAACAAATTAAAAAAAAAAAAAAAAAAAAAAGGCCAGAATTTCCTTTTTTGGTGTCACATTGTTAACAAAAAAAAAAACGAATAAGAAGTGATCAAATTCACGTGTACCCCAACGTGGTACCAATAAAAACGACCGTTTGTCACGCAAAATACAAGCCCTCACACAGCTCCATTGACAAAAAAAATAAAAATGTATGGCTTTATTTAGAAAAAAGTGTTTTTACTGTGTAGTAAAACATATAAAAACTATATACATTTGGTATTGCCATAATCGTATCGAATCGCAGAATAAAGTAAAACATGTTTATACTGCGCAGAGAACGAAGTTAAAAATTTATAAAAAACAGAATCTGTTTTTTGGTCTCACCTCCCAAAGAATAATAAAATCTGATCAAATTATCACGTACCCCAAAATGATATTAACCCCTTCCCGACATTTGCCGTAAGTATGCGACATGGAAAGCCAGTGTTTCCCGCAAAATGGACGGCCGGAACCGATTGATGCATCGTAGCGGTTACTAGCAGATCGCCAGCCCTGACAGGCAATTAGGACTGGCAACTGCTGCTATGGCAACAGGAGACACAATGGCCTCCTGCTCTGCCATTACGGAAGCCGATGTAGGCCCCGCCGGGAGGCGAAGACTAATTGGCTTGCTGTCAGTGAATAACTGACAGATCTAATACATTGCACTACGTAGGTAGTGCAATGTATTAGAAAAAAATAAATCTTACAGTTGGACCGTCAAGTCCCCTAGGGGGACTTGAGAAAAAGTGTAAAAAAAAAAGTATAAAAAAAGTGAAAAAAATAAGTTTGAAAACAATAAAAGTTTCAAGTAATAAAATAAAAATCGCCCTTTTTCTCTTATCAAGTCCTTTATTATTGAAAAATAATAAACCATTAGTATTTGGTATCGCCGCGACCGTAACGACCTGAGGTATCAAGATATTATATTTATTGCACACGGTGAAAAGCATATAAAAAAAAAATAAATAAATAATTTAAAAAACGTTACCAGAGTCTCTGTTTTCTGGTCACTTTGCCCTACAAATATTGGAATAAAAAGTGATCAAAAAGTCGCACGTATCCAAAAATGGTACCTATAAAAACTATAGCTCGTCTCGCAAAAAACAAGCTAAAAAGTTACGGTTCTCACAACTTGGCGACAGAAAAAAATAAATTTTTACAAAAGTAATTTTATTGTGCAAAAAGTTGTAAAACATAAAAAAATGCTATAAATTAGGTATCGCCGGAATCGTACTGACCCGCAGAATAAAGTTAACATGTAATTTATAACGCATGATGAACGCTGTATAAAACAAAAACTATGCCAGAAGTGCGTTTTTTTGGTTTACCTGGCCTGCCAAAAAATAGGATAAAAGGTGATCAGAAAGTCACATGTACCCCAAAATGGTACCAATAATAACTACAGCTCGTCCCGCAATAAAAAAGCCCTCCTACCACTACGTTTATGAAAAAATAATAATAGTTATGGCTCCAATAAGTCAGGAAATAAAAAATATGCAGTTGTGCCCGAGGGGAACATTTCTTCTGTTTCAAGAGACGATTTATCAAGGACCTAAAATTAGGGAACCAGGAAGGGGAGAACCCAAACATATCCGCTGGAAGCGACGGTGCCCGTATTATACCAGGACAACACTTTCCTAGCAAAATTCCCCAAACTGCAAAGGTGCGGAGTGTGGACCAAAAGGGACATAAGAAAGGACGCCATATATCAGTGCGACCCCGGCCTGTGCAGAAAGGATTGTGTCACAGCGTAACACACATCTATGGATAATTTTATTGTTTACCCCATTATTATACCACCTGACTATGCCCCTGATGTACTCTTCCCAGCTTACATGTACCCCCACATTATAAACGGAAACACCAGCAATAATCAAACAAATCTACTACCAAGCAAGATCCACACTCCAAAAGCCAAATGGCGCTCCTTCCCTTCTGAACCCTACAATGTGCCCAAACAGCTGTTTACTTCCACATATATGGCATCGCCATAACCGGGAGAACACTTTTTTATTTTTTAAATTCTTTATTTTCATGGCTAACAGCCAATTTTTTTCACAGTAAAAAAAGAATACAGATACAAGTACATAAGGGAGGATGAAATACATGTACAAGGTTAGAGATGCATTAAATTGAGCGGCATATCAAAAACTTATCCACATGTAGCAACCTCTGTCATCTCTAGGATATACTGCTAGATACTCCCCCCTATGCACAGGAGAGATGATGCAAGACAGAATGATGGAGGTAGAGATGAGTGGGCCGGGGGGGTGGGAGGATAGCTTCTCCCTCCGGGGAGGTCCCCGCTCCCCCAGACTGCGTCCGCTATGGACTAATCACCAATGACCGTATGTCCAAGAATGTCTTTATATGAGTCAGTGTCCTGGAATATAATCCAAGGAGACCATGTGAGGAAGAATCTGGCGTGATTGTCGTGAATGCTAGAGGTCAGGTCCTCCATGTGCATTAGATTGTTGACCTTGGAAACCCAGAGGGACAGAGTGGGAGGAGAGGAGTTCTTCCATCGCAAGGGAATACAGTGCCGCGCAGCCATCACTAAATAGTGAAGCAGGGAGCGTTTATAGATGTTTGCTGGGATGTCACAGTGATGGAGGAGGAAGAAAGCCACGTCCATAGTAAAGCTGGTATCCGTTACCTCGCATATCACCTTTTTAATCCCATCCCAGAATTCTGCAAGTAGCGGGCAAGACCAGAAAGTGTGGAGTAGGGTACCATTGTCCAATCCGCATCTCCAACAGAGAGGTGACACGTTCGGGAAAATACGATGCAGGCTAACCGGGCTCCTATACCAACGTGAGAGCAATTTAAAACTGGCCTCCTGATAACGCGAGCTAATTGAGGTTTTATGGGCAAGCGTGAGAATGCGAGAGCATTGGTTTGTGGTAAGGGTAATCCCCAGATCCGACTCCCACTCAAATATAACCAGGCGCTGGGAGGTCCTGCGGGTTCAGAAGGAGGTGGTAGATCGTGGACAATGAATGGCGAGCCGGCTCAGAGCCAACACATAAGTCCTCCAGTGGAGACCTAGGAACTTGGAATAGCTCCAAAGGCGGTAAAGAGGAGTAGAAATGGCGGAGTTTAAATATGCGCCAGTAACCCAAAGGAGGGAGTTCAGGCATCTGTGTCAACTCCTCAAGGGAGAGCCGCTCCGAGTTCTTCAGAAAGTGCTCTGCCCTGAAGACACCAGACACCGCCCAGGACTTGAATACCGAGTCACTCAACCCCGAGGGAAAAGATGGGTTCCCCAGGATCGGAGACATGGGGGAGCACAGAGGCAGGAGGTGTGAACGGACCGCAGTAAGTGCACAACATCGGAGCGTGGGATGATGGTGCAGAGATGTGAGAAGTCCACGTTTCAACCATGGAGATACTTCGAGAGGGACCGTTGAAAAGCTTTGCTCAATACCCACCCATGCCTTAAAAGGGGCGTGTCTACACCAGTCCACTACGCGCACCAGATGAGCTGCAATGTAATACGAGCGAATGTCAGGAAGTGCTAATCCCCGTCTTCCGGGATCGACATAGGAGCATACGGCTAAGGCGTGGGTGCTTGCCATTCCAGACAAAAGAGATTTGTATAGAGTTTATCGCTTTAAAGAATGATGGTGGAACTGCTATAGGAAGGGCCTGGAATAAGTAGAGTAGTCGAGGTAGAATATTCATTTTAAAAATAGTACATCGGCCCATCCACGTAAACGTGCCTCCCGACCACCTAGCACAATCCGCCTTAATCTCGGTAAGAAACCTCAGAAAGTTAAAGTTAAATATTCCCTTCAAATCCGCCGGGATATACACTCCCAGGTACTTGAGAGCCACCAAGTTCCATTTGGAACTAAAGGATTGTTCCAGCGTAGATAGCAGGGAGGGAAACATTCATGGCCTTTGATTTGGCAAAGTTTATTTTAAAATTGGAGAGGCTGGAAAAGCGACGAAACTCCTGCATCAGATTCGGGAGGGAAGTGGTTGGGTTGGTCAGGAAAAACAACAGGTCATCTGCATACGCTGCCACCTTCTTGACATGGGAGCCCTCCCCTAGGCCCTGAATGTCCTGATTGGCTCGAACATGCCTTAGAAATGGTTCCAATGTCAGGATAAAAATCAGAGGAGAAAGGGGGCAGCCCTGGCGGGTCCCATTATGGATGGCAAATTCTTCCGAGAGAATGCCATTCACCCGGACCCTCGCAGAGGGGCAAGAGTACAAAGACATGATCCAACTCATCATCTGAGGACCCAGGCCAAGTCGGAGTAGTGTTTCCTCCATGTATGTCCAATTGACTCTGTCGAAAGCCTTTTCGGCGTCTGTCGACAAGAGCATGAGTGGTACACGGGACAGCTTAGCCCTGTGTATGAGATTGATCGCTTTCATGGTATTGTCTCGGGCCTCCCTACCTACCATGAACCCTGCCTGGTCAAGATGAATGACCCCACGGAGCAATGGAGCCAAACGCATTGCCAAAATCTTCGCGAAGAGTTTAATATCTGTATTGAAAAGCGAAAATCGGCCTGTAACTAGCGCACCTGGCTTTGGAATCACTGCAATGTGGGCCCTGAGTGCGTCTGGTGGAACGCGAGCAGAGGAGGAAAAGGAGTTCAAGGATGCTAGAAAATGCGGGCTAAGGGTAGCGGTGAATTTTTTTTATAGTAGGGAAGCGTGAACCAGTCAGGCCCCGGGGCCTTACCGTTAGCGGAGTTCTTGAGCGCATCAGCTAGTTCTGGCGCAGTAATTGGAGCCTCCAATGCGGTGAGGACCTCCTCTGTCAGGGTGGGCAAACCTGAGTCTGCAATGTAGGTTTTGATACGTGTGCGGAAGTTGCTTGCCAGCGTGGCCGGATTGGTGGAGTCTGTGTTGTATAGGGAGGCATAAAAGTCGCGGAACTGTGAGGCTATGTCTAATGGCAAGTTAGCTCGAGTGGTGGGGGATGTTGCAATAAAGGGTACGTAGGTGCGCGCTTGCTGGAGTCTCAGTGCTCTAGCCAGTGACCTGCTACATTTGTTCCCATATTCGTAGAAATGGCGCTTGCATTTCAAGAGGGTGGCTTTGGCCTTAGACAATAATAGGGTGCGAAGCTCATCTTTTTTCTGAATTAATGCGACTTTACATGCTAGTTCATGGGAACGCTTGTGGGTAGACTCTAAAACCTTAATTTCCGATAGAAGCCGAGCAGTGGTCACCGCACGCTCCCTTTTTAGTCGAGCCCCGTGTTTAATAAAGGTGCCACGTACAACACACTTGTGCGCCTCCCATAGTACCCGAGGGTTTGTGTCTGCAGGGGTATTGGTAGAGAAGTAATCTACAAGTGTACGCTGCACGTCCTAAGAAACTAAGGAGTCATTAAGAAGCAATGGATTGAGCTTCCATTGGGATTGATGCAATATCGGGGTTTGCAATGCTAAGGATAACGTGACAAGGGTGTGATCTGAGAAAGAGATTGAGTCAATATCGGCGGCCTGTAAAGTTGGAAGTGAGCGATGTTTGACAAATAGGAGATCGAGCCTGGAGTAAATGTCATGAACGGAAGAGTAAAAAGAAAAATCTTTATCTCCCGGATGTAATCGGCGCCATGTATCCACAAAATTATGCTCGTGAAGCGCTCGTTTAATACGGCGCAGTTGGGAGTGCAGAATGGACGATGATCCCGTTGGGACATCCATGGTGGGCTCCAATGAGACATTGAAGTCACCTCCCAGGACAATGGTGCCCTCCCCAAACTCCTCCAGATTATCCAAAAAGCCAAGCAGAGCTGAACCCTGACCCACATTGGGTAGGTAGAAGGAAGCAAAGGTATAGATCTGCGAGTTGATGCTGCCCTTGAGCAGTAGCATTGGCCCCATCCCTGCGAGAATCCAGAAACTCCCATGGAAGAGTACGAGACAGGATACTTGTCCCTCTGGATTTCAGGTCAGGAGAGAAACTATGATAGGCGTGAGGAAACCAGAGATTAGACATCTTAAAAGGTTTTTGTTCACTAAGGTGCGTTTCCTGTAGGAAAGCTACATGCAAGTGTCTACCTTTCAACATGTTCAACAAAATGGATCGCTTCCCGGGACTATGCAACCCCTTGACATTCAGCGAGCCTATCCGAAGGTCAGTCTGGGAGTGGCGGGCCATGTCCCCGGCGGGAGAGGGAAGTGGGGGGGGGGGAGAGAAGGGAAGACAAAGAGGAGTGAAAGGAAAGACCAGAGAGAAAAAAGAAAAATAGACAGAAAAAGGGGCCCAAAGGCCGACACCCACACGGCAAGAAAACCTGTGGAGAAAAGGTTAGTAACAAAACGGGAACAAGGAAAACCAAAGAGAAGTGGGGGGGGGGGGGAGCCCCATGCAGCACAAAAACATAAAATAAGAACTCGTCCGATGTCCACCAAGAGGTGAGCAAGGGAGGACATAACACTGTATGTTACATGGCCCTACAAAAACACGGCCATATAAGCAAACTTAACCCTTCTCCTGAAAAAACTGTGCTCTGTCTTTACAGTGTTCCTTTCTCAATGTTGTCAGTAACATAAGATATGTGACAGTAAACCCCACCTACTGGAAGGCCGAAAAGCTAGTACATCCGGTTATAAAAAAAGGTGGGGGGGGGGGAGGTGAGGAGGAGGGGGGGGGGGGGGGGGGAGGGAAAAATAGGGTGATGAGCGGACAGAGATAAGTAAGAGGCCCGCCAGAAAGAGAACTAGTGCGGCACACAGCAAGGTACAGTTAAAACAATCGGATCGCAAACTAGATCTCAGGCAGTGAGTGAAACCCTATGAATAGTAATACTACGGCCTGTGACATCATGGGGCCTTGTGTAGCAACACTAACAGGATACCGTACCATGAGCAACTTCCTGACAATTCACTTGGGGGAGAAAAGGGGGGATGGGGGGGGGGAGAAAAGGGGGGGTAGGGGGGGGGGGGGAACGTATGCATCCCAGGCCAGAGACATAACTAAAATGCGGGAGGAGGTAGGGTGGGGAGGGGGGAGGAGACCAAGAACAAAAGAAAGGTAAAATGTAGGCCGGGATATATCTACAGTTCTGTAGGCAGCTGTGGAGTCTTCGGTGACAGCACATAATCCACGGAGGTCTCGGCAAGTCACTGAACTAGTAACGGGACTGCTCAAAGTTCCGCTGGAAAAGGCACTCCTCGGAGGGGCCGTCTGGAAAACCTGTAACAAAAAGAGTCGCTAGGCACTATACGGAGCCCAGCGCTATAATCTGTAGACCAGGCGTTGCCACGGAGATCTGAGGATTCTTCAGAGGGTAATCCACATCAGGCCTCAGGAGGTAGCCGCAACGAAAGATCCGGTTGAGACCTTAATGACTCTCGGAGCAAAGGCCTGCCGAGATGTTGGCTAGGGCGCCGAGTGCGCCGACGTTGCGATGGTTCCGGCCGGTCCAGTGCCAGCCAATCCGGGACCGGAAACGGCTCGATCTGCAGGAAACTAAATAAGGCCTCCAAATCTGAGAAATGGCGCAGGAGGAAGGTGGCTGACTCTTTCCTGACGACTACGTGGAACGGGTGTCCCCATCTATAAGTGGCTCCCGCCGCTTTGATCTTCTCTAATAATGGGTGCACGAGACGCCGCATGTAGAGCGTGCGTGGAGAGACATCTGGATAGATCGAGACCCTGCATTCATCCACCGTAACCGGACTATGTGACCACGCACCTCGAATGATTAAATCCTTGTCCGAATAGTAATTCAGTCGGCACAGGACATCACGGGGGTTGGATGGGTCATTCGGACCGGGCCGAGAGACCCTATGAACACGGTCCAATAAAAATGTCGCTTCCAACGGCCTATTAGTGACCGTATTAAAGACGCCGGTTATCCTGGCCGGAAGGTCATCTCTGGGACCCAGGTCTGGGAGGCCTTTGACGGATATTGTTCCTACGACCCCTGTTTTCCTGGTCATCCAACTGTAATGCCAGGGACTGTATGTGTGTTCTGTTGGAAATGGCTGCCTGCTCCAGAGCTAGCACTCTGCTGTCAATAAAGGAGACCGTTTGGTCAGTGTTAGCAATCCTAGTGTCCACCCTATCCACTTCTTGTTGTAAGGCAGCGATGTCTTGTTGGTGGGATTGTTCAATCCTAGTTACCAGGGAATCTAAGTCCTGTCTGGTTGGGAGAGCTTGGATCAGTTCCCTGAGCAGGTGCAAATCCGCATGCAATGCGGGCTGTAAGGGGACAGAGTCTGGGCTTCTGGGCAGGGACAAGGTGGCTGGCTGAAATACAGCTCCAGATAGGACAGGGGACACAGGCGGTACCTCATTGTTGCTGGCCCCAGGCTTTGGTGCGGTCGTCTGCCCCTGTGCTTGAGATCCTGCTGATGCGTGCTGTAGGCCGGTGGATCTGCACGTGGCAGGCTGCAGTGCCGGGTCCGCCATGACACCTGGGAGCTCCTGAGTAGCGGGCGTCGTTGAAAAGAAGCGCTCCATGCTGGCACTCCGCGTCTGCGAGCAAGGTAAGGAGCGGGAGGGTGTAGAGCCTTGTCCCCGATGCTTTGCGGGCATCTCCTGCCGGTTTTAGACGGGCTCAGGCTGCTGCTAAGCACTCTGCTGCACGGAGCTCCCCCGAGACGCGTGTTCACTCTGCCATAGCTAAGCTCCGCCCCGGGAGAACCCTTTTAACAATTTTTGGGGTGTGTGTCTCCAATGGCATAAGCTGGGCATGACATATTTGCCACTGAATGGTATATCTAGGGAAAAATATACATTTTTAAATTGCCACATCCGCAGCACATTCTTTTATGGAAAAGACCTGTGGGGTGAAAATGCTCACTACACCCTTTAATAAATGCCTTGAGGGGTGTCGTTTCCAAATGGGGTCACTTCTCAGGGGTTTCTTTTTATTATTTCACATCTGAGCCTCTGCAGTTGTGAACCAATACTTTGTAAATCACCAAATTAGGCCTCAATTTGACATGGTACTCTTTCACTCTTGAGCCTGGTCGAATGTCCAGGCAAAAGATTAGGGCCACATGTAGGGTGTTTCTAAAACCGGGAAACACAGCATAATAATTAGAGAGCTGTACTGTTATGGTGGCATAAGCTGGGCACCACATATTGGCATATCTATGGAAAAAATCCCATTTTCACTCTGCAACATGGAGAGCACACTCATTTCTACAAAACACCTGCAGGATTAAAATGCTTACTACACCCCTAGGTAAATGCATTGAGGGGTTTAGTTTCCAAAATTGGATCACTTCTGGGGGGTTTCCACTGTTCTGGGCCCACAGGCGCCCAGAAACCAATCAAGCAACATCTGCGTTTTTTTTCCTTTATTTGTTGAGAAAATGAAAAATTTGCGCTAAAGCTACGTCTTATTGAAGAAAAAGAATTGTTTTTATTTTCACTGCCCAATTCTAATAAAATCTATGAAACATCTGTGGGGTCAAAATGCTCACTACACCCCTAGATGAATTCCTCAAGAGGCGTAGTTTCCTAAATGGTCACTTTTTGGGCGTTTTCATGTTTTGTCCCCTCAGGGGCTTTGCAAATGCAACCTGGCCTCTGCAAACCATTCCTGCTAAATGTGATCTCTAAAAGCCAAACAGCGCTCTCTCTGTTTTAAGCCCTGCCGTGTGTCCAAACAGCCGGTTATTACCACATTTGGGGTATTGTTTTACTCGGGAGAAATTGCTTTACAAATTTTGCGGTGCTTTTTCTCCTTCAGTCCGTGTGTAAATGAGAAAAAATTAGCTACACCTACATTTTCTTTGAAAAAATGTAGATTTTTATTTCCAGGGCTTACTTCCAATAATTTCCGCAAAAAAACTGTGGGCTCAAAACGCTCATTATACCCCTAGATAATTTCCTCAATGGGTGTAGTCTCCAAAATGGGGTCACTTGTCGGGAAGTTTCCACTGTTTTGTCCCCTCAGGGACTTTGCAAATGCGACATGGCCTCCGCAAACCATTCCTGCTAAATGTGAACTCCAAAAGCCAAATGGCGCTCCATCCTTTCTAAGCCCTGCAGTGTGTCCAAACAGCCGTTTATTACCACAAAAAAAATGCTAAGCCTACATTTTCTTTGAAAAAAAAGTTTGATTTTAATTTTCACGGCCTACTTCCAATAATTTCTGTAAAAAACCTGCGTGGTCAAAATGCTCACTATACCCCTAGATAATTTCCTTGAGGTGTGTAGTTTCCCAATTGGGGTCACTTTTGGGGGATTTTCACTGTTTCGGCACCGCAAGAGCCCTTCAAACCCGACATGGTGCCTAAAATATATTCTAATAAAAATAAGGCCCCAAAATCCTCTAGGTGCTCCTTTGCTTCGGAGGCTGGTGCTTCAGTCCAGTAGCGCACTAGGACCACATGTGGGATATTTCCAAAAACTGCAGAACCTGGGCAATAAATATTGAGTTGCATTTCACTGGTAAAACCTTCTGTGTTATAAAGCGAAAAAATATTAAAAATTTATTTCTGCAAAAAAACATTACATTTGTAAATTTCACCTCTACTTTGCTTTAATTCATTTGAAACGTCTAAAGGGTTAAAAAACTTTCTAAATGCGGTTTTGATTAGTTTGAGGGGTGAAGTTTTTTAAATGGGGTGACTTTTTGGGGGTTTCTAATATATAAGGCTGTGAAGGATGATTTATTTGCTTATATTCTCTGTATGAAATTACATTGTGAATTATCAAGCAGGATGCCGAATTACTAAGATATGTATTACGTGAAAGTGATTATAATAATGTCTAAATTATTTAGTTTCGTGCAGCAGCCATCTTGTCTGGAATTCCCATCTTGGTTTTATTGTAGTGAATAGAAAAGTCATTGTTCCTTTAATACAAGTAATGTTGATTTCGTATGTTTTATCTTTGACTTTGGTTCCCATGCGAAGTTGGTAGAGAATGGACAGGGAGTAAGAAGGAAGGGTGGCAAGTATGCGTGAAGGAAGGTCTCCCCCATCTCCACGGGAACATTCTGTCCAAAAGAGATAAGGCCAACTGCAAAACCTAATGTGTGAAGAATTATAATGATGTATCTGGGATGTATTTTATTGTATGCTTTTTACTGAATAACAAATATTGTCACATTGTCTCGGATTGGTTAACCTCAAGCCTACACCCCTTCTGAATTTCAGTTTAACAGTTTGAGTCTGGTAATAAATCCTTCAGAGGAGCATTTTGAGCATATCAGCAGCGTCTGTGTGTTTTCTTCTCCTCTCTCAATATATATCGGTGAAATATCCTAATTAGGATACTGACTAATGGGGTCTGGCCTTGAGAGTCTGTTTGGACGCATATAAATTTTAGTCTAATATATTTTGAGCGATGGATTTCCACAAGGCCCTCAAAGCCACTTCAGAACTGAACTGGTCCCTGAAAAAATAGCCTTTTGAAATTTTCTTGAAAATTTGAGAAATTGCTGCTAAAGTTCTAAGCCTTGTAACATCCTAGAAAAATAAAAGGATGTTCAAAAAACGATGCCAATCTAAAGTAGACATATGGGGGAGGTTAGTTAGGAACATTTGTGTGTTATAACTGCCTGTCTTACAAGCAGATACATTTAAATTGAGAAAAATGCTAATTTTTCGCTAAATTTTGGTGTTTTTCACAATTAAATACTGAACATATCGAGCAAATTTTGCCAGTAACCTAAAGTACAATGTGTCACGAGAAAATCTCAGAATCGCTTGGATAGGTAAAAGAATTCCAGAGTTATTACCACATAAAGTGAAATATGTCAGTGTTGTGGATTATAAGTATGTTTGTGACTCCACTTCCTCTTTTACAACGGCCCCTGCATCCGGGAATACACCCTAACCATATATATATACATAGAGAGAAAGAGAGAACCAATGTATGAGTACCACGCACAGCCTAAAGTCAGAAGGAAAGCCCCTTTTTGTGACAGCATATAAGCTTGAGTGTAATGCATAATAAATGAGATCTACTTTGACCCTACCCTTGGTGTCAGTGTATTTTCTTCCGTGCGCACGCTAAAGCTGAACCTACTGAATTTGGACCAGGCAGTCAACTGACGAGTATACCTGAGTATACATCCATAACATCAGATTTGAAAAATGAGGCTCTGTCAGGAAGGTCAAAAGTGGCCACAGCGGGAAGGGGTTAAAGCGGATCAGTGCGTTTGTTGAGACACCCGTGTGATTTCCGTTGTCACTCTCCATCCGTTCCGTTTTAAACTGAGGTTGTGTTTGTTTGTCTTCCGCTTTAAACAGTCCATTTAGGGCCTGTTCAGATCAGCGTTCGCTTTCCGTTCCGGGGTTACGTCGGAGGTTTCTGTCGGGTGAACCTCGCAACGGAAAGTGAAACTGAAACCACAGCTTCCGTTTCCATCACCATTGATATCAACCATTCCAGCAGGTTTCAGTTTTAACGACGGAATCAATAGCGGAGTAGACTGCGCTATTGATTCCGTCAGAAAACCGGAAACCTGCCGGAATGGTGACGAACGGAAACCATTAGCAATGTTTCCGTCACCATTGATATCAATGATGACGGAAACGGAAGCTGTAGTTTTAATCTCACTTTCGGTTGCGGGGTTCACCATACAGAAACCTCCGACGTAACCCCGAAACGGAAAGCCAACGCTGATGTGAACAGGCCCTAAAACCCATCTTGTGTGTTGACTGCAGGGAACTTTGACACAGTTTAACGTACATGGTTTTGACTGACCCATAGGCGTCAATGGGCAAGACGGAAACTGAACGACAGACAGACGTAGGACATGTTCTACTGTTGACTGCCACGCAGTTCTGTTAAAACGGGTGTGCATGGCCCCATAGAAAACCTCCGCCGGAACCACTCAGTGGAACACAGACAGTGATGTGAACAGGCCCTAGGGGGCTCTCACCTGGAAAGCGCATGCCCTCGGCCTGGTAACCTTGGTCTTTCAACGCCTCCACCAATCTCCGAGCCTGGGTGCTCTTTCCAGCCCTATCTGCCCCTTCTAGAACAATTAAAGCGCCACGACGTCCTGCCATTTTACAGTCACTGCAGTAGAACGCAGCCGGGAACTTTAACACTTCCGTTACAAATATCGCGCTTACTCGAGAGCCAATCATATATGACCCTAATGGGCGCGCTCCAATAACCTTTGAGGGGTGTGCCGATCTGCTTTACAGCTAATGGCTTGTCACACGCAAAAACCTCCGGGTAGATTTCGCCCAATGGGAAGGGCGCTCAGCCCAGACAACGCACCAATCACGAAGGTGAGCGGACCATACAGGGGGCGGGATCAAAGAAAAAAAAAAACAACCCATCGACTTGCACAGAGCGCGGGCTGTCCAGCCTAATGAATATTAATCAACCAGGCATCCAACCCGCCGCGCCGGAAACGCACTGCTCATGAATAAACCAGCGAGTCGCTGAGCGGGATTGAGATCTGAGGAAGGAAACGCTCGGACTTTGCGAACATGGCGACTGCGATGTACCTCGAACACTACCTGGACAGTGAGTGCGGGGGCAAGAGGGATTAACAGGCTGGGTAGTCGGAGACGTTATTGCGTGGCGCGGGAGGGTTAGAATAAGAATCCACCGATCGTCTTATTAAAACTGCGTCACCACTTTGCGGGCGCGTACTCCTTGCATTTAGTTTTACGTAATGACGTACAGAGCTTACGTAACTAAAATGATCAAGGAAAACTTTATTGAAACTGGCAATCTATATTATTACACTTATTTCGAGTGTAACAGCCAAATACAAAATGACCGTTACTATAGTTCACATTCCGCAGGGTGGGTGTATGTGTCTATCTCGTGTTTGTTGTCTCAGGATGTGGTTCCGTTAAAAAAAAAAAAAAAGTGTCTTGTGTGTTTTGCTTTCATAGCTGTATAATGCGTTGGTTTAGTTAATCGTTTGTCATAATGGTCAATATATAAGGTTGGCCTCTAAAACAACCCCCCCCCCCCCCATTATGGAAACGAAAAAATAGTAAATATACATTTTGATTTGTCAGCTGAGAAATATGTATTTTATTGTCTACAGCTCCCATGTGAGTTGTCACCCAGCTTTCTGACTAGTTCTCAGTGACACAAGGGGAGAGAGAGCGAAATAAACTCCTGAAGAGATGGATTTGCTGTTCAGGAGCCCAAGAAAGCCGCATGGGTTGTTACCCAGCTTTCCCGGATGCAGATATAACTGCACACTACCTTGTGGTGTTAAAGGGGTTGTCCACTACCGGACAACTGATGACCCATCCACTGGATAGGTCATCAGTACATGATCTGTGGGGGTCCGACACCCGCCGTTCGGGCACCGGGCGTACATGCCGGAAGCAGTTGGCCACGGAATAGCAGCTGAGCTCTGCTCCTATACAAGTAAATATCCGGTGGATAGGTTATCAGTTGTCTGGTAGTGGTATTCCTCAGGAAAGCTTCTGACTAAGGGTATGTTCACACGGCCTATTTACGGACGTAATTCGGGCTTTTTTGCCCCGAATTACGTCTGAAAATAGCGCCTCAATAGCGCTGACAAACATCTGCCCATTGAAAGCAATGGGCAGACGTTTGTCTGTTCACACGAGGCGTATATTTACGCGCCGCTGTCAAATGACTCCAATGAATAGCAGCGCTAATTACGGCCGTAATTGACGCGGCGTTCAAGAGCCTGCACATGCCGGTACGGCTGAAATTACGGGGATGTTTTCAGGCTGAAACATCCCCGTAATTTCAGCCGTAACGGACGCCCTCGTGTGAACATACCCTTAAAGGGAGTGTCGCTAGAAATGTTCTTTATATTTTTTTTTAGTTAAACAATTATTATTTAAAGAGGCTCTGTCACCAGATTTTGCAGCCCCTATCTGCTATTGCAGCAGATCGGCGCTGCAATGTAGATTACAGTAACGTTTTTATTTTTAATAAACGAGCATTTTTGGCCAAGTTATGACCATTTTTGTAGTTATGCAAATGAGGCTTGCAAAAGTCCAAGTGGGCGTGTTTAAAAGTAAAAGTCCAAGTGGGCGTGTATTATGTGCGTACATCGGGGCGTTTTTAATACTTTTACTAACTGGGCGTTCTGATGAGAAGTATGTGTTACATGTGTAGATTACAGCAGTGTTTTTTTATTTAGATAAACGATCATTTTTGACGGAGTTATGACCTATATTAGCTTTATGCTAATGAGTTTCTCAACGGACAACTGGGCGTGTTTTACTTTTTGACCAAGTGGGCGTTGTACAGAGGAGGGTATGACGCTGACCAATCAGCGTCATACACTTCTCTCCATTAATTTACTCTGCACACAGCGATATAGCTATGTGCAGTCACATAAACACACTATAACGTTACTGCAGTGTCCTGACAATGAATATACATCACCTCCAGCCAGGACGGGATGTGTATTCCCAATCCTGACCACTTCTCTTTGATGCACAGCACAGCGAGATCTCGCTGTAAATGACAGCTTAGAGCGTAATCTCGCGAGACGTCCTGGCTGGAGGTAATGTATATTCATTGTCAGGACACTGCAGTAATGTTATAGTGTGTTTATGTGGCTGCACATAGCGATATAGCTATATCGCTATCTGCTGTGTATATGAATGGGGAGAAGTGTATATGACGCTGACCAATCGGCGTCACCGTCCTCTGTACAACACCCACTTGGTCATAAAGTAAAACACGCCCAGTTGTCCATTGAGCAACTCATTAGCATAAAGCTAATATAGGTCATAACTGTCAAAAATGATCGTTTATCTAAATAAAAAAACACTGCTGTCACCTACATTACAGCGCCGATCACGTCATGTACAATATAGGCCACTTATAATGTGGTGACAGAGCCTCTTTCAGTTGGGAGCTTTTCCGGGCGTATATGTTAATCGTAGGTCAAAAAATGCAATGTGCACAGCGCCTAAGTGGCTGAATAGCATTTTAATAAATTTGACAGAAGAGAACAACTAAAGACCGTGGCAATTTATCTCAAATAAACTCTCTATAGGGAATATTCACTTTCCTAACCTGTGGATTTGCAATAAATGTTTGAGAACACACCTTTAACCGCTTCCCGACCGCCCACTGTATATTCACGTCGGCAGTTGCTGGGCTCTGTGCAGCGCCTACGTGAATTCACGGTGGGTGTTAAAAGCACGATCCGGGTGTCTCAGAGTATCGCTGACACCCGGATCGTGCTGTTATCACCTGCCTCTGGTCCCGGAGATATGATTGGTGCCTGATTAGTTCAAGTCCCGGTCATGTGATCACAGGGAAAGTGTGTTGTAGCAATGAACTGGAAAGTTTGTTACTACAACAAACTGGAAAGTTTGTTGCTACAACAAACTTTCCCGGGGACCGATTGCGGGTGCTGCAGTCGGTTATAAGGCAGAACCGGGGGCCATACAACAGCCCCCGGGTCTGCCATGCACACAGCCTATGAGAACCAGCCGGAGGCAGGTCCTCATAAGCTTCCTGTCAGTGTGACTCTCAGCGTCACACTGACAGTATATACTACGTTACACTACCTAGGTAGTGTAATGTATTATAGCAGCGATCAGTGCTGCCAGCCTTCAAGTAAAAAGTAAAAAATAAAGTAATAAAAATGTTTTATAAAAGTGTAAAAACAAGTTATAAAAGTTACAAAAACAAAAAATGCTTTTTTTCCTATAATAAGTCTTTTATTCTAGGAAAAAAATGAAAATGTTAAAAAAAAGTACACATATTTGTTATCACAGCGTTCATAACGACCCAAACTATAAAACTATAATATTATTTTTCCCGCACGGTGAACACTGCAAAAAAAATAATGAAAAAATTTCAGAATCACTATTTTTTGGTCATCAACCCTCCCAAAATATAGAATAAAAAGTGATCAAAAAGTCGCATCTACCCCAAAATAGTACCAATAAAAACGACAACCCGTCCCGCAAAAAACAAGCCCTTACGCCGCTTTTTTGACGGAAAAATAAAAAGTTATGGCTCTCAGAATATGGTGACACAGAAAATAAATAATTTTATAGAAAAGTGATTTTATTGCGCAATCGCCACAAAACATAAAAAACTATATACATCTGGTATCGCCGTAATCGTACCGACCCGCAGAATAAAGTAAAATGTCATTTATACCGCACGGTGAACACTGTAAAAAAAAAAATACAAAAAACATTGTCAGAATTTATGTTTCTTTATCACTTTGCCAAAAAAATCTAATAAAAAGTGATAAAAAAAAATCACATGTACCCTAAAATGGTACCAATGAAAAGTACAGATTGTCCCGCAACAAATAAGCCCTCACACGGCTCCGGTGGAGAAAAAATAAAAAAGTTCTGGCTCTCAGAATATGGCGATGCAAAATGTGCAGAGTGTTCCAAAAGCGGATGAGATCGGGCGCCATTTATCAGTGCGACATTGGCCACATATCTGCGAATTATTATTTATGTACCCCATTATTATGCCCTGATGTACTCCGCACAGCTTACATATGCCCCCACATTATAAATTCAAATACCAGCAAAACCCCAAACAGAACAGTTACCAAGCAAAATCTGCGCTCCAAAAGCCAAATGGTGTTCCCTCCCTTCTGAGCCCCACAGTGTGCCCAAGCACCAGCTTACGTTCACATATATGATGTTTTATATCCGGGAGAACCCGCTCAACATTGTATGAGGTATTTGTCTTCAGTGGCACAAACTGGGCACAACGTATTGTGCATTAAAATGGCATATCAGTGGAAAATTGTAATTTTCAATTTGCACCATCTGCTGCGCATAACGCCTTCGCGCACCACGACTTAATAGCATCTCGTGGTGCGAGGGGTTATATATGGAGCGGACTCACGCGCTGCGCCCGCTCCATATTCTGCAGGTGTCCGCTGTGTATTACAGCTGACACCCGGGACTAACGGACAGGAACAGCGATCGCGCTTACAGGAGCCTGTAAAATGACATTATACTGCAATACATTAGTATTGCAGTGTATTGTACCAGCGACCTAATGATTGCTCGTTCCAGTCCACTAAAGGGACTTTTGGGAGGTTTCCACTGTTTTGGTACCTCAGGGGCTTTGCAAATGCGAGATGACACCCGAAAACCATTCCAGCTAAATTTGAGCTCCAAAAGCCAAATATTGTTCCTTCCCTTCTGAGTCCTGCTGTGGGTCCAAACAGCAGTTTATTACCACATATGGTGTATTGCTGTAATCAGGACAAATTGCTTTACAAATTTTGGGGTGATTTTTCTCCTTTATTCATTGTAAAAATTAAACATTTCTAAAAAAGTCGATTTTATTATTTATTTTTTTTTCATTTTCACGGCCTAATTCCACTAAATTCAGCAAAAAAACTGTGGGGTCAAAATGCTAACTATACCCCTAGAAAAATTCCTTGAGGGGTGTAGTCTTCAAAATGGGGTCAGTTTTGCGGGGATTCCACTGTTTTGCTCCCTCCAGGGCGTTGCAAACGCGACATGGCACTGAAAAACAATCCAGCAAAATCTGCGCTTCAAAATCCAAATGGCGCTCCTTCCCTTCTGAGCTCTGCCGTGGGTCCAAACAGCAGTTTAGTACCACATATGGGGTATTGGTGTAATCGGGAGAAGTAACTTTACAAGTTTTGGGGTGCTTTTTAATCTTTATTCCTTGCAAATATTATTTTTTTTTATATTTTTTCCGAAAAAAAGTAGATTTTCACTTTCACAGACATACTCCAATAAATATAGCAAAAGACCTGTGGGGTCAAGATGCTAACTATACCCCTAGATAAATTCTTTGAGGGGTGTAGCTTCCAAAACCGTCTCACTTTTCGGGGATTTCCACTGTTTGGGCACCACAAGACCTCTTCAAACCTGACCTGGTGCCTAAAATATATTCTAAAAAAAGGAGGCTCCAAAATCCACCAGGTGCTCCTTTGCTTCTGAGGCCGGTGTTTCAGTCCATTACCGCACTAGGGCCACATGTGGGATATTTCTAAAAACTGCAGATTCTGGGCAATAAATATTGAGTTGCATTTCTCTGGTAAAACCTTCTGTGGTACAGAAAAAAAAAGTATTACAAATCAATTTCCACAAAAAAAATAAAATTTGTAAATTTCACCTGTACTTTGCTTTAATTCCTGTGAAGCGCCTAAAGGGTTAAAAAACTTTCTGAATGCTGTTTTGAATACTTTGAGGGGTGCAGTTTTTAATATGGGGTGATTTATGGGGTCTATCTAGTACATAAGGCCCTCAAAGCCACTTCAGAACTGAACTGGCCCCTGTAAAAATAGCCTTTTGAAATTTTCTTGAAAATGTGAGAAATTGCTGCTAAAGTTCTAAGCCGTGTAACGTCCTAGAGAAATAAAATAATGTTCAAAAAACAATGCAAATATAAAGTAGACATATGGAATATGTAAAATAGTAACTATTTTGTGTGGTATTACTATCTGTTTTACAAGCAGATACATTTAAAATGAGAAAAAACATAATTTTTGCAAATTTTCTCTAAATTTTGGCGGTTTTCACAAATAAGCAATGAATTTATTGATCAAATTTTTCCACTAACATAAAGTACAATATGTCACGAGAAAACAATCTCAGAATCGCTTGGATAGGCAATGGCATTCCAGAGTTATTAACACATAAATTGACACATGTCAGATTTGAGAAAATGGGGCTTGTCATGAAGGTCAAAATGAGCTCGGTCTTGAAAGGGTTAAAAATCTATTTTTATTTGGTTTCTACAGCTCTTTTTGCAGACCTGTGTCTCCATGGTAACAGACAGCAAAAAATCTTTTTGTAGTCTGATCCTGTAATTGTACTTCTATCTGTCCCCTACTACTTACTATGGCCCCATGCACACGACCATATTTTCATCTATTTGTAGTCATTGCATCCGTATATACGGATCTGTAAAAAAAGAGGGAGGCTGCAAATGTCACCAACATGTTGCATATCAACGTTCCAGTAAATACGGACGATTTACAGATGCGCATCTGTAGCCGTCCGTAGTTATGGAAGTGCCCATAGGTTTAGATGGGAGACTCTGTGCCGTAATTGCGGACAAGAATAGGACAGGTTCTATATATTTTTTTCAGCACGGACACCCATCTGTAAAAATACTGAAGGTGTCTGTGGCCAATAGAATTGAATGGGTCCATAATTACGGATAAAAAAAAAAACTGTGCATGGGGCCTAATATAGCCGGAAGTAGGGGGAGAGATAGAAGGGAGTATTACTTCAGGATCAGACTGCGCAGGGTTTATTTTTACTCTGTTACCATGGAGACATATTGGCGTGCATAGGAGTTGTAGACTCAAAAATATTGACACAAAAAAAAACTATTTGCTAAGTTACTTCATTTTTCATTTTAAATGTATTGAAACAATAAAAATGGATGCAATGGTGGACCGCAAGTTTTTGCAACTTAAATGGATGCAAAGACTAATGCCGAACTAAAACAAACGGAAGGTAGACTATCCGTTTTTTGATGGATTCATCAGACCGGCTATTCAAAAAATAAACCGATGTATTGGAGTACGGACTCATAGACTTTCTATTGAGCCCGTACTCCGATACATTGATTTCTGGAAAAGGCCGAACAGAAACGAAGTGGCTGAGCGCTCACACAATTGCCTCTGCCGTTTCGTTTTAGCGATTGGTGGGGGTTTCAGTGCTCGGACCCCCACCAATCAAAACTTCTGGCGCGTCACTATGACATGTCAGAAGTTTGTCGACCGTTTAGTTTGTCCTTTTTAATATTCTTTGGTCAAGTGTTGATTCAGTCTGATTGCTTCTTGTGATCAGGAGGGAATTTTTGTTTTTTTCTTTTAGGGTAGGAAAGCACTGGGTGTAAACACTGCAGATTTTCCGCAACGGATTTAATGTTGTAAAATCCGCAGCATATTACAGTAGCAGCAGTGTAAAAAAATCAGCCGAGAAACCGCAAATATATTGACCTGCAGTGCTTTGTTTTGTTTTTTTTTAATCCGCAGCATGTTAATTTATGATGCGGAATCGCTGCTCTTGTTGCAGGTGTCGCTGTAGAATTTAGTATGTCCGTTAACGTTGGACATTATCTGCATTTGTCCATGAGTTCCAAATTAGTGAATGCTCTCTCAATGGTGGATCTGAGAGAGGCCGGCCGGAGAGACCATGACACGTAGCTTCAGTGTTCAAACGATCTCTGCCCACAGGGGGCGATCCATCTTTATTTATAGGAAAATTAGAGTAGTTGGTAACCTCGTACTTGCAAACATAAACATTCTATATATGGTAATATCCCAAAACTCCACATATGGTATAATGACAGGAAAGGTGTAGGCTTTGGTTTCAGCCAATCATCTACAATATGATAATGACTCTGATTCAGCCAATAAGAATTATTTCAATGCATTATAATAATACTTCACCCTCCAAGCCCCAGGTGGCCTGAACCTTGTCCCATGGGAAGGACACACATTTCAGATACACATGTTAATGTGTCTACTTCTTATCTGCAGTCTCCATTCTCTAGTGAGATAAGTTTTAATTAATTAAACAGAGGCCTGAATCCAAGGCTGACCTATAGTAAACAGTCATTGTCCATTCCAGCAAGGCTATTTGATCTGCTCTTTACAAGAGTAATAAAACATTCAATTCAAGAACACATAACATAGAATTGCTTCAGGACATCTGCTGACATTTACTTTTTACTTATTAACCTCAAGATGGCTCCTTCAGGCCAAAAGATGGATTCCAATGATCCAAAATGGACGCCTACCATACAAGATGGAGTCCATGCAAAATGTTATCTTTTAAAGAGGCTCTGTCACCAGATTTTGCAACCCCTATCTGCTATTGCATGTGATCGGCGCTGCAATGTAGATTACAGTAACGTTTTTATTTTTAAAAAAACGAGCATTTTTGGCCAAGTTATGACCATTTTTGTATTTATGCAAATGAGGCTTGCAAAAGTCCAAGTGGGCGTGTTTAAAAGTAAAAGTCCAAGTGGGCGTGTATTATGTGCGTACATCGGGGCGTGTTTACTACTTTTACTAGCTGGGCGTTCTGACGAGAAGTATCATCCACTTCTCTTCACAACGCCCAGCTTCTGGCAGTGCAGACACAGCGTGTTCTCGAGAGATCACTCTGTGACGTCACTTCCCCAGGTCCTGCATCGTGTCGGACGAGCGAGGACACATCGGCACCAGAGGCTACAGTTGATTCTGCAGCAGCATCGGCGTTTGCAGGTAAGTCGATGTAGCTACTTACCTGCAAACGCTGCTGCAGAATCAACTGTAGCCTCTGGTGCCGATGTGTCCTCGCTCGCCTGACACGATGCAGGACCTGTGAGTGACGTCACAGCGTGATCTCTCGAGAACACGGCTGTGTCTGCACTGTCAGAAGCTGGGCGTTCTGAAGAGAAGTGGATGATACTTCTCATCAGAGCGCCCAGCTAGTAAAAGTAGTAAACACGCCCCGATGTACGCACATAATACACGCCCACTTGGACTTTTACTTTTAAACACACCCACTTGGACTTTTGCAAGCCTCATTTGCATAAATACAAAAATGGTCATAACTTGGCCAAAAATGCTCGTTTTTTAAAAATAAAAACGTTACTGTAATCTACATTGCAGCGCCGATCTGCTGCAATAGCAGATAGGGGCTGCAAAATCTGGTGACAGAGCCTCTTTAAACATATTCTAATCACTTTCAAAAAAACAATATATGTTCACACATATAAAGATAATTAAAATATTTTTGACACAGGTTTTCCCCATTGAATTCAATGGGGAGTTAAAACTCACAACGAAGACTTGTGTGTGTGTTGCAACTTTTGCGGCGGAAATGCGATTCTGCCGAAAGTGAGAACAAACACAACTTTTATTTTTTTAATGTAAAATGAATTTTAAAAACAACGTAATCCTCTATTCTGAGTGCAGCGGAGACCTCCTGTGTTGTTTTTTTTTTTTTCCATTTAGTTTTTACCTTCTGGATCGATAGGGGTTAAACAGACTTCCAAGGCTATGTTCACACTGATTTTCAGCCGTTTTTTAAGCAACTTGCGTTTTTCGCTGCATTTTTTACGGCCGTTTTTGGAGCTGTTTTTCTATAGTCAATGAAAAACTGCTCAAGAAGTGACGTACTACTTTTTCGCAGGCGTCTTTTTGCGCTCCGGTTTTTGAAAATGAGGCGGGAAAAAAAGAAACTCCCCGTTGATAGAGAACGCCGTATTTCCCATTGAAATCAATGGGCAGATGTTTGTAGGCGTTCTGCTTCCGTTTTTTCAGGTGTTTTTCCGGGCGTAAACGCCCCGAAATACGCCTGAAAAATGCTACGTGTTAGGGTATGTTCACACGCACTATTTACAGATGTAATTCAGGCGTTTTACGCCTGGAATTACGGCTGAAAATACTGCTTGAAAGCGTCGGTAAACATCTGCCCATTCATTTGAATGGGTTTTACGATGTACTGTGCAGACTGTCCTTTTTTTTATTTTTTACGTAAAAAAGATGCCCGCGTCAAAGAAGTGCCTGTCACTTCTTGGGACGTAATTGGAGCCGTTTTCCATTGACTCCATAGAAAAACAGCTCCATTTACGTCCGTAATGGACGCTGCGAAAAAGCACAAGCCATTACGTCTGAAATTACGGAGCTGTTTTCGCCTGAAAACAACTCCGTAATTTCAGCCGTAACGGACGTGCACGTGTGAACATACCCTTACGCTTATTCCTTTCATTTCTCATCTCTTGGTTGAACTTGATGGTCATGTATCCTATTTCTATTTATTTTTTTGAACCGTGCTATAAAACGATAGTTTTAGCACAAAAAAAAAAGCTATTACATATTTATTGAAGGAAAAAAACAATGTTGTAGCGAGTTAATCGTGCAATGAATTATTATTTTTTCCTACAGGTATCGAAAATTTGCCTTGTGAACTCCAAAGAAATTTCCAGCTTATGAGTGACCTGGATCAGAGAACAGAGGGTATGTTCTGTGTATTTAGCTTTTATGGAAGTGTAGTCTTCGTAGCCCAGCAAAAAAAAAAAGTAAAATTGTTTTGCGTGGATATTACAAAGTGATTCTCATGACTGATGCAGCTTTACCAACGCGGAGCTTCGTTCTTCAGATCCCATGTGTACCAGTGCTTGCCTATTTTTCTCCACTTCATGGTTTTTCAACTTGGGTACAAGAAATAATTGGTTAATTGTTCATGTGAATCGCAGTAAACACTCCTGAATCCATTCTGATGGAAAGCCTTGTGATGTTCCCTGCTATTTACATGTAAGGCAGCAACATAACTGTTACTGTGGCCCTATGACAACCCACTATGAAATATGCTGTATGTAGATACCGTGTACCGTCATTATGGTAAAATCCCAAATTTCGATCTCTGCAACCACGTGCTCCTGGAGTGATAAATAGTATCATACAGCGTCCGCCTTAGTCATATATGTTGTTTTTTTATTTTCTTATAATGTTTACAGATAAAAAGAAAGAGATTGATGCATTGGCCAGTGAGTATATTGCCAAGGTGCGGGACCTGACCCCCGAACAGAGAGTACAACATCTACAGCGTATCCAGAATGCTTATGGCAAGTGCAAAGAGTACAGTGATGACAAAGTGCAGTTAGCAATGCAGACCTATGAAATGGTAAGAGAAGGAAGGGGGGGTGACGACAAAACGGCTGCTGTACTTTACTTTTCAATCCATGGCAAGTTTTGTATTTCACCATTAGGGTATGTTCACACCACCTATTTTCAGCAGTTTTTCGGGCCGTAAACGGCGGAAAAATCGGAAAGCAGGACTCCCACAAACATCTGCCCATTGATTTCAATGGGAAATACAGCGTTCTGTTCCAATGGGGTGTTTGTTACGCAGACGTTATTGAAAACGGTTGCGTAAAAAAAAGTCTCGAAAAAAAGTGTATTTCACTTATTGAGCCGTTTCTGGAGCAGTTTTTCATTGACTCAATAGAAAAAACGCTGTGAAAAACGCTTGTTTGAGTAAAAAACGGCTTAAAATCAGGAGCTGTTTTCCCTTGAAAGCCGCTCCGTATTTTCAGACTTTTGTTAAACGTGTGAACATAGCCTTACTTTTGCTGAAAGAGAAAAAATATATTTACAAAGGAAAAAACTGGATCAGAAGCAAAGGGTCTCCTGTCGTGAACTTTAACCCACTCGTTGCTGGTACTGTTTTCTCACTTTTGACATCCACAAATAAACCTGATTTAGGCCTGATGCACACAACCGTGGTGATTTTGCGGTCTGCAAAACCACGGATCTGTTGTCTGTATTTGCGGTCCTTTCGTTCGCAAAAAAACCTTTCTCAACATATGTCATCAGTATTCACGGATCCGCAAAATAAAAGTAAGGCTGGAATTGATGTCACCAGTTTGTCCCAACCCCATGAGTAGGTCACGTGATCCGCAAAAACGAACAGTCCTGAGTTCTTGCAGCCCCCACATGGATCGGTGAACATCACGGTCGGTTGCATGGGGCCGTATGAATGGATGGGTCGAGTTTTATCCGCAAAATTGCGGATAGCCCACAGACAAAAAACACGATCATGTGCATTAGGCCTTATAAGGTAAAGAATCATTATATACTCCTATATTTTCTAAAATTAGACAACCTTTACATTGTGAAAATGTTACCCAGCACTTTACATTCATGGACACCTTTTGTAAAAATTAAAATGCATAAAAATTGCCTCTGGCTCATTGGTAATAGGGGTAATAACCTGAAGAGAGGTACCTGTACTGCCCCCTAGGGGGTTCACTCAAAAGCTGTACAGGGGGATAGATCACCGTAACCGTGTATGATCTTTCTTCCTGCTGTCACTTTCAGCTTCTCTCCTCACAACCCCTCTCTTAGGCTTGCTTTACATGGTTGTGTTCGGTCCGTGAATTGCATAATGTATGTCGGCCGTATTTCCTGGACCAAACACAGTTCAGGGAGCCGGACTCCTAGCATCCTAGTCATCCGTGATGCTGAGAGTCACTGCCTCCCTGTAGGAATACTGTCCTGTACTAAAAACATGATTACAGTATTCCTGCGGAGAGGCAGAGACTCCTAGCATAATAGAGAAGTATAATGCTAGGAGTCCGGCTCCCTGAACTGTGTTCAGTCTAGAAAATACGGCCGACGTACGGTTCGGATCTCCAGGACGGAACACGGCCGTACGAAGCAAGTCTTATAGAGACCGTGAAGGAAGTAAAAAATTCTATCTTGTGCCCCCAAATATTGCACCTGTATAACGGCTAAGGTTCCGGGCGTTAACATGATATGATGCCAAGATCTAAGCTATAGCCCTTACTCCATTCAGCCATAACATTAAAACCACTGACACCGCAGCAAGCAATTAAAATCATGACGTATTACATAAGTCCTTGGCAGTGAAGCGGAAAAAAAATATTCTGGGAGCACGAGGACTGGTGGCATCTAATCACTTTACTTCTGTATACTAGTGGATGACTAGACTGACCTCTGCAGGATTCCGGCATTGCCTTGCAGAAACCAGTGTTTGAAGGTCTCCCGAACAGAAATGAGGGATAGTCTATACATTTTCCTGTGTTCTTCGTTTCCGATTATCGAATCATGGTTAACGCTGCCCCTCCCCACTTAGACTATGTAGGCAAAAACCTGGCTCTATATTTAAGGCCTTGTGCACACTTCCATCACCGTTTTTCACAGATCTGTGTGTCGGTGATTTGATCAGTGTGCTTCCCGTGTGTACGCCGTGTACACTTCCGTGTTTCAGTTCCCGAGAGGAAACTGTTCCCATTCACACTATGTACATGATATTGTGAGAGCCGCACATGGTACTCACTGTCCAGGGTGCTGAAAGAGTTACTGCCAATCAGTACAGCCACTTAACTCTTTCAGCACCCTGGACAAAGACTACCGCTGGACAGGGAATATCATGTGCGGCGGTCACAATATAGATTATTCATGTTTCATTCAAAAAAATGCAACTACTTACCCAGAACCCCCTGCTTGCCTGCTTCTTCCTCAAGTCCGGCCTCCTGAGGTGACATTTCAGACCATGTGACCGCTGCAGCCAATCACAGGCTGCAGCAGTCACATGGACTGCTGCGTCATCCAGGGAGGTCGGACTGGATGTCAGAAGAGGGACGCGTCACCAAGACAACGGCCGGGGTACGTAGGAACTTGTTTTTCTTAATATCGCTGCGTTCCAGCACTGATCAGCAGCCTCTTCTCTCTATAAGTGCTGACAGAGAGAAGGGGCTGCCGATTAGTGCAGTGCAATATCTATCTCTGTGTACCTCTGCCCGCCCGGCCGTTGCTAGGCAACGGCTCCGTCACTCACGGACGGCACACGAATGCCTTCAGTTTTTTTGACGGACCCATTGACTTGCATGGGCCTCACGGTCACGGAATCTCGGACAAAAGTAGTACATGCTCTACTTTTGTTGGAACGGAACAACGGGACTGTAAAAAAAAACTGAAGTGTGCATGGCCCCATTGAAATGAATGGGTCAGGGTGCTAGCCGTCAAAAAAAAACAAACAGCTAGCACCCTGAAGGAAAAAACTTAAAGGAACAGTGTCATCACAAATATTTTATTTATATGTTAAAGATGTTAGTGCCTTAATATAAACGTTTATTTTCATTTGTGTGTTTGTGTTTTACTGTTTCTTTTTTTCACACTTTTTCTTCCCTATGGGGGCTGCCATTTTTTGTTCCATTTCTGTGTGTGTCGATTAACGACACACACAGACATGGAATACGGCAGCCACAGTCCCATAGGGACTGCGAACGGCTCCCGTCCCATTGACTGCCGTGTACGGCGTCTGTGTGGGAACTGCGCATGCGCCGCTCCCACACAGTCCTATTCGAAATTGGCGCCGTCCGGCGCCATTTTCCTGTGGCCCGGAAGTCGCGGCCGGACAGTAATATTACTACTTCCGGTCGCGGCTTCCAAGTGCACATGGAACAGCGGCAGCAAAGGGAGCGGACGGGCCGCGGCGGCAGGAGCAGGTAAGCGATTTCAATGTATGTTAGTGTTTGTGTGTGTTTACTACTGCATGTAAACCTACTACACTGTGGGTTACCTCAAAAAATGGCGACACACAGTGTAGGAGGTTAAACCTTTCAAACCCCTCGTTTATCCCGGCACTAGCCAGGATAAAGGAGGGGGGGGGATGCTGAGCGCTCACTAGAGCGATAGCTTTTAACCCAATGTTGCAATGCTGCAATTTTGGGAACTAGCTCCAAACAGCTCCATCTAGTGACCAAAAATGGGTAGTATTATAAATTTGAAAAAATTTATAATATTTCCTGACTCGCGAAAAAAATAAAAAAAATTTGAACAATGTTTTATCACCCACACACTAAATGTTTAAATTTTAAAAAAAAAACATGTTTTTGGGGCGACACCATGCCTTTAAGTGGGCATGAGGCCTTAAGGTTCCTTTTTTCTTATTTGCTAATACATATTTTAGGCATATATGGGAAACTCGGTGCACAGGTAAATTTGATCGTCGCTATTTCATAATTGGCTGGGTTTGCTCATTGTATTCAGGGAATGCTCCAGTTACGTTTATTTAACCCCTTAAGGACACGGCCAATTTTAGCCTTGAGGACAGAGCAATTTTTTTTACATTTCCCTCTTTGCATCCCGACGCTCATAACGCTTTTATTTTTTGTACGACGTAGTTGTATGAGACTTCGTTTTTTGCGGGACGAGTTGTACTTTATGTACGTACCATTTTTTTGTACAAATACATTATCGTTTAATTTCTATACATTTTTTATTAGATTAAAATGCAGAAAAAAAGCATTTGTGCAGCAGTTTTAATATTATTTTTTTTACACCATACACCGATCATCATAAATGATGTTATACATTTATTGTACAGGTTGTTACGGTCGTGGCGATACCAAATATGTCTATATTTCATGTTTTGGGACTTATATTTTAAAAAGTTGATTTATTATAAAAAAATGTGTATTTCTGTGTATTTTATTTACTTTTTATTTATTTATTTACCATTATTTTTTTTTTACATTCATTTAAAGGGAATGTGTTGCCAGAAAAACATGTATTTTTTTTTTTAATTAAACATTTAGTGTGTAGGTGATTAAACATTGTTCAAATTTTTTTTATTTTTTTCACGAGTCAGGAAATATTATAAATTAATTCTAATTTATAATATTTCCCATTGCTGGTCACTAGATGGAGCTATTCCCAAAATTGCAGCGTTGCATGTGGTAAAGCAACCACATTGCTTTAGGCTGCAAAATTGGGTAAAAAGCCCTCGCTCTAGTGAGCTCTCAGCTTCCCCCCCCCTCCTTTATCCTGGCTAGTGCCGGGATAAACGAGGGGTTTGAACGGTCTAACCTCCTACACTGTGTGTCGCCATTTTTTGAGCTAACACACAGTGTAGTAGGTTTACATACAGTAGTAAACGTACACAAACATACATATAAATCTCCTGCCGCCGCGGCTCCCTCCGGCCCGTCCGCTCCGTCTGCTGCCGCTGGTCCAAGTGCACAAGTCCGGAAGCCGCGACCGGAAGTAGTAATCTTACTGTCCGGGCGCGACTTCCGGTCCACACGAAAATGGCGCCGGACGGCGCGCATTTCAAATTGGACTGTGTGGGAGCGGCGCATGCGCAGTTTCCACACAGACGGCGAACATTGAAGTGGATGGGACGGGAGCCGTTCGCAGTCCCTATGGGACTGTGGCTGCCGTATTCCATGTCTGTATGTGTCGTTAATCGACACATACAGAAATGGAACAAAAAATGGCAGCCCCCATAGGGAAGAAAAAGTGTAAAAATAAGAAAGGGATTTATCATTTTGATTTTGATTTTGTAACTGTAATGGACTGGCATATATCTATATGCCAGTACATTAGCCTGGTACTGATTGTACTGATTATACCTCAGTATGCCCTAACAGGAAATATGTTCAGACAGCCCTGGGGTCCTTCACTGGACCCTGGGCTGTCTGGCCATATGAGTTATGGGCTTTGATCGCGTCAGTTATTTTCTGTGACGCGATCAATGTGCAGTCCCCTCTCCTTGAACGGCGCGATCAGCTGTCATCGCGGCGTTCAAAGGGTTAACAGCGGAGAGAAGATGCTTCTCTTCTCTCCGCTGTCAGAGCGGGGCCGTGGCTGTGTATTACAGCCGTTGCCCCGCTCTCGATCGCACACACAGACACGGCTGTCACACAGGACGAGTATGCTCGTCCTAATGCGCGAAGTGCTTGGGTAATGCCAAGTGTGAACCCACAATTACAGTTCTGCAGATCATGAACTGGTCCACTCTCCAGGAGGATATGTTCCCTACACAAGCGATAAATGGCACGTGCAGCCCAGAAATGAAGCCGTGTGTGTCTTCTCTTCTTGTAGGTGGATAAACACATTAGACGGCTGGATGCTGATTTGGCACGATTTGAAGCTGACCTCAAGGAAAAACTCGAAGGCACAGAATTTGACAGCCCGTCTGGACGTAGTATAAAAAGTGAGGCTTTTATTTCTAGTAATTGGCATTGCCGGCTCTTGTATGTAAATGAGGCTCTGCTCCCATCTGTGTGGGAAGCTTCGTTAGGAGCCTCCATCACAGATTCTGGTTTTTTGTTTTTTTTCCCCGGACAAAATAGCGCAGCATGCTGTTCTATTCTGTCCAGCAAAACAATGGACACGGTGAAAGTCAATGGGCTCTGTCGGACGCTGTTCGTTTCCTTAATGCGATGCATCTGACATGTTGGGTTTTTCGTTGTACTGCTCCTATGATGGAGAAGAACGAAAGACTAATGCAGATGTGAACAGAGCCTAACAATGCCTACATATGTTTTTTGTTTTTTTTTAGCTGTTTTTTTTTCAGCATGTAAAATATCTTGTTTTCATTTTTACCCTGTGTTTAGAGAATCGTGGCCAGAAGGATAAGCGCGGATCTCGAGGCCGCCGAGTTTCTGAAGAAGATACTGTGAAGAAAAAGAAGTTAAAAGGAGGGTAAGCCACTCTTAGACTATGTAGAGCACTGTTTTGTTTTTTTGGCTGGTAATTTGGCTTTTGCTCTGCTTTGCTCATCCCTTTCTATTATGATGCATTTTGTGATTACGTTATGTTTTATCTTGCAGGCCAGTGTTTTCAGATGCAGTTCTGTCTGTTCATCCTTCAGATGTCCTTGATATGCCCGTAGACCCTAATGAACCCACATATTGCCTGTGCCACCAGGTTTCTTATGGAGAAATGATTGGCTGTGATAACCCAGATGTAAGGATTCTGTATATCATTATGTCATTTCTTATTGACAAATTGGGTCTAAAATTAGACTGTAAGATGACTTAAACCGTATAGAAAAGCCCTAAAGTTGGCCATACAGTAGAACTGCTTGTCCTCCGTGGTTGGTCTATCACAGTTGTTGTTCTGGACATCAATCAAGACAAGTTAAAGTGACAAATTCCAATTGATCTCTGACTTGGATTAGGCTTCTATTGAGTATCCAACTAAGTATTGCCAACAAGGGCTGCAGAATACTAGTGTATGGTGAGCTTAAGAGGAAAACTTGTTTCGATGGGTCTCATAGTGTATGTGGGCTGTCAGATAGGAAGTCTAACATCACTCCTCATTGTGTTATTGATGGAGTCTTAATGAAAAGGGGGGGTTTTCTTCAGTTCTTACGTTTCTTCCATGCTATCAATATTTTTTTTTAGCTATTTTGTTGTCCTCCGAGTCTATCTTTAGCATACTGAACCTAAATACAAGAGTTGCTGTAGCTAATGCAGTTCTAAGTACTGTAGCATAGGGCTAATTGGTGTATGCTGTATATAGGGGGATATAGACCCTTTAGTTATTTATTTATTTTTTCCCCAGATTCAAAAACTGTTTGTCATATAAACCTTAATTTAAAGTGGTATCCTTTCATCAGACATTTATGGCAGGTTTGGGACCTGCATCTAACCCGAGATCAGGGGTCCTCTGTCCCTGCCGGGAAAAGGTGGCCGCTGGCTGCCGCATCCAAGCGAGGGATTAGTGCAGAGGTGGTTCGGGTTCTGGAAACAGCTGCACTGTCTAACTCCCATAGAATGAGCAGGGGGTTATGGAAGACGTGCTACGCTGTTTTTGCAACTCCTATTTACTTCTATGATCGTTATGGAAACCGCAAAGCTTAGCTGTCTACGTACTGCCGGCCACCTTTCAACTGCGTGTCGGTCTGGATGTGGCGGCCATCTCAACAGGCCGGGTTGGTCGACCCCCGATTTCGAAAGAGATCCGTGTTCCAAGTATGGTACCTCCTATGGATATGCTATAAATGTTTGAGATGAGAAATACCCCTTTAATTGTCGTTTTATAACTATCCGTTCTTTTTAGGCCCCGTTCACACGAGCGTATCCGATTCACGCGCGTGAATCTGGTCCGTGTCTGTTGCGTTATGCATCATTGCGCTTTGCATTGAATGAATTGATGCGTAAATCACGCACCCATTGACTACAATGGGCGCGTAGGTGCCTGAATAACGCATCAATATAGGACATACAGTGAGTTTCACACAGCGGACACATGCTACATGAAAAATCATGCACGTGTAAATGGCCCCATTCATATCAATGGGTCTGTGTGCTGTGCGTTGTTTCAACGCACAGCACACGGATGTGATTCACGCTCATGTGAATGAGGCCTTAAGGTGCGAGGTCCAGCAAAATATGTGTCATACAGTATATCATGAAAAGTGGGTAACAAAAGTTCTTAGTCCAGTACACAGAATTAAAGTGTCATTCCAATCTCACTGAGAAGCACATTTTGTTTGGTAACTTCTTATGAATCGGTGTAATATTTCACACTAATTTGTTTCTAGTGTCCCATTGAATGGTTCCATTTTGCCTGTGTAGATCTCACCACTAAACCAAAAGGAAAGTGGTAAGTATGACATTTCATCTTATTGCTGTGTACCAAAGTATAAATTAACTGTCTGTACAACTAAGTAGTATTTTTATCCTCAATATCTTTAGAGGGGCATATGTATCCATAATCTAGGTGAATTGAGTACCCACCCAGATGACCCTATAACAAAGCTCCAATTTTAGGGGACCTATCAGCTCCTATTTGCTTACATATCTGGGCCCAGTATTTGATAGCTTTTGTAATACTATGTGGTCACATACCTTTTTAGCCTCCATTTTAGCCTGCACAACTCTCCCCTATCAGTTAGGATGAGCGTAACGTGGCTACCGTGTGCCAACGTCCATTCTGAGGCTAAAATGACAAACAGGAGCTGGGAAACTGACCGCCCAAGTGGCACTTGCAGAGTCATTTCATCTGGACAAAGTAGGTAATACAAGCCAAACAAAAGGCATGTGGCCACCTTGTTTTACTAGCCCTACCAAACTCTGAGACCATTCAGAGTGCTTTCACTTTTTGATTTGTTATTGGAATATCAAAAGATAACATGGCGGCAGGATTTGCCTGTGTTTTAGGAAACAGTGGGGTTTCAAAATCAAAGAGCCCTCTACCAGACACAGGATCCCTGTTAGCTCATACCTTGGTGATCCCTTTATCTCTGAGGTTTTTGCTGGCATCTCTATTGAGTAAACCCCAATATCTGAGCCATATGCTGAATTCACAGGACTCTGTTCTAGCTTTTAGTGGGACTCGTAGGTCCTCACAATGGATTCCATCTTATGACAGATCAGAAGATGGATAAAAGTGGACGTTCCATTTTAACGTACAACTCATTTATACCTTAGACCAATAGCTTTGTTCTCCTTGTACGTTACCCTGTCCATCCTGTAATATTTTATTATAATGTACATTTTTATCTTTTTTAAGGTTCTGTCCACGTTGCACTCAGGAGCGGAAGAAATGATTACAACACCACAACTTTTATCAGATTCGTCCTCATTACTTCCACATACTTTTGTTCTTTGCGTCATCCCTGCTCTTTGTATTGCTACTGGACGGCTTCCTAAAGTTTAAAGATGGAAGCCACAGATTCTTACCAAATCTACAACCCTCTTCCTAGGGGAGAATTTTGTTGCACTTGGATTGGTACTACTATAATTTAAATTAATTTTTTTTTACTGTTTCGCAGCGTAATCTTTCTTCATCTTCTGTTACTGAAGGGAGATCAAACTAACGTGAGAATGTGTTACGCCATGATGAGTCTTTAACCATACCATGAAATCGATATATGGTTAATGACACAATATGTTCATCTATGAAAACAAAATGTTAGTGATATTTGTAAATCCATTTTACAGGGACACTCTCTGTTAATGTACTGTTATGGTTGTATGCATACATATATACACACAGTAAAATTCTGGTCTGGTATATCCCATATATATGAACTCCAAAAGCTCAATAAGCTAAATAAAAATATTGTGGCCTAATGTACGTGACCATATTACAGCTCTATACCGCCTTTGCACACGGCTCTGTCATGTGTGTGAGGGTTTAGACTTTAAAGTAGCACATATTTTAAGGTCTGTGTGTCGTGTGTTTTTTTTTTTTTTTTTTATTTAATTTTTTTTTTTAGTAGGTTTTTTTTTTTTTTTTTTTTTTAAATAAGGTTTCATATATTCCTATGAATTGAACTCTGGGTTTGCCTTGCTTACAAAACTGCATTTAAAAGCTGCAATTGTAGATGCTCCCATGGATGCCGTTTTGAGTGTTTCCTAGAATTTCTTTAAGCAAAAACAAAAAACGTGGTTTTACCATGTATGTTTCACATGCGATTTTGTGGTGTTAATATATATATGAATGTACACTAATGGGCTGAGGTTTGAGTGGCATTTAGTTTGTGCCCTATTTAACTAGTGTTAGACATTAGTGTCATAAATTCCTATGCCCCAACACCGTACGGTAAATGGTTTTACGTGGCCATGATCTAGCCGCATTTTAGGGTCCATATTACGGCTACTACATTGATTGGTTCACTTTTTCCTTTTGAGATTCAATCCTGGTTTCAAAAATAAAGTATGGGAGAGCGGATCTTCCGAATCTAATGTGGAAGGAGCCTTAGATCACCATAGACCGCTGTGGTGGTCTTTCGGTTTAGCAGTGGGTCCAGGTGTTGCAGCCATTATTCGAACCCAAAATGCAGCCATATTTTAGTTGTGTGGAACTGGCTTTGCGTTTATATTTGCTCTAAAACATGAATTGTTACCAGAAATCAGAACTTTTACTGTGTGTATATTAATAAACTGATATAGCCATGTGGGTTTTTAAAAAAAAAAAAAAACACGTGACCAAACATTCAAGTAATTAAAGGTGATGTAATTGAATTTTAAAAAAACGATAACAAATTGTAACAATTAACCCCTAAAAAAAACAGATGCTATTTCCTTCTTTGGCTTAAGTAAGTAAGCAAAGCTTCTGACACCTTGCACATGACCGAGTTTGGGCCGTGAAAAACGGTCCGTGTGTTGGACGGATTTCCCGGCCGATCGCAGTACATGTGAACGGCACTCCTGGCATCATGGACCTTTTTGTGATGCTAGGGTTCCCTGCCTCCTCACAGAACTCCTGTTTCGTACTGAACAAAATCATCTATGATGGCAGAAGTCCCGTTCACCTCTACCGCGGTCAGCCCTGGAAATCCGGCCGACACGTGGACCGTTTTTCACAGCCAGAACTCGGTCGTGTGCAAGAGGTCTAATACCAGTTATTGCTCCCTTTGGCAGTGCTGCCAGGGAAAAGAATGGCGTATTTATGAGCTGCTGCTAGCTCCACCCTCTACTCTCTTTGTACAGTAAGAGGGAGACATCTGTCATTTAGTGGAAAGTGGGTGGAGCTAGTAGCAGCGCATGAATACGCCGGACTGCTTTCTGCAAGCACAGCCTGGGCTTGGTTGTCAGAAATGGATTAATTTAAGCAAATGAGTGGCAGACTGCTCAAATCAGCGTGTCTGTCACTACATTGTACTGCCATCCGTGAGAGCAACATAATGTCCATGACTTGTTCCCCTTAAGCATCTATAACACCGTTTCTGAAGGCCTCAGATTGCTCTCTGGATTTAGACATGGTAATACCACATATTTCTCCAACAAAGCTATAACTAAAACCGGTTCCTCCAAGATCCTCTCTAACCATATTTTAGTCATTTCTACCAGATTCTTTATGGTGCCTGTACAAGTTGCGGCCTGTGGTGGTGGATAGCCGGGCAGCCAAGAACCGTTCGGCAAAACCATACACCTTTTTAACACCGTGCTTCACCTGTACAACCCGCCCAGCTGCAACGCGTATGAGCACCCTAAGGGAATTTCCATAGAAGGAAGTGGCCGATCTGTCATTGTCTAATAAATGATTGCATAGTCAATGTTTTATTTTAATGACATCAACTTTTAGCTTTATTTACTGTTTGCATGAAGATCATACGTGACTTTTCCACATGACTGTATATGTTTGTATTCGACCTGGAAAGCTCTTGCTACCATGGTGAAGCAGTATTAAGTACGTATTGAGTCTTCGGTAATCGTGACCTCTGCTAACCGTCTACTGGCACATTAACCCAGTGAAATTATCTATTTTGTGGGATAATTTATAGTAAGTGAATGTAGACCATAAGTCGATTAGGAGTCAGACTTCCAGAACATCAGGCACGCAGTGCCTCAGTGGTATAGGGGTGTATTAGCAATGTTTGCAAAATCTTGGCAAATTGCGGTAAGAAAGCATGTGGTTTTTCGGTGTGGTTCTCAGCCACATGGCAAAACCGCACCATGTAAATACACCCTTAGTTTTACATAGCGTTGACAGTATGCATGCTGCTTCCGCCCTAAAAATTAATGACATCACTTTAGAAGTGACCAGCAAACTACAAAAGGGAAATTTACAAACTGAATGAATGATCATTACTATAAGGGCACATTCACATGGCAGTATTTGGAAGCCAAAACCAGGAGTGGAACCTACACAAAGAAGAAGAAAAATGTAAGGGTATGTGCACACGCTAACTGCATTTACGTCTGAAATTACGGAGCTGTTTTCAGGAGAAAACAGCTCCTGCATTTCAGACGTAATTGCTCGTACTCGCGTTTTGCGAGGCGTCAATTACGGCCGTAATTTGGAGCTGTTCTTCATTGGATTCAATGAAAAACTGCTCAAATTACGTCCAAAGAAGTGTCCTGCACTTCTTTGCCGAGGCTGTTATTTTACGCGCCGTCTTTTGACAGCGACGCGTAAAATTACAGGTCATCGGCACAGTACGTCGGCAAACCCATTCAAATGAATGGCCAAATGTTTGCCGACGTATTGGAGCCGTATTTTCAGGCGTAAATCGAGGCATAATACGCCTCGTTTACGCCTGAAAATAGGTCGTGTGAACCCAGCCTAATTCTTCCATGTTGAGTGCCACTCCTGCTTTTGGCTTACAAATACTTCTGTTTTGAATGAGGCCTAAATGGGAGCTCGGGCTGCTGTTTTGACATAAATGTGACCTGGCTCACTTGGTTAATTTGCAACGCACCAAAGATCCATTTCCAATCCCATTTGATTAAAAATATATTTTAAATAGAAGTATACAGAGAAGATAAAGATGTGGATAATATATTTCATTATTATAGAGCCCATCAAGTGAATCTATTAGGGTGCCCTTACACACATCAGCCATGCTGCAGTAGTGTGCCGCGTGACCAAACCGCCCACGGTTTTACTGTAAATTGACATCGTTTTGTGATGAGGTGTTCTGCGGCGGGGCTAATACAGGCGAAGCACAGGGTTTCAGTGTGGTTAACCTGTCTAAGGCACCTAGCCTTAAACGCATTGTAAAACCACGTTTTGCTGCATGGTTCTCGGCCGCACCGCACTTTGCCACAGCATGGCGACTACGTGTGCGAGCAGCCTTACGCTGCTTTTGAGGGTTTATGTGTAGCTGCCCCATGAAATGATTTCTCTATATTGTATTAGAGTGGCAGTTTTATTTTTACATGTAAATACAAAAGATGTATATCTATATGGAGATCAGATTATATGTATAAATTGGCTATCGTGAGCAGTAGTAATTTTGCTGAGTTTGATGTTCTTGTGAAATCCTTTTATTTGGAGGGTTTCCATTTGGAAATGGTTTGAAGTAAAGTCATGAATTCCATACCCTAATGCCTCCTATTTTCAACACATTTCGTAGTTTTTGTTTTTTGACCATTGTACCTGCTTTGGATTGATCAATCTGTTTAAAGTCTAGTTCACGCTGACGTATTTGTACCCAAGTGTAACTGCATATTCCAGATTTATTACGTGAACCTCTGGGTTAACTGAACCAAACCTCCCGCTCCATAGATTATACGTAGGATGTAAGTTCAGTTTTGACTTTAACTGCAAGGGGCTTGGGTGTTGCATCTGGAATATGGACTGTTAAATTTGGGTACAATACACCAGTCTGAATAAGGCCTTATGCAGATACATATTCTTATTTTTACCTGATTATCTCACTTCATTTGCTAATTTCATCATTCGTTTAGAGGTTGTCCAAACAAACAAACTTTTGACATTTTATATTTCAGTCCTGACTTAACCCTCACATCATGACCTCTACTGATCCATGAGATGTCCGACCAGTTTTCCTGTTAGTGCATGTGTGGTGACCTTGCAATGAAATTAGGAGTTAGGGTATGTGCACACAAACTCAAAACCATCTGATAATATGGAGCTGTTTTCAAGGGAAAACCGCTCCTGATTTTCAGACCTTTTTTTTTTTTTTTAATCAAACTCGCAATTTTCGGGGGGGTTTTTTTACAGACGTTTTGTGGGCGGATTTTCTATACAGTCAATGAAACTGTTCCAAAAATGTCCCAAGAAGTGACATGCACTTTTTCGCGGGGGTTTTTTACGTGCTGTTTTTGGAAAATGAGGCGTAAAAAAAAACGCCCCGTTGGAACAGAACGCCATATGATTCCGGTTTCTTCAGGCGTAAACGCCCCAAAATGCACCTGAAAACACTCAGTGTGAACATACTCTTATATTTCTGTAACTCCCATTTAACCTAGTTGGACAAGGATCACACACACACACACACACACACCTCTCTCTTTTGGACCAGGCCTTTTAAACCTCAACCAGTCTGACTGTTGTGATCTGTTGGATATAGCGTCTCCTTTCAGGACACCTTTTACGGCAACGTTGATTTGTTCACTTCTACTGGTAGTGGTGCTGCAGGAAGCCACTCCACTACTTCATCAAGAAAATTTTCTTAAAGTCTACTAGTCACTGGAAAAGGGGGCCTGTTTTATCTGATATCCCATTGGCGCCTAAAAAAAAAACCACTTTTGAATTAAAAAAATTCAAACCCCCCCCCCCCACACACACACACGCACACGCTTTCACTATGGAGTTTGCTCCAGTAGGAGTATCGCAGCATCTAAGTTCAGAACGCTAGATCTCGCTGGTTGTCGCAAGATCTTGTTTCCTTTTTTAAGAACGCTAACTGCTGTATTAACCCCTTCCCAACATCCGTCGTGTGTATATATACTGCGCAACTTGGGTGGGGGAGTAGGGAGCAGGCACACGGGCTGAGCCCGCTCCATAGAATGAGCGTATCTGCTGTATCTTACAGCCGACACTTCAGCGTACTGGGTGGGGGATGAGGTCCTGCCAGAGGCTCAGAGTAGTAGAGGGCTTCATAGGAGATTGTCAGCATAACTATATACTACAATACATTAGTATTGCAGCATATCATGCAAGCGATCCAAGGATCGCTGGTTGAAGTCCCCTAGGGGACAAGTTAAATACAGTAATATATATATATCTATATACACACAAGTTTAAAAAAAAAAACAGTAGTCCGAACTATTACAATGTATCATTATTTATTCTGCACGGTGAACGCCATAACTATTAAAATGCCAGAATCACTGTTTTTTGGTCACTTCATCTCCCACAATTGTTTTTTTTTTTTGTTTTTTTTTAAAAAAGTGATCAAAAAGTCATGTAGCTCAAAATGGCACCATTAGAAACTACAGCTCGCCCTGCAAAAATTAAGCCCTCATACCATTAAATCGAGAGAAAAATAAAAAAGTTATGGCTCTCAGAATATGGTGACAAAACTCAAATTTTATTTTAACAATCGTTTTTTTCCTTGTAAAAGTAGTAAAACATAAAAAAAATGTGTTATTGCCGTAAATGTATTGCCCGCAGAATAAAGTTAACATGCCGTTTTTACTGCACGGTGAACGCTGTAAAAACGAAATCCCCCAAAATATTAAGGAATCGCTGTGTTTTTTCCTATTCCACCCCACAAATATTTTTCCCAGATTCCCACTGCATTATATGGTGCCATGAAAATCTACAACTCATCCTGCAAAAAACAAGCAATCATACAGCTATATCGACTGAAAAAAAATAAAACCGTTCTGGCTTTTGGAACGTTGGAAGGGAAACACAAAAGTGAAAATCCAAAATATGGCTGCGGCAAGAAACGGTTAATATAGCACTCACCGATTGGTAGGCATTAATACAGCAGTTATGCCTTGTGCATTTGATGGTGTGTGCCGGCCTAGTCCCGCCAGTGGTCCGTGGAAACAGGACATGTTCTATCTTTCCATGGATCGGAGAATTGGGTCAGTTTTCATGGACCCGATTCACCAGCTAAAGTGGATGGGTCCGTGAAGACTATCGGGTGCCACTTGTATAAAAACTGCCTGAGTGGCACATAGGTCGTGTGCAACTGGCATTAGCAGTCTTTAGTCACTACTGCCTAAAATATGTTTCTTATAAAGTACCCCCCTTCACACTGCCACCGTCCTTTTTCTAGGTCTGTATCAACATTAGAAAGGTCACAGATAAGGGTCCTTTTACACCGGCCAATTTCGGCCATAAAACAATCACCTATCAATGAGACCGCTTGATGATCGGCACTTATTTGTTCCATTCAGAAGGAGCAATGATCAGTAAAGTATGGGGGACAAGCTATTGTTACTCTGATCGCTCGTCTCCATACATTTCTATCATGGCCGCAGCACGTCTCCCTGTTTACACATAGAGATGTGCCGCCGGCAACGATAATATTTTCTGCTGCATAAATGAGATCAGATGATGAACGATCATTTGCGCGTTCATTGGCTGATCGTTGCCCTGTGTAAACAGGGCAATGATCGGGAACGATCATTCATATGAACACTCCTTTGCCTGATCATTGGCCATGTAAAAGGGCCTTTAGAGGACTGCAAAGATATAGAACAAATTACCAGATAAAGAGCAGATCACTCAGGCTGACCGTAACAATATTTAATCGTGTTTATTTTCTATTTAATAGGCCCCGTTGTGCGCTTGTGTAAAGTACATAAATTCGGCTCTGTTCACATCTGCATAGGAGACTCCGCGATGGAACCTGGAAACCAGGATGCAGATGTGAACAGAGCCTTATTAACTTCTGTCAGTGCAGTAAAGTTCAATGAAAATAAAAAGGATCTTTTACTAATTTAAAATGAGAAGTGAGAAGCAACGAGCCGTACTAATCTGGTTTTGATGTTCACGGCTTTTGGTTTACACTAAAATTCTTTTAAAACCTGCAGCATTTTTGGCACCTCCCCAATATACGTGAGAAATCCTGTATGAATTACCCAGGAAAGTACAATACGTTATATCATATGACCTAGAAGATAACTGTGTTACCGGAGCACTGAAACCACGAGACTATTCCTCACCAGTATGATTGTGTATAGTGGAGCAATGACGCCTTTCTTTAGTTTGTGGCGCACATCTGTTTGAGCAGATAGCGATTTTACCGCTCCTTCACTCCTAAGGCCGTGTGCACATGCAGCAGATTTAGCCTTAAATGTGTTGCATGTGGATTCTGCCGCAGATTTCAGTTTTCGCTTCACAATCTGCAGCTTGACCTCATCCGCACAGATTTTTTTTCCACAGTGCGTTCAAGGGGTTTTGTGAAACTGCTTTCACTTGTACTGTACTTTTTTGTTGTGGATTCTGCACCTTTTTAAATCTACAACTAATTGACTGTGTGTGAACTTAGCCTTATAATTCTGCCTAATGTATATGGATCTACATTCTTTTCAGTATATTTCCAATTACTAGGACACTAGTAATTAACTATATACAGGCAGCACCTAACAAACTCCAACACGGGTGAAAACGATGTCCATAAACTATGTGCGTAAAAAAACGTAACAGAACTGCAGCATTGCAGAGACAAAAAACGCATGCAGTTGACCGCATGCGGTTTTCAAATGCAACAAAACCGCGTCTACGACGCACCGTGTGGCCTTACCCTTGGGTTTCAGACAGTCACATTCGGTCTTTCCAGATAAGTGGTCACGCGACATCCTTGCTGAGCTTATCTCCCTCTTCTATATTAAAATAAGATGCATATTTGACACTGCAGAAGTTGTATGTGTATGGGATATGTTAAGGGAATTTGGAACCAGTACAGAGAGCGTAAAAAAAAAACTGATAACGTGGGTGCAGACACATCCTTATAGGTGGTAATGCAGTTCCACACTCTACTAGGAGTCTGGTATACACAATTGACATTTCATAGGTAAAATCGACACAATGTATTGCGTAACTGTAGATAGTTTGCTTTATTTATCCTGTACAGTTGTTCACTTGCAAGATTATTTTTTTTCTTTTATATGCTGTTTGCTTATAAATTATGGGAAACCACATGACAAATGGACTGTACTTCCTCTAAGCCCAGGTACTTTGGGGGCTGTTTAGGGAGTGTATGACTCTATTCATACTAGCATCATGGCTTCTGTTTAACAGAGCAATGATCTCTGTGTATACATTTTCCAATCTGATCCAAACAGATGCTGACAGACCCCCATGACTTTATTATATGTTGGTGTTCCATTATGTTCAATGGCAAAAATAGATCTGCAGGTTGTGCTATTATTGCAGTCAACAATACTGGAGAAGTTGATGGAACCCTAGAGCAGAGCCTAAGGCCTAATTCACACGAACGTGTAATACGTCTGTGTGACGTATTACACGGACCTATGTAATTCAATGGGGCCGTTCACCGCCGTTTTAACGGTCCGTGAGAAAATAGGACATGTCGTATTTTTTTGCGCTTCACACATCCCTCCACAGACTCTAGTGTATGGGGGATTCATGATAATGTGACCCGCAGCGTACAGCACGGAGTCACCTCGGACACGAAAAACTAACTTTTCACATCCATGGTTCGCAACGTTCGTGTGAATCCGGCCATAGTGGCAAACTGAACTGGATTCATTTTAAAGGGTCTGACCTGTAGACCTGTTCCATTTAACTGTACTGATTTTTATTCTTTCTCAGTTGTATCACTCCAGTATTTCCACTGTGATTTATGCATGTGATTTAGGGCCGGTTCACATCACCGTTCGCTTTCCGTTCCGGGGTTCCGTCGGAGGTTTCCGTCGGGTGAACCCCGCAACAGTGAGTGAAACTGAAATCACAGCTTCCGTTTCAGTCACCATTGATATAAATGGTGACAGAAACATCGCTAATGGCTTCCGTTCGTCACCATTCCGGCAGGTTTCCGTTTTAACGACGGAATCAATAGCGGAGTTGACTGTGCTATTGATTCTATCTGAAAAACTGAAATCTGCCTGAATGGTGACGACCGTAAACCATTAGCGATGTTTCCGTCACCATTGATATCATTGGTGACTGAAACGGATCTGTGGTTTCAGTTTCACTTTCCATTGCGGGGTTCACCCGACGGAAACCTCCGACGGAACCCAGAACGGAAAGCCAATGCTGATGTGAACTAAGAGTCTATTCACATGTTGCAGTTTTTGCGATTTCTGTGAATAGGCCCTAGTGATACTTTCAGAAAGCCATTTATTGATACTGTGAGACATTTCATTTGTTGATATATCTGGCACATAGTAGCCCAGTGAGCAGCACCATGAAACTGTTAATGGGGGAGAGGTAAGCAGCGGAAAGTTAGGCCCATTGTTTGATTTAAGCTTCCTATTGGCCTCAGTGCGTTAGTGCATATGACGCATTTTTTTTGAGCGCGTTTAAAAAACACGTCGCGTAAAAAACACGTCAGGTCAATTATTTTGCGCCGAAAACGTGCATAATTCCCATAGTCAAAAGGAGTCCTAATTACGCGCCCAAAAAAAGTGACGACTGCGCGTAGAAAACGCGTCAATAAATGTGATGAAAACGCATTAAAGCCTGAAGTTTAAAAAGTGTTTTTGACACGTTTAAACGTTTTGGTTTTTTTGGGTTGTTTTTTTAAGCGCTGTTTGAACAAGGCCTTATACAAACCTTTTGGTTTACAGAATCAAAAGAAGGAAATCTCCCATCCAGTAATTTTTGTACCGGTCTACTACATGGGGTGTGACATAAAGGACACTATCCTGAGGAACATTGGGGGAGGGTGGACTACTGCCCAAGCCTAATTGGAGGTGTTGGTGAGGATTAATGTCCTGAACACTTACTATTCGCACAGCTCTGCCCCCAACCATCCAAATAGACGCAGGAGAGGTGAATTATTTCTCTGTGGCCAGTTCTGACCTTTTAGCTGGAGGGCAAATGGTAGGGATCCACAGGATCACCCATTTCAATGTGAAAAACCACCAAGCCGCGGCGTGTACGCAAGTTTTTCTTTTCCCTTGGAGTAAACGTCTTATTGAAGGACTATCCCGAACATGTAGCAGTTAACCATTTTTATTCTTCTTGGTAACGCTCGTCCTTTTTGCTTCCATTTAATTCCTGTTCTATACTCTGACTGTATTAGAAGTCTGAATGTAGCTGTTATCGTGATCATATATTTCTAGCTATAAACCCTGATAACTGTGACCAAAGTTCTGGCGTGATATTATGTGTTGGAATATTATAGCCCTGTTAACAGAATGTAAACTCTATGTATTTTTGGTATTTTTATTTCTGCAGGTTTTATAGATGGTTGGTTACAAACTGTTAATATATGTTTGAAACTTCTCAACAAATGTATTTAATTTATAAAAGACTTCTTGACTGGTATAAATGTTCTATTTAAATGAAGTTTGGAGCGCCTCATGTCACAACCTGCGAAGATGATACAGAGTGGATTTATTAAATGGATATGAAATCTAAACGTATGTGCGCACCACCCGTACTTGGTTTCTTTGTCTTCCACTTGTAATTAAATGTCTCCTCATATAGAAGTATAGTCTATGTGAGCTGTTGTTCTAAGCCTAAAGTAAGCTTGTTCTGAGAGTTCTTAGGGTATTCTCCCACACACAGGATACGCTGCAGATTTTCTGCAACCGAAAATCTGCAGCAGAATCTCAAGAAAAATGCTGGTAAATCTGTCACAGAAATCCACACCAAATAGTGCGTTTTTCCTGCGGATTTAGTGTTAGGCCGGGTTCCCACGGGTTGGATACACTGCGTAAAAAATGCGCAGCGTATCCGACATGGAACCCTAACCCACAGTCACTTAGCTGCTACTGTAAGTGCTGCGGAATTTCTGCACAGAATTCTCTTGTGGAAATACCACCGCGTTTACGCTACTTGGGAACCCTAGACTAAGTCTACAACTGATGACAACCTGACGTGAATTTGCACTTTTCATGATGTGTAAGACCCTTCCAATTTGCTACTTACTAGTCCTTCTCCATGGATTAGAATATCATCAAAAAGTTATTTTATTTCAGTAATTCAATTCAAAAAGTGAAACTCATATATTCTATAGATTCATTACACACAGAGTGATCTATTTCCAGCATTTTTTCTAGTTTAATGTTAATGATTATGGCTAACCGTTAGGGTATGTGCACACGATAACAACCATTACGTCTGAAATTACGGAGCTGTTTTCAGGAGAAAACAGCTCCGTCATTTCAGACGTAATTGCTCCTCCTCGCATTATGCGAGGCGTCTTTGACGGCCGTAATTTGGAGCTGTTCTTCATTGGATTCAATGAAAAACGGCTCAAATTACGTCCAAAGAAGTATCCTGCACTTCTTTGACGAGGCAGTCATTTTACGCGTCGTCTTTTGACAGCGAGGCTTAAAATGACAGGTCGTTGGCACAGTACGTCGGCAAACCCATTCAAATGAATGGGCAGATGTTTGCCGACGTATTGGAGCTGTATTTTCAGGCGTAAATCCAGGCATAATACGCCTCGTTTACGCCTGAAAATAGGTCGTGTGAACCGAGCCTTAGGGTATGTGCACACACAGTGTTTTCAGGCATATTTCTGGGCATTTACGCCTCGAAAAACGCCTGAAAAAAACGGAAGCTTAATGCCTACAAACATCTGCCCATAAAAATCAATGGGAAAAACATAATTTAGTTCATACTGGGTGTCTTTTTACGCCGCTGTTTTAAAAAACGGAGCGTAAAAAGACGCTCCGTAAAAAGAAGTGCATTTCCCTTCTTGAGGTGTTTCTTGGAGCTGATTTTCCATTGAACACTGAAAAATGCCTCAAAACGGCTCAAAAGAAGCTTCATTCTCAGCTTCAAAAACACCTGAAAATCAGAGGCTATTTTCTCTGAAAACAGCTCCATATTTTCAGACGTTTTTGGTTAAGCGTGTGAACATACCCTTAATGAAAACCCCAAATTTTGTGTCTCAGAAAATTAGAATATTATATAAGTCCAATTTCAAAAATGATTTTGAATACCGAAATGTCCTACTGAAAAGTATGTACAGTATATGCGCTCAATACTTGGTGGGGGCTCCTTTTGCATGAATTACTGCATCAATGCGGCGTGGCATGGAGGTGATCAGCCTGTGGCACTGCTGAGTTGTTATGGAAGCCCAGGCTGGTTTGATAGCGGCCTTCAGCTCGTCTGCATTGTTGGGTCTGGTGTCTCTCATCTTCCTCTTGACAATAGACAATAGATTCTCTATGGGGTTTAGGTCAGGCGAGTTTGCTGGCCAATCAAGCACAGTGATACTGTGGTTATTAAACCAGGTATTGGTACTTTTGGCAGTGTGGGAAGGTGCCAGGTCCTGCTGGAAAATGAAATCTACATCTCCATAAAGCTTGTCAGCAGAGGGAAGCATGAAGTGCTGTAAAATTTCCTGGTAGACAGCTGCGTTGACTCTGGACTTGATTTAACACAGTGGACCAACACCAGCAGATGACATGGCCCTCCAACCATCGCTGACTGTGGAAACTTCACACTGGACCGCAGGCAACTTGGATTGATGCCTCTCCACTCTTCCTCCAGACTCTGGGACCTTGATTTCCGAATGAAATGCTAAATTTACTTTCATCTGAAAACAGGACTGTGGACCAATGAGCAACAGACCAGTCCTTTTAAAGGCTTAGGAAACCTTTGCAGGTGTTTTGTGTTAAAGGGAATGTGACGCTAGTTAAACAATTAGTGTATAGGTGATTAAACATTGTTCTAATTTTTTTCACGAGTCAGGAAATATTATAAATTAGATTCTAATTTATAATATTTCCCAGTGCTGGTCACTAGATGGAGCAATTCCCAAAATTGCAGCATTGCATGTGGTAAAGCAACCACATTGCTTTATGCTGCAAAACTTGAGAAAACTCACTCGCTCTAGTGAGCTCTCAGAATCCCCCCCTCCTTTATCCTGGCTAGTGCCGGGAGAAACGAGGGGATTGAACGGTCAAACCTCCTACACTGTGTGTCGCCATTTTTTGAGCTAACACAGTGTAGTAGGTTTACATACACTAGTAAACACACAGTAAAACACTTACATACACAGAAATAACTTACCTGCTCCAGTCGCCTCCGGTCCGTCTGCTACCGCCGCTCCAAGTGCACAAGTCCGGAAGCCGCGACCGGAAGTAGTAATATTACTGTCCGGCCGCGACTTCCAGTCTACAGGAAAATGGCACCGGACGGCGCACAGTTCAACTTGGACTGTGTGGGAGTGGCGCATGCGCCGTTCCCACACAGACGGCGTACAGCATAGTGGATGGAACGGGCCCCGTTCGCATTCACTATGGGACTGTAGCTGCCGTATTCCATGTCTGTATGTGTCGTTAATCGACACATACAGAAATGGAAAAAAAAATGTCAGCCCCCATAGGGAAGAAAAAGTGAAAAAATAAAAAAAAGTAAAACACAAACACACAAATAAATATAAAAGTTTTTAATAAAACACTAAAATCAAACTGATGTAAAAAAATTTTTTTCGTGACACTGTTCCTTTAAGTAGCTGATTAGAGTGTCACACCATGAATCTACAATCTTCAAGTTTTACCCAATTTTCACATTTTCTGAGATACTAAATTTTGGGTTTTCATTAACGGTTAGCCATAATCATCAACATTACAATAAAAAAAATGCTGGAAATAGATCACTCTGTGTAATGAATCTATATAATATATGAATTTCACTTTTTGAATTGAATTACTGAAATAAATAAATTTTTTGATGATATTCTAATTCATTGGGATTAGCTAGTATTTGTATAAAAAAAACTGTGTCCATTTGATTCCCAGAGAAATTAATTGGGAGTTCAGTAGTGATCCATTGTTTCTGTACGTACTCCGAAAGTGTGAACCTCCACTACTTCTTAAGCCTATGGGACAGCGACCGTCCCACGGACCTATGTAATTCAATTTGGCCGTTCACACAGCCGTTGTTTCAACGGACCGTGTGAAGGGTCCGTGGGAAAATAGGACATGTCCTATCTTTTCACGCATCACGCATCCCTCCATAGACTCCCAACTATGGTGGATGCGTGACATCGCGTCCCCGCAGCGCTGAGCACGGATGCACCTCGGACGTGAGCCGCGTTTTTTGCGCGTCCGAGATGCGCAGCGTTCGTGTGAATCAGGCCTTAAAGGGATTTTTCCCCTATAGAAAGTAATTTCCTTCCTAATCAGTGGGAGACCAACTGCCATGACACCCACTGATTCTCAGAATGAAAAAGCTGCAGCGTTGAACTAGGCTCCCGGACACCTGCTGTGCGGAGCATTAAAACACAGCCCTATTCTTAAATTAACCTGTGTTGCAGCTTCTTGAACAATGGTCGACCAGGTGCACCACTATGCAGGGAAACTTCCAAAGGGGAAATGTCTCTTTATTTTAGGGATCGATTAGAGTCGCAGAGGTCAAATCCCCACCAATCAGAATGTTATGGAATATCCTCAAGCTGCCTTGCGCTGATTGGTCAGCATCAGCAGGGAAGCTAGCTCAACCCCGTTGGCTAACTCCAGCAAATAGGGAGCCAACACAACAGTGGGCCTTAACCCTGGAATAGAAGGGTTCAGGAAAAACTGATAAACAGCAGGAATCCCGGAAATAGCGCTATTCAGGTCAGTTAATAAATTCTAATTATATGACCTATATCACAGCACCGGAAAAAAATGCAGCAAAGAGTGCACGCCTCAAAATAGGACTGGGTCTGAAGTCCTTATGAGTACTCACAAAAAAGAGAAGCGAGGCAGCACATGCAAAAAAGTGAGAACTTTAATCACCCGATAGGACCTTTCTCAAGCATGTACAGCCACACATAATGATACATATATAAGGACTCACAGAGTCAAAGGCAATTACAAAGTAATTCATATAAATGTGCAAAAAATGCAAGTATAAAATATAGCAGACATATAAATAAATACATTGAAAGTGGCACAATATTTCATTTTGGGCACAAATATCAGAATGTACTGTCCAACACCTGTTAAAACACTAATTATCAACTCCCAATCAATAACCGAGGAGTGTGAATTATTAAAAACCACTACATGTATAAACGAGTAAAGGGCTTACTCCTCATGGAACTCTGCGTCTCTAAATCGCCACTGCACGTGTCAGAAACTGTCCATACAAAAATCAGTTTGCGCATGCGCACTAAAAATGCAGAGAGCGGGCATCATCTTATAAAAGGGCAAAAAGTCCACACTAATATACTACCGGCACAGCACGCACTCGCACATGCACAATGGAACATCGCAACGCATGCGCCATCTTAGGTAAGGGCATACGCCCGTACTACTGAAAGAATTAAGAAAATGTAGGATGAATGCCTCAAAACCAGCAAACAATATAGAACACTAGTTGGCAAGCTGGCTATTCGATCATAATTAAGGCTAAAAGAAGGGGAACAATTTGTAAATGCTAAGTAAATACTTATATAAGCGGACCCGGTTTGTGCAAATACGGGGAGACGGGATATTATGGGCTCATTGAGTCTTAAAGCACAATTTACATCGTAAATACCCAGGACCCCCAAGAAAACCGAGACCACTCCAGTTACTTCAAAAGCTCCCCTACATTAGAGAAATTATGTCTATAGACACACTATTTGAACCATTCCCATTAACACATTTTAATAACATCAGAAATAAATAGATAGCCATCCCGAACACGAAATGGAGACCGTGACATGCGTTGGTCCAGGGAGGAGAGGCCCAAAAACATGATTTCATCTGTAAGTGAAAGAAAGTTAAACATATGTTAATCAACAACATCAGAATAAAAGCACAACTATAAAATATATATATATGCTTATAAATAAATCATTAAAGTGTACAAACAGGTTCAAATAAAGCAAAGAACACAATTACACAGAAAAATGCAACCAGGAGATGGCTCAAAAAAAATCCCCCGTGTATACCATCAGCCGACAGAACCCACTTTAAAATCAATATTCAGCCCATGAGGGTGTAAAGAATTCAATCTAAAAATCTAATTTAATTCCCTATGCTTGAGCCTAGCTATCCTATCGCTCCCTCTTCTATGTGGCGGTACATGAGCAATAACCCAAAATTTAAGGTCACTGACCAAGTGTCCAGCAGTGACAAAGTGTTTTGAAACAGGTTCTCTTTAATATCCTAATATTCGTTGATGGGAATCAACGATGGGAAGATGAATCTTTTGTCTTCTGACTTGTCATTGAGGTGTGTCTGAACAAGAAATTGTGGAGGTGAGGGCTGACCGAAGACTGCCATATCTCTCAGCTGTGACAACCACACTCCAATTATAACCCTTGTCCTAAAAATATAATTTCTTGCTCGTATTATTGGGGACACAGACCAGGCCAGTGTCACAGACAGGTGTGACACTAGGGCCTCATGCCCAATTCACTTATTTTCCTCAGGGTGCTATCCGCTTTTTTTTAACGGAGAGCACACTGACACATTAATTTCTATGGGGCCATGCACACTTCCGTTGTTTTAACGGGATCGTGTGGCTGTTCCGACAAAAATAGGGCTGGTCCTACTCCTGTCCATTTTTGACGGAACTATCGGAAGCCATCCGTGTGCGATCTGTTTTCACGGATCCGTCATTAGCGACCGTACGACGGGCAACAGAAGTGTGCATGAGGCCTAAGAATAAGGAAAGTGTTGGCACCTCATACAGTATATACCCCTCTTTCAGACATTGAGCTAGTCAGTCTTAGCTTAGTGTCTGTAGAAGGCAGACACCCCTGCTGGCATAGCAGATTGTCTTTGCTTTTTTATTTTATTTTATTTTTTTCTTTTATTTCTTCCAGCGTGGTAACAACATCTGTCAGGCGCTCAGTGTTTTCATCGCACTGTAATCCCCCTGCCATGCTGGAGATGAGCGCAAGCTCCTCTGTCGCCCACCAGCATGAGGGTCAGCCTTCTTCGTTGAGCTGGCACACAGAGGGGGCTTCACTGACGATTTTTACTTTTTGCAGATGGACTTCAGGACGGATGAGTATTCCAACCCCCCACCCCTTTCTTTTTCTAAGGTGCCTAGCGCACCTCTTGGCTATCAGATGCACCACCTGCAGTGCTGCTTTAGGCGTTCTGTGGGCTATTTCCCAGAGGATAGCGTTCTGGGGTCCTTACCCCTTACATCCTGCGTCTCTGTGCCATTTTCTTGTGGGGGCGACATTTTTATGCTCTTGTTAGGGAAGGGACTCGCACCCCTGCTTCTGTCCAGCGATTGGTGGGTGTCTCATGACGTCTGACAGCCAATCGCGGCACATGGTGGGGCCGGGTCTCCATGTCTTTCTCCCTGTTTCCCACAGACAAGCGGGGACCCAGCATCACAGGACCTTTTCGGCATTGCTGCTGCTGTTGGCACTGGGACCATGTGTTTCTCCATCCCCTTAACGGGTAGGACCATTCTTACTGTCATGGTCCTGGGGTATATGGACCCACTAGGCCGCTCTGCCGTAGCGGAGTGGCAGCTGGCCAGACAACAGTCTATGCAAAAGTCTTTAGCACAAGAGTACCTGTGAGAATCCAGACAGACACAAGATGTAGCAGTCGCTTTGACATAGATGGTTCGTGGCACAGATGATGCTTGACGTGGCAGATGGCACCAGACGTGGCAGATGAGGTACACACAACTTCAACAATAGACTTAGGCTCAGGAACAAACACAGCAACAGGATATGGGAAGCAGGATACGGGAACATGGGGAGCAGGATACAACTAAGGGACAATTTGCAATACGAGCATGGGTAGACATGCTCAGTTAATTGGCCTTTCAGCCTGCATCAAATTTACTTCTACTCTGTGTCCAAATTCCCGAACACAGCTTAGTACACATCATCGCTACCATTTCTGGAGCTGCCCACGACATATGTGCCTGTTCACTCTCCGCCCATCCCGAAGGCGGGATGTGGTCAAAGGTTAAATGTGTAATAGGAGCCGCACTGACACTCAGTGGGTTAGTTACGACCCACAATCTTTCAGTTACCTCTCCTGGTACTAAATTCCATCTACACGGCGCTACCGCCGATCATACGTTGTTTGCTTCCTGTTAAATGGTTGCTCCACCGCTGGGCTACAATTGTACAGCCCGGTGGAGGAACTCCACTCATATGGAAGGACTCACAGCACCATAACTTTTAATATAAACTTTTTTAGCGCAGTGTCAATTGCTTGATGTTCTGGCAGATGATTAGTAGCTGAACACAGACAGCCCACACCTCAATCGTGACATAGAAAGTGTTATTTTGACCCTTGTCTAATGGAACCTACTTATTGTGTACAGATATAATAGACACAATGATAACATCATTAAACCTGATTCCACTGGTATCTATCAACCATTAGCGATTTAGAACTTCCTATAATTATGTCACATTGAGGTATCTCAGGTATCCATCATACAGTATATAACAGGCATCCAATTTTTTGACTCACTTAATTACTGAGCATCCACTCCATTATTAGACGTCATTTTGTCTCTAGTGCAGAGTTAGGGGACATCTGCACTTATAATTACAAACTTACGTTGCTTATTTTAATCAATATAGATTATCAATAAAAGTTTTTTGTTTTTTTTGTATTTCCATTGAACCACACTCTCTTTTCCTACTGTCCCTTCCCCATTTTCAATATATAGATTTACCTTGGTGGTGCACACCTAGTGGGGTTCTCTTTGATGTAAGTAGTTAATATAAATTTAATTGTCTGAGGGCAGTTACCTATCATATCTTCGTCACCATCAGGGTTTGGCTCTCTAGCTCAGCAAGGCGACTACCTGGTCATATTTGCACACGTTCACCAAATTTTACAGGGTGCATACCTTGGCATCAGAAGATGCTTCCCTTATTTGCAAGGTGTTAAGGGCATCTGTGGACTAGATGTTTTACGTCCTTTCTTTCGGTTCCCTGTCATTTTGACTGCTTTGAGACGTCCCATTACAGGGGCGCAGATAAAGGCTCAGGGGCCCCGATGCAAAGGTTCTTCTTGGGCCCCCCCCCCAACTTCTCATGGCCGACGGTCCGCAGCTGTCAGCTGCATCGCTGGGTCTCTTAAGTGACCCAACAATGCAACACTAACAGCCAAGGGCGTCGCTAAGGTCTTGAAACAACAGCCCACAACCAGCAGATATGCTGTCTATATAGGAGACAGCATATCTATAGCACTACGACCATATAGCTATGGATAGGATTAGATACAGTGGCCCAGCAGACAGTATCACACATGATAGGATTAGATATAAGGCCCAGTAGACAGTATCACACATGATGGGATTAGATCCATTGGCTCAGAAGACAGTATCGTACATTATAGGATTAGATTCAGTGGCTCATCAGATAGTATCACACATGATAGCATTAGATACAGTGGCTCAGCAGACAGTATCACACATTACAGAATTAGATACAGTGGCTCAGCAGACAGTATCACACATTATAGGATTAGATACAGTGGCTCAGCAGAAGAGTATCACACAGGATTGGATTAGATACAGTGGCTGAGCAGACAGTATCACACATGATAGGATTAGCTATAGATCCCAGCTCACTGACATTGCGGCTCCAGCGCTGGACCCAGGAAAGGTAATAATAAGAATTGTTTTGCTTTTTTATATATTACTAATTATTTTTGCGTGTTTGTGTTTTTTTACAAGTTCGGTTGTTGGACTACTTCGAATTTGAGGACTACTTCGATGACTGCGTTTTTTGTATTCTCAATAAAATGTATAACGTGGGTTGTGTGTAGGATTTTTATTTCAATAAAATATTTTTTCTATGTCTTTGTATTTTTCTAAACTTTATTACTACCACCTTAGTAATGGCTGCTGGCTGAATGACAATGTCCATTACTAAGGCAGGGCTTAATGTTAGACATAAAGAGGTTAACACTAACCCCCATTATTACCCCGGTACACACCGCCACCAGGGGTACCGAGAAGAGCCGGGTACGATCCAGTACCCGACCATCTGTAGTGATGGGTGGGCAGTGGCGCGGCCGCAGGCTGGTATTATTAGGCTGGGAAAGCCCAAAAACAGTGGCCCTTCCCACCTTGGTAATGCTAGACTGCTGCTGCTATGTTGAATCTGGCTGGTTATAAAAATGAGGGAACCCCACATCGTTCTCTCCAATTATTATTATTTTTATTAAATTACGTGGGGTCCCCCTAATTTTTCATAACCAGACAGATACAACATAGCAGCAGCAGGCTAGTATTACCAGGGTGGGAAGGGCCACAGTGTTTGGCCTTTCCACGCCTAATAATACCAGCCTGCGGCCGCCCCACTATTCAACCATCACTTCAGATGCTCGAGGTACTGGACCGTACCTGGCTCTTCCCGACACCCTTAGTGGCGGTGGGCACCGGGGTAATAATGGGGGTTAGTGTTAGCCTCTGCACCAGCTAACACTAAGCCCCGCCTTAGTAATGGATGCTCTCAATCAGTCAGCAGCGATTAATAATGCAGTAGTAATAAAGTTTAAAAAAAAAATACAAAGACATAGAAAAAACAGGTTTATTGAAATAAAAAACCCACACACAACCCTCATTAACCATTTTATTGATTATAAAAAAAAGCCGTCCTCGAAGTAGTCCTCGAATCCAACATAATCCAACGACCGAACCTTTAAAAAAACACAAACAAAAAAAATAATTAGTAAGGGCCTGTTCACATCACCGAATGTAAGTACTGTCAGTTACTATAGTAACAGGGGTCTGTGTCGTTTATTATATAGGCCCCAGTTACTATAATATCTTTTCACTGATGTGGTGTAGGAGGCCGCGGGCCCCCTTGGCTTCGGGGCCTGGTCGCAATTGCGACCGCTGCGACCCCTATAGTTACGCCACTGTCCCATTATCTGTGTCCCCCAATGAGACTAATGAGGAAACAGGATTTTTTTGAGTACTCACCATAAAATCCTTTTCTCGTCCAGTCCGTTAGAGCAGTGGTCCCCAATATTTTTTTAACAAAGGACCAGTTTCATGCAAGACAATTTTTCCACGGACCGGCAGGGGGAGGGGGGTGTTTAGGGTCAGTTCACACGTTGTGTAAATACTGCAGATTTTTTCCGCAACAGAATTAGTTGTGGAACATCGGCAGCATAATACAGTAGCAGCAAAGTGGATGAGATAGAACAAATTTCATCCACACGCTGCGTAAATAGTGAGTGGAAAAAACGCTCAGAAATTGACATGTGGTGCGGAGTTTTATTCCACAGCATGTCAATTGTATTTGAGTAAACGCTGCTTATTATTTGTTGGGGGTTTTCCCCATTAAATTCAATGGGGAGGTAAAATCCACAAAGAAGAGCAGTTCTTGCATTTATTGAGGCGGAATCGCAGCAACTCCGTCGCAAACAACACAACTAAAAACAAATCTCATACTTACCCAGAAGCCTGTTTCTTCCTCCAGGCCGGCCTCCTTTGGATGACGATGGCCTGGATGACGTCAGAGGGCCGACCTTCTGGGATGATGCTTCATCCCATGTGACCGCCCTCTGCAGCCAATCACAGGGATAAAACGTCATCCCAGGAGGCCGGCCTGCTAGCAGGCCGGCTGAATGCTCAGCAGTTTTCCGCAACAAACACAAATTTGGTGTGTTTTTTCGCCAGGAATTCCCTGCAGCCATCGGGGTGGATACCAGATACTGCGGCCGGGTACAAAATGATCCACGGCCCGGTATTGATTAGTGGCCTGGTAGTTGGGGATCACTACATTAGAGGACACAGCTCCCACCCTTGTGTTCTGCTTCTGTACAGACTGACTAGCTCAGGAGTGGTACATACTGTAGGAGGAGCCAACACCTATTTATTCACTGTGTCACACCCCCTAGTGGCAACAGCATTTATCCATGGTCTGTGTCCCCTAATAGACTGAACAAGAAAATAACTCTATGTTGAATACTTAAAAAAATCTAATTTTCTACATAAAACTACATGTGTTTCAGTGTATGTAAAGCTGCATGTTTTTATCAATAATATATAATTTTTCCAACAGTGCTTTTACTATATTTGGAGGCTTTGTCTTTTGACAAATTCATATGGACGCTGTGAGGAGAGAAAAAGATTGTGGTGTGCCATGTTATTACAGAGTTTAATATTTCCTAAAAACATTGCTTCACAGAGGCACCATACAGTGTCACATGTAGTATCTATGAGTCTGTAATACAGACCTGTATGTACTCCATGTGCTGTAGTACAGGGACTGTGTACATAGTCCTCAAGGCCACCGTCTCTGTTCTTTATCTGCGCAGTTAAAAGCGATATTTTGTCCTTGAAGCTGAGAATTTGTTTACAATACATCAGTGGCTGCTATTCTGAGGTTTCGAGTGGGGGGGGGGGGGGGGGGGGGACATCTAAAGCTGGCCATAAAAATAAGATGAAAAGTGGCTGCAAATTTGACAATTTTGCCAGTGCATTGTTTTAAAATTTTATACAGGATTATTCGCAGGGTCCAAAGGCAGACTGTCTGCCAAAAATGTGATATGTGATGTTGGATTTTTTTTCTTCCTAACCATGTCACTGATCGGGCAGTTTATCCAGTCACATTGTATACATTGAGGCGAACTATAAAAAGACGCCCCCCCCCCCCCCCCCCAAATATATCCGAGTTTTCTAATTTCTGGCTTTACACAACAAACACGCAGTATATACATTTTTTTTAAATAGGAAAACATTTGTTGTTTATTTGTTAAAGTGCTGTTTAATGCATAGAAAAGATTTAAAGAATTCTACTTACTGTATTACTTTAGTATCATAGATCAGCAACGCAGCATTATCACTGAAAATGGTTTAACACATCTTCTATGCCCCCTTTTTATAACCTAATTGACTTATGATTTTTAACTGAGTTCAGTGGCCCGGCGTGGACGGCATGATGCAGTGATGTCATTGTGCCGGGCAGTTGACGTCATCAGCGTGCTCCCGATCTCTTGTAGGTCTCAGGCCTTAACCAGGCTGCGGCCTACAAGAGCAAACGGCGGAGCAGGGAGCCAATGACCAGGGGTTGGCTGGCAAATTTTAGTCTGGGGGGAAAGCAAACAGCCCTGGCCCAAGAGTAGCGGCCCATTCTGGGGGCACTGGGCAATTGGCGAGTTTGCCCCTCTAACACTGCTACGGAAGAACTCTGCTACCTGTCAACGGAAAAATCATCCGCCAGGAGGAAAAACGTTTCTTGATGGCGGAGTACAAGAAAGCCTCACCTGGGAATTAGACTTTCTTGTACTCCGCCATGGGGAAATATTTTTCCCTCTGGCGGATGACTTTTCAGTTGATAGGTAGCAGATTTACATGAAGGGGAATTATTTTTCCTTGACCTCTAGTTTCTATTGTGGCAAATTAAATTTTTTACAATTTTTATACTAATAACTTTTTTTTGCTAGGTTCCGCTGGACTGTTTGGACTACGTCGTAGATTCATTGGACTATTTAGATCAGGGGTCGGGAACCTATGGCTCGCGAGCCAGATATGGCTCTTTTGATGGCCGTATCTGGCTCGCAGACAGGGCTCCTACCCAGTGGCGTAACTACCGCGGTAGCAGCAGTAGCGGCTGCTACGGGGCCCGGGGCTTGAGGGGGCCCGTGCCGCCAGCCGACACGCCCTCCCAAATGCCCGGTGGCGCCGCTAGCAGCCGTTATGGCTGCTACAGGGGTAGCACCGCTACTGTGGGGCCCGCGCCGCCGAGCCTTACACAGGCACTCTCATGCCTGTAGGTGTCGCTAGCACCGGAGGGGGCCCCGGTGCTAGCGGCAGCCAAATACATGTATTAGCGCTGAATGGCCGGGCATGTTCCGTGCCTGACCATCCAGTGCCTTACAATGACACTGATTGGCTAGCGGCGCGATGACATCATCGCGCCGCTTCCATGCTTGGAAGGTGCTGATTGGCGGGGCAAGTCATTCTGCCCCGCCAATCAGCGTCATTGAAGGACGCTCATTCAGCTCCTGCAGACATGCTCAGAAGAGAGCATGTCTGCATCGCCAGTGAACAGCGTGGGAACCGGAGAATGTGAGTATGTCAACTTTATATATTTTTTTCCTCAGAAAAATGTGAATGGCATTATCTATAGTGGGGGGGGGGGTCTATCTACAGGGGGGGGGGTCGTCTTTATGTGGGCTATTATATATAGGGGGGTCTATATGTGGGGCAGTAGCTACAGGGGGGTCTATATGTGGGGCAGTAGCTACAGGGGGGTCTATATGTGGGGGTGTGGGCCACTATCTACAGGGGGGTCTATATGTGGGGCAGTATATGTGAGACACTATACAGGGGTGGGCTATATGTAGAGCACTATCTATAGGGGAGCTATTTTTTAGGGTACTTTCTATAGGGGTGGGCTATGTGTGGGACACTATATACAGGGGTGGGTTACCTGTGGGGCACTAGCAACAGGGTGGCTATATGTAGTGCACAGTCTACAGGGGTGGGCTATATGTGGGACAATATCTACAGAGGTGGGCTATACGTGGAGCACTAACTATAGGGGAAGCTATATGTAGGGCAGCACGGTGGCTCAGTGGTTAGCACTATTGCCTTGCAGCTCTGGAGTCCATATGTGGGCACTATCTACAGGGGCTTCTATGTAGGTCACTATCTACAGGGGGCACTATCTACAGGGGGCACTATCTACAGGGGGCACGGTGTGTGTGTGTGTGTGTGTGTGTGTGTGTGTGTGTGTGTGTGTGTGTGTGTGTGTGTGTGTGTGTGAGACAGTTATATTTAGATGTGTTGAGAATTGTAACTTTGTTTACAGGTGCAGAAATGTTTTAAAAGTGAGAAGCTGAAGACATCTAAACGGAAAACTGCAGAAGTGGGTCATGGCCGGGAGAAATCCATCATAGATGTCTGAACCGGAGGGAGAAGAAAAGAACTAGAATCTGAGACGTCACCGGTGAGTCACTTAATGTAAATGTTTATTCTGCCTCTAATCAGTAATGTAGTCACTGTATGATCTGCAGCGAGATGATGGTGGTATGTTTTTTTTTGTGAAACCGCATCTCCCAGCATATCCTTATCATTGTTTCGGCCATGCTGGGAGCTGTAGTTTTACGCCGTACAAACCTATGCGCAGTGGCGTAAATACCGCTATAGCAGCCGTAGCGTCCCCTAGTGAAGCGGCATCTGCCTCCTCCCTTGTGTCTCCCTTGGACGTTCCAGAAACCCCTGGCTGTGCTGCTGCTTTGAATGTGAACATTATAACATGGAAATTGTTACACAGCCTCATGGTAAGCAGCAGTGAGCTGCATCAATAAAGGGGCTGTGTAATACAGTGTGTCCCACCAACCCCCCCTTCCCACTTCACCCCTGAAAATAATCCCACATAATCCATTATATAGCCCCCCCCCAAAAAAAAAAAAAAAAATATGGCCTTAAAAAACATCTGCCACCCATATTACACTCTTGGGGGCTTTAAATTAATCTCTTGTGGGCATAAGAAACTGATTTAAAGGACCACTATCAGGGCAAAGATCTGTCAATGGCCCTTTAAACATATTGTACGGCTCTCGCGGAATTATATTTCAAAATATGTGGCGTTTACGGCTCTCTTAGCCAAAAAGGTTCCTGACCCCTGATTTAGATGATCTACTTTTTTTAAAAAAAATGGTGAAAGAGAGTTGCATGGGGGAGTTTTGATCTCAATAATTATTTTTTTGAGGTCGCCGTGAAGTGGCAAGTGGGCTTGCATACAATTTGATCAAAATGTTACAAAGAACCTCTCGTTCATATTTATATATTTTGATCATTGTATACAGTGGATGTGCGGTCCATGTCTTTTCTCTCCCCTTTGATATGATACAGAGTCTATCCCCTCTGTTGTTTTGTTTTACTTGGTACCAGCACTCCACACTTTTGGCCCAGCTGATTTTAATTTAGGAATGACCTCATAAGTGTTCCTGCTCCTGCTTGTACTCTCAGTCGGCCACTGGGGGCGCATGGCAAGGTGAGCTCATTCCATCTGTTCACATGTTGTGGTGCTGTGTGGTGGTGTCTGTTGCTGTAGTGCTGCACTTGTGGGGGGACGTGGCCCAGAGCCAAGGAGGCTTGGCACGGTCTGAAGGCATGGGTGCTTTTGGGCCCCTGGGTTGCTCCCTCTGCAGGAGCGGCGCTGCGGTGGCGGTAGCCGCCATGCGGTGCTGCAACCGTTAGAGTAAAGAAGAGGTCGCCGTGAAGTGGCAAGTGGGCTTGCATACAATTTGATCAAAATGTTACAAAGAACCTCTCGTTCATATTTATATATTTTGCCTAGCCGCAATTGATCATTGTATACAGTGGATGTGCGGTCCATGTCTTTTCTCTCCCCTTTGAAATTATTTTTTTCTTATGTCTGTTTTTTTTAATACTTTATTATGGCCTTAGTAATGGCTGCTGTCTGATTGACAGCGTTTAACCCTTTCAAGACCGAGCTCATTTTGGCCTTCATGACCAGCCCCATTTTCTCAAATCTGACATGTGTCAATTTATGTGTTAATAACTCTGGAATGCTTTTGCCTATCCAAGCGATTCTGAGATTGTTTTCTCGTGACATATTGTATTTTATGTTAGTGGAAAAATGTAGTCAATAAATTCATTGCTTATTTGTGAAAAACACCAAAATTTTGAGAAAATTAGCAAAAATTAGGATTTTTCTCATTTTAAATGTATCTGCTTGTAAAACAGATAGTAATACCACACAAAATAGTTACTATTTTACATATTCCATATGTCTACTTTATATTTGCATTGTTTTTTGAACATTATTTTATTTTTCTAGGACGTTACACGGCTTAGAACTTTAGCAGCAATTTCTCACATTTCCAAGAAAATTTCAAAAGGCTATTTTTACGGGGACCAGTTCAGTTCTGAAGTGGCTTTGAGGGCCTTATGTACTAGATAGACCCCATAAATCACCCCATATTAAAAACTGCACCCCTCAAAGTATTCAAAACAGCATTCAGAATGTTTCTTAACCCTTTAGGCGCTTTACAGGAATTAAAGCAAAGTAGAGGTGAAATTGACATATTTATTTTTTTTTGCTGAAATTCATATGTAATACATTTTTTTTCTGTAAGACAGAAGGTTTTACCCGAGAAATGCAACTCAATATTTATTGCCCAGATTCTGCAGTTTTTAGAAATATCCCACATGTGGCTCTAGTGTGATACTGAAATACCGGCCTCAGAAGCAAAGGAGCACCTAGTGGATTTTGGGGCCTCCTTTTTTTTGAATATATTTTAGGCACCATGTCAGGTTTGAAGAGGTCTTGTGGTGCCAAAACAGTGGAAATCCCCCAAAAGTGAGACGGTTTTGGAAACTACACACCTCAAGGAATTTATCTAGGGGTATAGTTAGCATCTTGACCCCACAGGTCTTTTGCTATATTTATTGGAGTTTTGTGAAAGTGAAAATCTACTTTTTTTCTGAAAAAATATAAAAAAAAATAATATTTATAAGGAATAAATATTAAAAATCACCCCAAAACTTGTAAAGCTATCTCTCCCGATTACGCCAATACTCCATATGTGTTACTAAACTGCTGTTTGGACCCACGGCAGAGCTCAGAAGGGAAGGAGCGCCATTTGGATTTTGAAGCGCAGATTTTGCTGGATTGTTTTTCAGTGCCATGTCGCGTTTGCAATGCCCTTGAGTGAGCAAAACAGTGGAATCCCCCCAAAACTGACCCCATTTTGAAGACTACACCCCTCAAGGAATTTTTCTAGGGGTATAGTTAGCATTTTGACCCCACAGTTTTTTTGCTGAATTTAGTAGAATTAGGCTGTGAAAATGAAAATCTACTTTTTTCTGAAAAAACATTAGAAATGTTTCATTTTTACAATGAATAAAGGAGAAAAATCACCCCAAAATTTGTAAAGCAATTTGTCCTGATTACAGCAATACACCATATGTGGTAATAAACTGCTGTTTGGACCCACGGCAGGACTCAGAAGGGAAGGAACAATATTTGGCTTTTGGAGCTCAAATTTAGCTGGAATGGTTTTCGGGTGTCATGTCGCATTTTGCAAAGCCCCTGAGGTACCAAAACAGTGGAAACCTCCCAAAAGTCCCTTTAGGGGACTGGAACAAGCGATCATTAGGTCGCTGGTACAATACACTGCAATACTAATGTATTGCAGTATAATGTCATATTACAGGCTCCTGCAACAGCACGATCGCTGTTCCTGTCCGTTAGTCCCGGGTGTCAGCTGTAATACACAGCGGACACCTGCAGAATATGGAGCGGGCGCAGTGCAATAGCCCGCTCTATATATAACCCCCCGCACCACGACATGCTATTAAGTCGTGGTGCGCGAAGGCATTAATGCGCAACGGATGGTGCAAATTGAAAATTAAAATTTTCCACTGATATGCCATTTTAAAGCACAATATATTGTGTCCAGTTTGTGCCACTGAAGACAAATACCTCATACAATGTTGAGCGGGTTCTCCCGGATATAACATATCATATATGTGGACGTAAGCTGGTGTTTGGGCACGCTGTGGGGCTCAGAAGGGAGGGAACGCCATTTGGCTTTTGGAGCGCAGATTTTGCATGGTAACTGTTCTGTTTGGGGTTTTGCTGGTATTTCAATTTATAATGTGGAGGTATGTGTAAACTGGACAGAGTACATCAGGGCATAATAAGAGGGTATAATAATGGGGTAAATAAATAATAATTCGCAGATATGTGGCCGGTGTCGCACTGATAAATGCCGCCCGATCTTATCCGCTTTTGGAACACTCTGCACATTTTGCATATTCGCCATATTCCGAGAGCCAGAACTTTTATATTTTTTCTCCACCGGAGTCTTGCGAGGACTTATTTGTTGCGGGACAATCTGTACTTTTCATTGGTACCATTTTAGGGTACATGTGATTTTTTTTTATCACTTATTATTAGATTTTTTTGGCAAGTAAAGTGACAAAGAAACATAAATTCTGACAATGTTTTTTGTATTTTTTTTTTACAGTGTTCCCCGTGCGCTATAAATGACATTATACTTTATTCTGCGGGTCGGTACGATTACGGCGATACCAGATGTATATAGTTTTTTATGTTTTGTGGCGATTGCGCAATAAAATCACTTTTCGATAAAATTATTTATTTTCTGTGTCACCATATTCTGAGAGCCATAATTTTTTATTTTTCAGTCAAAAAAGCGGTGTAAGGGCTTGTTTTTTGCGGGACGGGTTGTAGTTTTTATTGGTACTATTTTGGGGTAGATGCGACTTTTTGATCACTTTTTATTCTATATTTTGGGAGGGTTGATGACCAAAAAATAGTGATTCTGACATTGTTTTTTAATTATTTTTTTTGCGGTGTTCACGGTGCGGGAAAAATAATATTATAGTTTTATAGTTTGGGTCGTTCCGAACGCTGTGATACCAAATATGTGTACTTTTTTTAACATTTTCATTTTTTTCCTATAATAAAAGTCTTATTATAGGAAAAGAAGCATTTTTTGTTTTTGTAACTTTTATAACTTGTTTTTACACTTTTATAAAACATTTTTATTACTTTATTTTTTACTTGTTTTACTTGAAGACTGGCAGCACTGATCGCTGCTATTATACACTACACTATCTAGGTAGTGTAACGTATTATAAACTGTCAGTGTGAGGCTGAGAGTCACACAGACAGGAAGCTTATGAGGACCGGCCTCCGGCTGGTTCTCATAGGCTGCTGTGCATGGCAGACCCAGGGGCCGTTGTATGGCCTCCGGTTCTGCCTTATAACCGACGGCAGCACCCGCAATCGGTCCCCGGGAAAGTTTGTTGTAGCAACAAACTTTCCAGTTTGTTGTAGTAACAAACTTTCCAGTTCATTGCTACAACACACTTTCCCTGTGATCACATGACCGGGACCTGAACTAATCAGGTCCCGATCATATCTCCGGGACCAGAGGCAGGTGATAACAGCGCGATCCGGGTGTCAGCGCTACTCTGAGACACCCGGATCGTGCTTTTAACACCCACCGTGAGTTCACGTCGGCACTGCACAGAGCCCAGCAAATGCCGACGTGAATATACAGTGGCCGGTCGCGAAGCGGTTAATTACTAAGACTAGGCCTTAGCATTAGCCAGTAACAAGGCTATCACTAACCCCTGTTATTGCCCCGGTTCCCACTGCCGCCAGGGATACCGGGAAGAGCCGAGTACGATCCAGGAACCCGTCACCAAGACAACGGCCGGGGTACGTATGACCTTTTTTCTTTCTATCGCTGCGTTAAGCTGCGGAAACTCTGCCCAAAAGGGCTGCCCCGTCTCTCTATCCAGCACTGATAGAGAGAAGAGGCTGCCGATCAGAGCTGGATAGAGAGAAGAGGCTGGCGATCAGTGCTGGATAGAGAGAAGAGGCTGCCCCTTCTCTCTATCCAGCACTGATCAGCAGCCTCTTCTCTCTATCAGTGCTGGATAGAGAGAAGGGGCTGCCGATTAGTGCAGTGCAATATAGCAGAGAAAACGGGTCCGTAAATACGGGTGGAATAAGGGTGACAACGGACCCGTATTTACGGGCACGGGTCTTTAAATACGGGTGGAATACGGGTGACAAAGGACCCGTATTTACGGGAGGGAAAAAATACGGTCGTGTGCATGGGGCCTTAAAGAGAACCTTTCACCTGCCCATACGTGTGCAGAAAGTAATGGGCAGGGCTGCACAAACTCTGGGGCACTTTAAAAAAAATTCCTATCCTCCTTCGTTATTTAGATATCGGTGCCGTAATATTTTGCACCCGATATTTAAGTAACCCCCTGAACTATCAATGGGGAGGTAATTGGCAAGGAGGCATGTAACATCGCTGTGACACTGTCCAATCAGCTACGGACAGTGTCACAGCAAGAGCGTGTGGGTGCGAGCACGCAGCTCCGCCACCACTACGGAACAGAAGAGGAGAAGAAGAGTGTGAATTCTTCTTCTGTTCCATGGCATCGGAGCTGTGCGCACACGCAGACTCTCACTCTTTCGCTTTCGGCAGACAAGGACGACAAGACTGATCTATCGCGAGAGATCACACAGTCTTGTACTTGCCTGCCGAGAGCTGAAGAGTGAGAGCGTGCGCGCGCACATGCTCTCCTCTCTCCAGCTCTTGCTGTTGACACTGTCCGTAGCTGATTGGTACCGTGTCACAGCGATGTTACACGCCCCCTTGCCAATTACCACCCCATTGACAGTTCATGGGGTTATTTAAATATCGGGTGCCAAATATTACGGCACCGATATCTAAATAAGGAAAGAGGGTAGGAAAAAAAATGTAAAGTGCCCCTGACCATTACATGCTGCACTCAAATGCACATCTATGGGAAGGTGAAAAGTTCTCTTTAAAGTGTAACAACTTTTTAAAAAACTTTTGACATGTCAGAAGTTTTGATCAGTTATGAACTTAGATGTGACAATCCTGCAGGACCCGCTGACACTGAATCAGTCAGTCCAGCTGACCTGACGGATACAGGATTCAGCGCTATATACAGCTGCTCTGTATACAGGATACTGAGCAGATGTATCTCAAAAAGTAAAAATAATTTTTAATAAAAAGTAATTAGAAAGTGCTAAGGTGGGATTATACTGCAAGGAGGGTACTGACTCTGACTGCTGTGGGGGAGTGCTGTGGGGGAGCTATACTGCGCTCAGCTTCCTGCCCCCACTAATTTAATTGCTGGGGGGTTGTCTGAGAATCTTACTGACAGCTGAGAGCTCTATGGGGCTGAATAATCCCCCCCCCCCCCCATAGAGCCCTCACTAATTACTATACTGCAAGGTGGGGGTCTGGGCGTTTAACTGACTGCTAAGGGCTCTAAGGACGCGGATTCCCCTTAGAGTCCTCAGCAGTCAGTCAGACGCTCAGACACCGCTAACCTTGCAGTATGGTAGCTAGTGACTCTATAAGGAAGATTATTCCCCCTCTAGAGCCGTCGGCTGTCAGTAAGATGCTCAGACCGCCCCATGTAGAATCCCCTGCCTTTCAGCATCGGCCGATCACTTTTGAATTAGCGGGGGCAGGTTTATGGGGAAGGATTATATTGCACTCAGTTTCCTGCCCCTACTAATTTAAAAGAGGTCAGCCAATGCTGTGGGGCCGGGAGTATACTGCAAGGGAGGGGGGTCTTGACGTTTTACTGACAGCAGAGGGCTCTATTATCCCCCCCCCCCATAGAGCCCTGACTAGTTACTATACTGCAAGGTTAGGGGGGGTCTGAGCATCTGACTGACTGTTCTAAAGTCAGAACCCCCCCCATATAGAGCCCTCTGCAGTAAGTTAGACACTCAGATCCCCCCCCCCCCATCCTTCCATTGTAGTGATGTGAGGGCTCTATGGGGTGGATTATTCCAGCTCCATAGAGCCCTTGGCTGTCAGTAAAATGCCCAGACCCCCCTTGCAGTATACACCCGGGTCCCGGTCCCAGCAGCTTCGGCCGACTGAGTTAAGGCAGGAACGTACCTCGTGCGTCTCGACACTTCTCCTCTTCGCTCGACCTCTCCTCCTGCAGACCTGCTCCTCTCTGGTGGCGCGTGCTGCGTACAGCTTCAGAGAGGAGGAGTGTTACAGATGTGCCCATCATGCGGTTCTGTCTGTCCCTGGCTGAAAATGCCTCCCTCTACGGCTCACCTCGTCTCATGGCAGGTGCGGCACTGGCCGCGGTTGCTGACCACCGACATTACTCACCCGCCGACAGCCTCGACCACAGACCCACGAGCTCATGCTGACGTCTCCCTCCTCTGAGAGGCCAGAACACTATACTGTCCTCGGCTGCTGCAAGGGTGCGCGCGCTTGCTCGCTCCCAGCCTGAAAGGTCCAGCGCACACCTACAAAAAGCTCCCTAGCTAATCCCTACTCTCCCTGCTGTATGAAAAGGACTCTGCCCTCTTCCTCCTTGCCTGTGCATTGTTGTTGTTTATCCATGTTCATATTGCAAATGGTTCCTTAACCCCTTAATGACCGGCCTATTTTGGACCTTAATGACCAAGCTATTTTTTACGTTTTTCAATCGTCGCATTCCAAGAGCTATAACCTTCTTATTTTTGCGTCGACATCGCTGTATAAGGTCTTGTTTTTTGCGGGACAAGTTGCACTTTTTAATAGCACCATTTTTAGGTACATATTATTTATTGATTAACTTTTTTTTGGGGGGGAATAGAAAAAAATCTGACATTTTGCCACTCTTTTTTGCGTCCTAAATCTACGCCGTTTACCGTGTGGTATAAATAACACAATAACTTTATTCAGCGGGTTGTTACGATTGCAACGATACCAAATTTTTATAGTTTTGTATGTTTTACTACTTTTACACAGTAAAAACGCTTTTTTTCAAAATTATTTGTTTTTGTGTCTCCATATTTGAAGAGCCGTAAAGTTTTTATTTTTTCGCCGATGCGGTCGTATGAGGGCTTTTTTTTGCGGGACGACTTGTAGTTTTTATTGGTACCATTTTGGAGTAGATGCGACTTTTTGATCACTTTTTAACTTTTTATTACATTTTTTAAAGTCAGTATTCACAGAAAACAGCAATTTTTCCATAGTTTTTTATTATTTTTTTTACGGCGTTCACCGTGCGGGTTAAATAATGTAATAGATTTATAGTCGGGGTCGTTACGGACGCAGCGATACCAAATATGTGTAACTTTTTAACTTTATTTTGTTTTTTTTAATAGTAAAGCAGTTTGTAAGGGGAAAAGCTGGGTTTTTCATTTTTTTTCACATTTTTTTTTAAATTAACTTTATTAAACTTTTTTTTCACTTTTTTACTAGTCCCACTAGGGGACTATAATATGCGATTCTGCAATCGCATTTATAATACACTGCAATACTTTTGTATTGCAGTGTATTACTGCCTGGCCGTTTAACACGGACAGGCATCTGCTAGCCTGCGGCATGATCTAGCAGGCATTCACTCGAGGCAGCCTGGGGGCCTTTATTAGACCCCCGGCTGCCATTACAGACACAGACACTTGGCGATCGTATCGCCGGGTGTCGGTGGGAGAGAGAGGGAGCTCCCTCCCTCTCTCCAAAACCACTCAGATGCGGTGCTCGCTATTGAGCACCGCATCTGAGGGGTTAAACGTGTGAGATCGATACTAATATCGATCTCACACGGCAGAGCAGGGACGCACCCAGCCCTCAGCTGCCTCTAGCAGCTGAGAGCAGGGAGATCTGACAGTTCCCTGCTCTGTAAACATATTCCGATGCCGCGACGTAAAAAGTCTATGGCATCGGAATAAGGCCCGTTAGTGACCGACGTAGAAACACGATGGGCCGGTCACTAACGGGTTAATTGTTTCCTGCTCCCAGTCTTCCCGTATCCTGCTTCCCGTATCCTGTATCCTGTTGTTGTGTTTGTTCCTGAGCCTAAGCCTATTGTTGGAGTCGTGTGTGCCTCAGCTGCCACGTCTTGTGCCATCTGCCATGTCTTCTGTCATCGGCCACGTCTGATGTCATCGGCCACGTCTGGTGCCATCTGCTACATCAAACATCATATGTGCCAAGAACAATCTGTACCAAAGCATCTGCTACGTCTTGTGTCTGTCTGGACTCTTACAGGTACTCTTGTGCCAAAGACTTTTGCATAGACTGTTCTTTGGCCAGCTGCCACTCAGCGGCCTAATGGGTCCACATACCTCAGGAGCGTGACAGTACGCTCAGGCCATGGATCCTGCTGGTCAACGTAAAACTGCGATCTAGCTGATGCAAGTGGACATGCGTGACCTTCAGGGACGCCAGTGTCAACTCTTACAGGCTGTGAACTCTGTCATCAACTGTTTGGATCATCCATCTGTTCCTCCCCTGGCTCTTCCGCTACTCCACCACCTGCTATTCCTCCAGCCTGTCCTGGATCTGTCATTTAGCTGCCCCTACCTCCTTGCTACGACGGGGATCCTAAGACCTGTAGAGGCTTTATCAATCAGTGTACAATTCATTTCAAGTTACGTGCTGATCTCTTCCCCTCTGACGAGGCGAAGGTCGCTTTTATTATTTCTCTTGACTCTGGCAAAACTCTGGCATAGGTGAACCTTATCTTGGAATGAGGGGGTCCAGAGTACTCTGATTTGCTACAGTGTTCAAGGAACCGGGTCGAACATCCTCTGCAGCTGCCCCACTGCTGACCCTAAATCAAGGAGAGTTAACTGTTGGGGACAAATTTCTATCATCAGTTCATGCCAAATTTCTCATCTCTTACTGCCCCTATCTCTGCCTTTACCAAGAAGGGAGTAAACGGCAACAACTGGACCTCTGAGGCAGAGTCGGCATTCTTCAACATCAAGAGCGCCTTTACTTCTGCCACTCTTCTTCATCATCCTGATGAAACTCAACAGTTTTCCTTGAAGGTCAATGCCTCTTCCATTGGTGCTAAAGCACTCCTGTTTCAAAAGAATACCAAGGGTAAGGCAGTATCATGCAGATTTTTCTCCAAACTCTTCTCTCCTGTTGGGCGCAACTACTCCATTGGGAACCGAGAATTGCTCACTGTCAATTTGGATTTTGGAAGAGTGGAGGCACCTGCTGGAGTGGGCTAATCATCCCATCATCATCTACACAGATCATATGAATCTTACATATTTGCAGTCCGCACAGCGACTAAATCTTCATCAAGCCAGATGGTCGCTGTTCTGCGCTTGATTTAGATTTCTTCTTCACTTCCACTCTGCGGACAAAAACATTAAGGCCGATGCCAAGTCCCAGTCATTTGAGAATGATGAAGAAAGTCCTCAATACATCATTGATCCCTCAAGGATTATTGCCGTAAACCCTCTGCAGATCAAGGACATTGCTTCTGAAAACATTTTTGTCCGTTCCGCTGACAGGAAAATAATTTGCGCTCGGGGCATAATTCAAAATTGGCTGGGCACTCTGGTGTCTGTAAGACTTGGGACTTTTTTTGCTTGTCACTACTGGTGGCCCACGTTACCCATCTGGTGCCATCTGCCACTGTCACGCTGCGAGGTGCCTCCACTCTTCCAAGGCCAAATTGACAGCGAGCAATTCTCGGTCCCCAATGGAGTAGTTGCGCCCAGCAGGAGAGAAGAGTTTGGAGAAAAATACGCATGATACTGCCTTACCCTTGGTATTCTTTTGAAACAGGAGTGCTTCAAGGAAAACTGTCGAGTCACATCAGTATGATGAAGAAGAGAGGCAGAAGTAAAGGCGTATGGGCCGTACGGCCTAGCGGGATAGCAGCTGGCCAAACAGGTACATTACAATGAGGTACAAGGGTACCTGAGGCAATGTAGACAGTAGCGGTGGATTCAGGCTAAGACAGGTGCCAGAACGAGCTTAATCTCTGAGGAGAGAGGAGTGTTTTGGGTGTGGTGCACTGTGCTTGGAGCATATACCGTCCCGGGGACTCTGCTTTATCATCTGCCCAGGTTTACTACACCTACCTGGGCTAGCAGAGTGCCCCGAGGGGGGGCTCCATCTGGAGATGGAGTCCCGGTCCTCCACCCTCCGGAGAAGGCCAGTGGGGGGTGGAGGGACATCCCAGCCAGCTGGGAAAGTGGAGCCAGCCCTGGGGGAGAGAAGGACATCTCGAGGCAGTAACAGCGTGGCCTCGTCCTCTCCCAGGGTTGGGGCATCGCAGCATGCCATGAGGAGAGGAGAAGGACAACTGGGAATGGATCAACAAGGCTGCAGGGACCCGTCCGAGTGGGGGTCACTGAGGCCAGGAGAAGACGCCGCCATGTTTGGCTCCCGCCTGGTGGCCCACATGGAGGAGTACAAAGATCTGGGGAGGTCCCTGCAGCGAATCAGCGGCGACCTGACCATGGCCCGGCAGAGGGCAGCCAAGTCATCAGGCAGCAGGTGGGCGAAGTTCGCTGCACAGGTCCGTGCCCTGCTAAGGGAAGTGAAGGAGGTGGAGGAGCGGAGGGGAACGATAATGGCCGGAAGGGGAGTCTTCGCCGAAAAGCTAAAAAATGAAGACAGATTCCAGGCGATGGCTGATGCAAGCCAGAGAGGGGGGAAGCAGCAGGAAGAGGCAGCTGAGACCAGCATGGAGACCAGCATGGAGGTCACCGTGGGAGAAACCCCTGACACGCCGGTGCCGGTCCCTGACAGTGAGTCGGACTCTGAGGTACCACGCGAGTCAGGGGAGCTCACGGTGAGGGAGGAGATCTCTCCCAACATGGCACGCCTGCCAGAGTCCAGTTCCGGGTTGGAGGGAGAGCATCCCCCTGGGATACTAACACAGATCCGGGATCAGGAGTCCCCCGTGTCTCTGGAGAACTTCAGCTTCGGCCCGGATCTGCCCCCTGGAGGAGGAAGCACGAAGTGCGGCAGCAGAGAAGCGGAGAAGGAAGAAGCTGAGACAGAAGCAGAGGGAGGAGAAACGGCTAAAACAAGAGGTGAGGCTCGTATATGTTCATGGGTCTCCCCTGCACTCCGGTTCAGAAGAGATTCTGGCCCAGAGTGTAGGTCTCGCAAGCCCCCCAGCCCCTTCTTCTGATGTGGAGTCGGGGCGGGAAAGCGGGAAGATTGAAGCGAGGACGGGCAAAATGGCGCCGGACGCTACTCACAGTGAAGTCGGAGCGCAGCAGGGGGCGTGGTCCCAGACCAGGCTGACGGCGAGCCCTGGTGGGCGGTGTGAGCCGTGCATCGGAGGAGGGGACGGACCGGAAGTCGGCTGCAGCGCGGTCCCGTGGGTCGGGTGCCTGTAACGTGGCCGGTCCTGTCACAAAGGCACCGGTCGGCGTGATAGGTCTGCAGGCACCCAATGCCTCGGATATGGGCGGAGTCAGAGCCTCTGCAAGGGGCGGAGCTAGCCACTCCGGAGCGGAGGAGGGGAGTGGCCTGGCAAGAATAAGTGCAGAACGGCCGCTGCAAAGCAGCCCTGCAAAAGAAAAAGCAAATTAAGTCACCGAAGGCAATAAAGTTAATAAAGAAAGAAAAAATAAAGATAAGAATAAAAATATTTCTGCAAGTAAAGAACTGTCTTTTCCTGCCCTGGCAAGCGATATGGACACCGATGATGCGGAGGGTCGCGTGGAGGTGCCGCTTATGTCATCTGGCGGCCCCTCCATAGCTGCACCTGATGATGCAGAGGTGGGGGTTGGGGTCAGGGCAGGGAAAGCACCGGAAAAACAAAAAAATAAAGAACCTGGCTTGGCCAAGGGAATGGTAGGATCACGGGTGAATGTATCAGCCGGTGATGTGGCGGGGCCTGGTGCTCCACTCCCCAGTGCCCTAAGCAGGACTTATGCCAGGGTAGTGGGGGGGGGACCACCGGCCCACCCATCCTCGTCCTCTGGCCCTGGGGAAGGTCACTTGCAACAGCGCCTCCTGCAGGCCTTAAGGGAGGGGAAGCAGTCCCTAATTGTAGGGGGTGTGCAGAGGGACCTATCTTTCTGGATAGATAGGTACGGGTTGGAGGCCTTCCGAGAGAAAAGAGGGGATCAGTGGTCACTCCCGACAACCGGGCAGGCTGTGGTCAGGAGGAATGTGGTCCGTCGCCAGTGGTGTGGCAATGAGATCTGTCCCCCCAGAAAAACGGTGGTGGAGCTGCTGCTGGGGATGGGCTTCAGGGCACGTGACACTTTTGCCCTGATACACCCTCATGGCTCAGCTGAGTTTGACATCAGCTTTGTTCAACCGGGAGGCCTGGAGGTCTTCTGGGGGAATTATGAGCTGGTGAAGGACAAGCCGGGCTGGCGGGATTTTGCTGCACAAGCAATATCCCGCCAGAATGGTCTCAAGAAGGTGACCGTTCTCACCCGTAACGAGTCACTTTCTTGTGTTGACATCATGACCTGGTTAAGTCGGTTTGGAGAGGTAGCGGAGATTCCCAGGAAAAATCTGGATGAGTTTGGCATCTGGTCGGGGGCTTGGACGTTTATGGTGAAACTTAAGCGTCTGGGGCAAACTGTGTCCCACATTCCATCCTCTGCTTTCCTTGGGAGGGATCGCATCCTGGTCTTCTACCAGGGACAGCCGAGGCTGTGTCACCGGTGTGGCGACCCCTCACACTTGAGTGCGGCCTGCACGGTGCAGAAATGCGCTCACTGTGGGGGGTAGGTCATCTAGCTGCATCGTGTGACCAGATTAGGTGTCCCCTGTGTGGTGACTTAGGTCACCCATTCAGTAGGTGTCCTCGCTCCGTGGTCAATGCTGTTGCCAAGCCTGCAGGAGAAGAGAGTGCTGTGGCTCCTGTGGGTGAGGAGGCATGCAGAGACGGCGAGGCAAAAGGGCAAGTGAAGACATCAAGAAAAGGGCTCCAGCCTTCCTACCATCGAAGGCTGGAGAAGAAGCAAAAGGAGAGGGAGCTGAGGGAAGCCCAGGTAACTGGGGGGACCTCTGGCCTGAACCCGGAGCCTGCCCTGGAGACGGATGCCCTTGGGGACGCTGAACTGGATGAGGAGGTAAGGAGGATCCAGAGGGAGCAAGTGGCTGAGGACTCTCAATCCTCCCAATATGAAAGTGTTAGTGAGGAAGAGAGGGTACAGCATAAAAAAAACAAAGGATAAGATCTTGAGGGGGCCAAAGTCATCTGGCCAAGCCCCGGCCACGGAAGGTAAAATCTGCACCCCTCGGTGCTCTCCCCCAACCACTACCAAGCCCTCATGGATCTTCCAGCTCCTCAGCAAAGTGAGGAGGAGGGTGAGGTAGGGGTCTCAGGGGGTGCTGGGCCCCTTCCCCCGAGAGGTACAAAGGCCTCTGGGGCAGGGGTCAACCTGGGACAAGGGGAAGAGGATGGGAGTGTGAGTGAGGGGGGGGGGAGGTCCTCCAGGAGGAGATGGACGCCACTACCTCCAAAAAAAGAACTAAAGAGAAAGGGTCTGGAGGGTCCTCTTCAGATCATGACAGTGGAGGGAAGAAGAAAGCCGTCTAATTTTCCCATCCAGGATGGCGGTACCCGCACCGTTGACGCTGGCTTCCATTAATGTCGACAGCATTAAGTCAGATATGGCTAAATTTGCAGCCTTTGTTTTTCTCAGCCGAGTTGAAGCTGATGTTTTGTTTTTGCAAGAGACCAGACTGTCACTTTTGGCAGATGTCGTAAAAGCCAGGAGGGATTGGCGACGTGGACCCTCCTACTGGTCTGTACGTAAGGGGCAATCTGAAGTACAGAAACACTGATGACAGAGGATGTCCTCGGGAGGAGTGTAGCAATACACTGGAGAGTATGGAGCATTTCCTGCTTCATTGCCCCTTTAATGCAGAGGTATATAAAAGGGTGGGTACCTCCATCGGCTGGCCCGCCTTAGCCAACCTCTCCTATGCCGGGTGGGCTTATGGGATGTTCAGAGACCTAGGTGGTAGGGACCATAACACTTCCTTTTTAGTTAGTGTCACGGAGCGGGTTAGTGGACCCACTAGGCCGTACCGCCGTAACGGGGAGGCAGCTGGCCAAACCACAGGAAGCCCCAGAAATACAATGTCCCGCACAAGTATACCTGGATAGACAAGACGGTGGGCGCAGCTCTGGCACAGATGGAGAAGGTTGCAGCAGACAGCGCCAAACGTGGCGGATGACACAGGAGCCGCAAGTTGCGCCAGACGGGGCGGATTCCTCCGGACGTGGCAGATGACACAGGACGTGGCGGATTCCTCCGGATGTGGCAGATGACACAGGACGTGGCAGATTCCTCTGGACGTGGCAGATGACACAGGACGTGGCAGATTCTTCTGGACGTGGCAGATGACACAGGACGTGGTTGATTCCTCCGGACGTTGCAGAAGACACCGGACGTGGCACGACTTGATACTAAGGCACAGCACGGGAAACAGGAACGGGGAACAAGGCACGGGTAACAACAGGAGCGGGAAACACTAAGGGACCATTTGCAAGACAAACTGGGAAAACTAACAACGCTCAGGCAAGGATTAGAAGGCCGGGGGCCTTCTTATAGACCAGGAAATCGTGGCAGTTGATGATGATCACTTCCTCCTATTTGCGCGCGCTGGCCCTTTAAGGCCGGGCACGAGCGTGCGCACGCACCCTACGGGACACAGCCAAACGGAGCGGAAGTGAGCGCTGGCGTCTCCTAGGAAGGAGATGGGGAACAGCGCTCACAGCTCCATGGCTGCGGGCGTCGGGAGGTGAGTAAACCCGACGGCCTGCGGCCATGGACGCTACAGTATCCCCCCTCTTACGCCCCCTCTTCTTGGGGCCAGAGTGAGAGAGGAACTTTTTAGTAAGAGCAGGAGTGCTGAGGTTCTCTTCTGGCTCCCAGGACCTCTCCTCAGGACCAAACCCTCTCCAGTCCACCAAATAGAAAGTCCTTCCTCCTACCCTTTTGCAGTCCAGGATCTCCTTTACCTCGAATACATCGGAAGGACCGCTGGGAGCAACTGTGGAACTAGAAGTCTTGCTGTAGCGGTTCAGGACCACTGGTTTCAGGAGGGACACATGGAAGGAGTTAGGGATTCTGAGGGTAGGAGGCAGCCGCATATTATAGGAGACAGGGTTGATTTGTTGCAGGATCTCTAAAGGATCAAGGAACCTGGGAGCAAACTTGTATGAAGGCACCCTCAAGCAAATTTTTTCAGAGAGGACAGCCAGACTTTAGTTCCCTCTCTTCTCCTAGTATCTGCCTTTCGCTTCATGCGATCTACCGCCAGCAAAATAGAGGACCGGGTCTGTTGCCAGATTTGCAGGAAGTCCCCATATGCAGAGTCAGCAGCGGGTACCTGAGATGAAGTCGACACAGGAAGAGGGACTCTGGGATGTTGACTGTACACGATGTGAAACGGAGTGGAAGTGGTGGACTCACTTGTGTGGTTGTTGTATGAAAACTCGGCCCATGGAAGAAGCTGTACCCAGTTATCGTGCTGTGAAGAGATGAAGTGGCGGAGATAATTTTACATGATCTGGTTGATCCTCTCAACTTGCCCATTGGACTGGGGGTGATAGGTTGAGGAAAAGTCCAAACTCACATCCAGGAGTTTATAGAGGGCTCTCCAGAACTTAGAGGTAAACTGAACACCCCGATCTGACACGATGTGTAGAGGCAAGCCATGCAAGCAAAAGATGTGCTGAATGAAGAGACTCGCCAGTCGGGGAGCAGAAGGTAGGCCGCCGGTCAGCGGGATAAAATGAGCCATCTTAGAGAACCGGTCCACCACCACCCAGACAGTGTTACATCCTGCTGAGAGGGGAAGGTCTGTGACGAAGTCCATCGCAATGTGCTGCCAGGGGGCATTGGGTACAGGCAGAGGTTGAAGCAGGCCGGCAGGCTTGGAGTGAGTCACTTTGTTAGAGGCACACACCGTGCAAGAAGAGACAAAGTCCAGAACATCTTTAGGTAGCGTGGGCCACCAAAAGTGACGAGCAATCAGGTCTCGGGTTTTACGGACACTCAGCGTGCCCAGCAAGTTTAGAACTATGTCCCCAGCGGAGAATTCTTCTCCTGTCTGCCAACCGAACAAAAGTCCTCCCAGGAGGGATGACTCTAACCTGCAGAGGATTAGCAGTGACAATGCAGGACGGGTCTATGATGGTCTGAAGGGACTCCACCGTGTCTTCCGTCTCAAACGATCTGGGCAGGGCATCGGCCCTCACATTCTTGTCCGCGGGACGGTAGTGGAGCACAAACTGAAAACGGGTGAAGAACAGCGACCACCTGGCTTGACGGGGATTCAGTCGTTGTGGTCGGTGAAAATCAGGATGGGGTGAGCAGCGCCCTCCAGAAGATGTCTCCACTCCTCCAGAGCCAATTTGATGGCCAGCAGCTCCCGATCGCCAATGGAGTAATTGCGCTCAGCAGAAGAAAACAGTCTAGAGTAGTAGCCACATACTACTGCCTTTCCTTTGGAGCTCCTCTGGAACAGAAGTGCACCTGCACCAACAGAGGAAGCGTCCACTTCCAGAGAGAACTGCCGAGATACGTCAGGATGATGGAGGATCGAGGCTGAAGTGAAGGCTTTCTTGAGGCTAATAAATGCGGACTCTGCCTCTGGAGTCCACAATTTGGCGTTCACAACCTTCTTGGTAAGGGACGAGATGGGGGCCATCAGAGAAGAGAAGTTAGGAATAAACTGCCGGTAGAAATTGGCGAATCCCAGGAACCGCTGTATGGCCCTTAAGCCTTGAGGACGTGGCCACTCCAGGACAGCTTTCACTTTCTCAGGATCCATCTTGAGGCCTTGATCCGAAATGATGTAGCCCAGGAAGGGCAGAGATCTCTTCTCAAAGACGCACTTCTCCAACTTGGCGTATAAATGATTCTCCCTCAATCGTAGTAGAACCTGACGGACATGCCTCCGATGAGTCGTCGGATCTGGGGAAAAAAATCAAAATATGATCGAGATAAACAACAACACAGACATAGAGTAGATCCCGGAAGATATCGTTAACGAACTCCTGAAACACTGCGGGAGCGTTACACAGTCCGAAGGGCATCACTAGGTATTCATAGTGCCCGTCCCGGGTGTTAAATGCCGTCTTCCATTCATCACCCCGGCGAATCCGGACTAGATTGTAAGCCCCCCGCAGGTCTAGCTTAGAAAAATTTTTGGCCCCTCGTATGCGATCAAACAGCTCAGAAATGAGTGGCAACGGGTATTTGTTCTTGACTGTGATCAGGTTGAGGCCCCTGTAGTCAATGCAGGGACGAAGGGATCCATCCTTCTTTTTAACGAAGAAGAATCCAGCCCCGGCCAGGGAGGAAGACTTTCGTATAAAACCCCTCTCCAGATTCTCCTTGATATAGGCCGACATGGATAGAGACTCAGGCAAGGAGAGAGGATATACCCGTCCACGGTCGAGAGAGGCATTAGGAACCAGTTCAATGGGGCAGTCATAGGTCCGATGTGGCGGCAGCGTCTCAGCCTCCCCTTTGCTGAAAACCTCTGCATACTGAGCAAAATGGGAAGGCAGTCCCGCCATCGACTGAGGCAGAGGAGGCTTGACAGGATGGATCTGCAACAGACAACGACCATGGCACTTGGAGCCCCATTGGAGAACCTCTCCAGAATTCCAGTCCAGGTTTGGGGCATGTAGTCGAAGCCAAGGCAGGCCCAGCAGAACAGGATTGATGGCCTTTGGCAAAACAAGGAAGGAAATTAATTCAGAATGCAGGACTCCAACCTGGAGCTTCAACGGCTTGGTTTTAGAAATTATGGGATCCGGCAGAGGCAGTCCATTTACAGATGCAACAGCCAAAGACGTCTCTAGGGGAACTGTGGGCAACTGAAGATGATCCACTAGCTCTTTCTGGATGAAGTTTGCAGCAGAGCCAGAGTCAAGATAGGCAGAGACTTTTTTTTTTTTAAATCAAACCAGTTTTTATTGATAATACAACATACATTATACATCTCATGTACATTAACTTGGTTCCAACAGTCAATACATTTTCAGTTTTGTACAACATATACAGTTATATGTATCATAACTCCCCCTTCCCTCCATCCCAACTCCCCCCCCCCCCCGCAGTACCTCCTCCTTTCCCTGACTCATATAACCATTCTCTCTCCTGCCTCCTACTGATATATCCATACTTGCCTCCTTATCATTCCTCCTTAAGGTGTATTCTACCTCCCTGTAGTGCCATAATTGTGTTCCCATTTTCCCCATTGCTTATCGTATTTGTGTATTGCCCCACGTTTTAGATATATCCGATGTTCCAATGCCACCGTGTGGTTAACGTATCCCACTAGCTCAGACACCTCCGGGGGATCCGCATTCAGCCAATATTTTGCTATTAGTTTCCTAGCATGATACAAAACCTTTTTTATGGCCAGTAATTCAGCTCCATCTCCTCCCTCCTCCCCCATGCAGCCCAACACATAGATCTTAGGTTCCAACGGAAAAACTCTCCCAAATACCCTCTCTACCATGCCTCCAACCTCCTTCCAGTAATCATTCAGCTTCGGACAACTCCAGAACATATGCTTTATGTCTGCCCCCTCAAACGAACACCTGGGACACTCCTGCGTTGGTCTGAGTCTCATTTGCATTAACACCTTAGACGTCCTATACACTCTATGTAGGAGAAAAAGTTGTGACCTCCTGTGTGCTACATTAATGGAGAGCATTTTGGGCGATTCCAGTATCTCCTCCCACTCATCATCAGATATATTCCCCACATCCTCTTCCCATTTGCATCTGATCACCCCCATCGGATCTCCAAGGAATTTGGAAAGTAATGTACCATAGATCACAGAAATAATCCCTTTAGTTTCTTTTGCTCCCAATACCTGTTCCATCACTCCCATAGTAGAGCAGCCCAAGTCCACCAATCTACCCTGGGCCTGCGCCGCATGCCGCAACTGAAGGTATTGATAAAACATCCGATGTGGGAGTCCAAACTCCTCCTGTAACTGTGAGAACAATTTGAGACTTCCCCCCTCATATACCTGGTATACATATCTGACCCCAGCTTGTTCCCACTCCTGAAAGCCGTCCAAGATATGGAACTCCCATAAGTATGGATTATCCCATAGAGGCATATAATTGGAGCACCCAGTAACGCCCAGTATTTTTTTGCATTCCCACCAGACCCTATGTATCAATAGCAAAGTCGGTTTCCCTTTCGCCTCCCTCCTCAGTTTATGAGACTCCATTGCCTCTAGTATATCCTCTCCCCGACTCAAATGATGCACCAGTTTCCCACTAGAACCCCACTCTTCCCTATTCTTCCAACCTTTAAAATGTTGTGCTTGGGCTGCCAAGTAGTATATCCACGCATTTGGAATAGCTAATCCTCCCTTTTCCGTTGGTAATTGTAATTTTTCCAATTTAATCCTGGGGATCCCCCTTTTCCACACTAAGTCCCTAAACAGATTATGTATTCTCCTGAACCAGTATTTAGGCAACCACACTGGGGCATTATGCACCACATAAAGAACCTGAGGCATCAGAATCATTTTGATCAGGTTTGCTCTTCCTAGCGCTGAAAGTGGTAGCCCAAGCCATATTCTAGTCTTATCTTTTAGTTTGTCCAATAATGGTTTCACATTCAGCGCAACAAAATCCTGCACCCTCCCCGAGACCTTAATCCCCAGATATTTAAATTCTTTAACACAAGGTATAGCAATTCCCCCCACCACCAGTGGCACCTCCAATGGTTTGAGTGGCATCAATGTCGACTTACTCCAATTAATTTGCAGCCCTGAAAATTTGCCAAACCGTTCCAATATGATCATTATCAACGGCAGTGACCGAACTATCTCTCCCAGAAATAGTAAAATATCATCCGCATATAATGCTATGCGTTCTTCCAGCTCCCCACATCGAAATCCTTCTATACCCGGATGTTGCCTTACCACATTTGCTAGAGGTTCGATCGCTAGAGCGAATAATAGCGGGGAAAGTGGACATCCCTGACGCGTCCCCCTCTCCAGTCTAAAGGAATCTGACATCCGCCCATTGGCTCTAATCCTAGCCACCGGTTCCTTATACAGCAATTTTACCGATGTTATAAAATTATTCCCAAATCCAAACCGCTCCAAAACAGCCCACAGATACCCCCACTCCACACTATCAAATGCCTTAGCCGCGTCTAAGGACAACACTGCTCTACACTGTGTATCTGCAGCCTCTGTCTGCAAATTCAAGAATAATCTTCTTAGATTAACCGCTGTAGATCTTGATGGCATAAATCCCGACTGATCCGGGCCCACTACCTTAGTCACCACTCTTGTCAGCCTATTAGCCAGAACCTTTGCCAAAATTTTTACATCTGCGGACAGCAGGGATATTGGTCTATAAGAGTCCGGCTGTGTTCGATCTTTCCCCTCTTTAGGAATGACTACTATTGCCGCTTCATACATAGTCTGTGGCAGTCGTCCCCTGGCAAAACTATCTTGGAACACCTCTAATAACTCTGGCAGAAGCTCCCCCCCATATGTTTTGTACATCTCCGTAGGTATACCATCCATGCCTGGAGCCTTTTCATTTGCCATAGAACTCACTGCTTCCTGCAATTCCTCCAAAGTAATTGGCTCTTCCAGCCACTCTCTCTCCTCCTCCCCTAAGGTAACCCACTCCATTTCCTCTAGATAGTCTGTCAATAGATCTTCCGGATAATCTACCCTCGTACGATACAGCTCGGTATAGAAGGATTTCAACACACCCAGTATGTCCCCTGTTTCTCCAACCAGTGTCCCCTCTTTGTCCTGCAATTGGTGGATGAACGCACCCTCCCGCTGAGGCCTAGCCATATTTGCCAACAATCTGCCCGTCATTTCCCCCTCCTCATAATATTTTTGCTGCAAAAACAACCTTTTATTAGCTGCCTGTTCCAGTTGATGTTCCTTTAGTAATTTTAGGGCTACCTTCCACTGGGCCTTCGTTTCTGCTGTATTATTAGCTACATGATTCTCCTCGGATAATGTCACCCTTTCCAGCAGATGTTTTCCCACCTGTCGTGATCTATTTTTAATGGTCGTGATTTCCCGGATATACACCCCCCTGGTATTTGCCTTCATAGCGTCCCATAAGATATCTATAGGTACCGTACCTTTATTAAACTCAAAGTACTCCTGCAAGCTCGCAGTTATTATCTCCTCCCCCACTAGTCGTATCCAGAACGGATTTAGCCTCCAATGCAGTCTTAGCCCCCCTGTCTGCGGACTAGTTCGAACTTTCAATATCATTGGGGAGTGATCAGACAGTGACCTTGGCAGATATTCCACCCCTTCCACACACTCAATCCCTAACCCGTTACTAAACATCAAATCTATTCTAGACAACGATCCATAAGTAGATGACACACAAGAATATTGCGTAGTAGAGGGCCACTTTGCCCGCCACACATCCGTGTACCCCACCTCTATCATGTACTTCCCAAACCGCGTCAGAACAGCCTCACCTACCCCCCCCCCTTTTGGAAATTTATCACGTCTTATATCCATTACATTGTTGAAGTCTCCCATAAGTATAGTCGGGACCATCGGCCAACTAGCCAGCCTTTCCAACACTTCTCTTATTGGAACCACCGAGTATGGGGAGGTACATACAGTACCACAATTATACATTCCCAATTAAACAACTTACAATGTACCCCTACATATCTGCCCTCTCCATCTCTAAAGGAAGCCAAACAGCAAAACGGTACATCCCTATGAACCAGGAGACTAACCCCCCTTGAATATGTGGAATGAAATGAGTGAAAGCTGTGTCTAATCCACACCCTATGTGCCTGTTGCACAGTATCAGCGATAAGATGCGTTTCCTGTAGTCCCATCACTCCAGCAGACTGCCCTTTCAGAAAGTCAAATATAGCTCGCCGTTTTCTTGCCTCTCCCATACCTCTCACATTCCAGGACAAAAGATTTATCCTACCCCCCATCTATCCATTTCTTTTATCTGACAGAGGCCATTACCCTTGAATCCAGTGCCAATCAGAGCGTACTGCACTTCCAACTCCCTTTCCCTCCAAAACATTCTCCTCCCTCCACCCCCCTCCCTAGCCCGCCCAACATTCCAGAAACTTACCCTCCAAAGAGGGCCCGGGCTGATGAAGAAATCTCCACCAATGTGACTGTTCAGCTTCCCATTTACACTGCAGAAACACATCTTTTCCCACAATATAAACCTGAGAACCACAAACCTCCCGCCACCTTACTACCATAGATATATAGCATTTTAGTGACTCCAACATATTCAATTAACTTGACATCTCTGTCTTTCCTTCAGCATTATAAACCTAGAGGCTGCAGCCCCAAATTAGAACAGTTAATAAAATGCATAAAAAAACAATGCCTTATTCCCCTGTGCGGCGCATCCTCCTTCTTTTTCCTAGTAAGCAGAGTCCCCTCTTCAACCATCCACTTGATAATCACGCAGCAGCTTCCTCTCGATTCTGACGAAGGCGATCCTCGTGACTGTCCAGCCATCTTAACGCATCTTTTGAGTTCTCAAAAAATTGTACGGATCCCAGCGCCGCAACTCGAAGTTTCGCCGGGTACAACATGGAGTATTGAACACGCAGATCCCTCAGTCGTCGTTTGATATCCATAAATTGCATCCTCCTTTTCTGGACCTCTACAGAGAAATCCGGGTAAAATGACACTTTCACACCATTCACCCGTATATCCTGCTTTTCCCGGGCCTGGCGAAGACTTAAATCTCTGTCCTTATAATGAAGCAGCTTTACCAGCACAGGTCTTGGCGGCCGTCCAGGTGGACCCGGGCGAGTTGGTACTCTATGGGCTCTTTCCACCGCAAACAATGGTGTCAACGACTCCTTGCCAAACACCTCCAGTAGCCATTTTTCGAAATAGGAATCCGGATTGGACCCTTCCACTTTTTCGGGTATTCCCACCATCCTTACGTTATTGCGACGTAAACGGTTCTCCAGGTCATCCGTTTTAGATAACAGATAAGTAACATCCACAGCTACCGCATTTACGTCTCTCCTCATGGGCAGCATTCTGTCTTCCACATCACTGACTCTACCTTCCACCGCTGTTGTACGCTCCGACACCTTCTGCAGATCGTGCCGTATCATGGAAATATCCTCCTTTATTCCGCCCACCTGGCAAGTGAGTTTAGCTAGCGTGGCATTACATAGGCTTACCGCCGAAAAAACATCTGCCAACGTAGGCCCAGGCTTATTTGAATTGTGCGGGCCTCGATCCAGCCCTCCTCCTGAGCTGCCTGCAACATCTTCTCCATTCTCCTCCTCCTCCTCTGAGTTACCTGTGCCCGCAGCGGTTCATATCTGGACCCGGAGCAGCCTGCCTGCTTTTTCCCTCCTCCTGTCATCTCTCCTCCAGCATCTGCCTTCACGGGTGTCTTTCTAGCAAAGCGCTCCAGTCGGGATGCCGCCGCCCCTCTCAAGTCTCTGCTCTCTGCCATCACGCACATGTCAGCGCCATCTTGTAATCCCAGCTCACCTTCCTCTGCCGCCTTAGACTTCCTTGAACGGGTCATTACAGCCTCCAGAGTCTACAGAATAATGTCACCAGGTTCTCCTCTTTCTCCCCTCTCTGCACAGGTATGTCTTCGTTAGAGGAATTTAGCCACAGGATGTGTTTCAGGATATCGGCAGCGGGAGCTCCGGTTCCTGCGTCTGCTCACATATGCCGCTAAGCCACGCCCCCCAGGCAGAGACTTGATGCGTACTCTCGCCGGATGCCAGGGTCACAGGAATAGTCAATTTGGAACCGAATGCTCTGTTAGATTCCGTTCCACCTAGGGTTGTCTCTCCAACCAATCCTATACAAGGGGGTCTCTCCAGTCTCTGGGGACACAGACGCACAATATGGCCTCCACGGCCGCAATACAAACAAAGTCTAGAAGTGCGTCTGCGTTGTCTCTCCTGGGTAGACAATTTGACATAATTACCCTGCATCGGATCCTCTGGTGGGATGACTGAGGGAGATTGCAGGACAGCAGAATCCAGCCTAGGAAGTTCTCTCTCCCGGAGAACCTCTTGGGAACGTTCCCGGATCCTCATGTCAACCCGGGAGGCGAGTAGGATAAGATCGTCCAGAGTAGATGGCAGATCGCGAGCAGCCAGCTCATCCTTGATCCCTAAAGACAGTCCCTGCCAGAATGTAGCCACCAAAGCCTCGTTGTTCCAGGTCAATTCAGCAGCCAGGATATGGAACTGAATGCCATACTCGCCCACGGAGAGGTCTCCCTGGTGTAGGGTTAGCAAGGATGCAGCAGCCGAAGAAACTCTCCCAGGTTCCTCAAAGATCGATGTAATGACGGGGGTGGGGAGACAGACAAGTGAGCCCTAATCTATCCGCCACTCAGTCCCTGCCTACTTGCAATGACCTGCCCTAGGCGACGGGGTACAACAGGGCGACGGTCCCTACGCTCAATAAGTGCACGACAGACAAACAGACAAGGGTACACAGAGCTAGGGGAGAAAGGGGCAGTTGCCCACGGCAACACCGTGAGCAACAAGAGAAGTGAACAAGCCGAGTCAAACCAGGAGAGTACGAGGTGCCAAACGCAGAGCAGGAGAGTAGTGAACAAGCCGTAGCATAAGACATTGGACGTGGCAAACGACAGCAGGTGCAGTAGGAGACGACTCCAACACTAGTAGTCACAGGAACAAGAACAGAGCACGGGATAAAGGAACAGCTAACAGGGCACGGGTAAAAACTGGAACGTGAAACACTAAGGGACCATTTGCAAGACAGACTTGGGATAAACTAACAACACTCAGGCAAGGATCAGAAGGGCTGGGGCCTTCGTAAAATCCAGGAAATCATGTGAGTTGATGATGATGATTGTTTTCATGTGCACGCGCTGGCCCTTTAAGAGCGGGCACGAGCGTGTGCGCGCACCCTACGGGACACAGCGGATCAGAGCGGACGTGAGCGCTGGCGTCTCCTAGGAAGGAGACGGGGACCAGCGCTCACAGATCCATGGCTGCGGGCATCGGGAGGTGAGCAAACCCGACGGCCCGCGGCCATGGACGCTACAATGGCATTACCATTACCACAACCTTCTAGCTGAGGAACCTTGGCTGAAATATTGCTCGTCTTTGGGCTTTAACCCCTTAGAGACCGGGCCAATATTTGGTTTTTTATTTTCGTTTTTTCCTTCCTGCCTTCCAAAAGCCATAACCTTTTTATTTCATTGTCGACATAGCCAAATGAGGGCTTATTTTTCATGGGACAAGTTGTAGTTTTTCATGGCACTATTTATTGTACCGCATAATGTACTGGGAAGCTGGAAAAAAATATTTGTGGGGTGGAATGGGCAAAAAACAGCGATTACGCCATTTTTTGGGGGGTTTTGTTTTTACAGCGTCCATCAGGCAGTAAAAACGACATATTCACCTTATTGTACAGGTTGATACGATTACGGCGATATACGAAATTTATGTCTTGTTTTATGCTCCATACTTCCCCTTAATGGCTGTCACGTACTAGTACGTGACATGTCGTTAAGGGGTTAAGAGGCTAATGACAATAAGTGACTAATTAGAGATGAAAAGAAAACAAAACAGGGAAAGCATTCTACATATGTGCCATTGGGTCTGCAATAGAACAGAAATACTTGTTTTTAACCCCTCCCTGATGTAGCTTGAATACAAAAGGAATTTGCTTTTTGTTGTTTATTATATAACAATATATTATGAAATGTTAAATACTTTTGTGTCAAAAAAGACAAAAGTATAATAGGTATGATACCTTTATTGGTATTCAAACACATGTACAAGTATGGTGTTAGTAAAAAACAAATAATCTCTTCCTAGGTCATTGTGTATTAAAACTCAGTAAAGGTAGACCAAGACCAGAAGTTACTCTCCAAAATTTTTGCAAATCGCTTGGCTTTATATTTACCTACATTGGTGGGAAGATCCCAAATGGGCTTTGTCAGGGGTAGAGCAGCAGTGGCAAATCTGCAAAAGGTGTTGACGGTGTTAGAAACAGTCAGGCATGATCCCCGGCCAGGTACCCGACCGGCACTCTTGGCGTTGGACGCAGAGAAAGCTTTCGATAACATACAGTGGGAATGGCTGGGGATGGTGCTGGACAGGATGCATATCCAGGGAGCCTTTAGGATCTTTCTGAAGGGTGTTTACGTTAATTCCCAAGCTCGAATCCATTCCTCAGGATTTCTTTCGGCCCCCTTTCAACTGTATAAAGGGACCCGTCAGGGATGTCCCTTGTCGCCACTATTATTTAATTTAGCACTGGAACCTATGGCTAGATTTCTGGAGGAGTCCACATTGTTTAACCCGTTAGTGACTGACCCATCGTGTTTCTACGTCGGTCACTAACGGGCCTTATTCCGATGCCATAGACTTTTTACGTCGCGGCATCGGAATAAGTTTACAGAGCAGGGAACTTCAGATCTCCCTGCTCTCAGCTGCTAGAGGCAGCTGAGGGCTGGGAGCGTCCCTGCTCTGCCGTGTGAGATCGATATTAGTATCGATCTCACACGTTTAACCCCTCAGATGCGGTGTTCAATAGCGAGCACCGCATCTGAGTGGTTTTGGAGAGAGGGAGCTCCCTCTCTCTCCCACCGACACCCGGCGATACGATCGCCGAGTGTCTGTGTCTGTAATGGCAGCCGGGGGTCTAATAAAGGCCCCCAGGCTGCCTGGAGTGAATGCCTGCTAGATCATGCCGCAGGCATGAGCTAGCAGATGCCTGTCCGTGTTAAACGGACAGGCAGTAATACACTGCAATACAAAAGTATTGCAGTGTATTATAAATGCGATCGCAGAATCGCATATTATAGTCCCCTAATGAGACTAGTAAAAAAGTGAAAAAAAAGTTTAATAAAGTTAATTTAAAAAAAAAAATGAAAAAAATGAAAAACCCAGCTTTTCCCCTTACAAAATGCTTTACTATTAAAAAAACAAAATAAAGTTAAAAAGTTACACATATTTGGTATCGCCGCGTCCGTAACGACCCCGACTATAAATCTATTACATTATTTAACCCGCACGGTGGACGCCGTAAAAAAAATAATAAAAAACTATGGAAAAATTGCTGTTTTCTGTGAATACTGACTTTAAAAAAATGTGATAAAAAGTGATCAAAAAGTCGCATCTACTCCAAAATGGTACCAATAAAAACGACACGTCGTCCCGCAAAAAAAAAGCCCTTATACGACCGCATCGGCGAAAAAATAAAAACGTTACGGCTCTTCAAATATGGAGACACAAAAACAAAGAATTTTGAAAAAAAGCGTTTTTACTGTGTAAAAGTAGTAAAACATACAAAAACTATACAAATTTGGTATCGTTGCAATCGTAACAACCCGCTGAATAAAGTTATTGTGTTATTTATACCACACGGTAAACGGCGTAGATTTAGGATGCAAAAAAGAGTGGCGAAATTTCAGATTTATTTCTATTCCCCCCAAAAAAAAGTTAATAAAAGTTAATCAATAAATAATATGTACCTAAAAATGGTGCTATTAAAAAGTGCAACTTGTCCCGCAAAAAACAAGACCTTATACAGCTATGTCGACGGAAAAATAAGAAGGTTATAGCTCTTGGAATGCGACGATTGAAAAACGTAAAAAATAGCTTGGTCATTAAGGTCCAAAATAGGCCGGTCATTAAGGGGTTAAAGGTATTCAGGTGGGGTCTTCGGCAGTTAAGATAGCCTTGTTTGATGACGATGTTATACTTTTTATGTCAAATCCTCAGGAGCATTTATTGCCTGTTTTTCGTTTTTTGCTAGACTTTGGGCAATGCTCGGGGTACAGAATCAATGTCGCTAAAAGTGAACTGCTGGAGTTAGGTCATCCATTACCTAGGGCCTTCTGGCAATCCTTGGGGTGCGGGATATACCCAGTTAAACAATGTATTACTTATTTAGGCATTAAGATAGGGAAGGTACCTGAGACCCTGTATGGCCTGAATTATCCACCGCTCCTTACAAAAATACAGGCTGAACTCACGAGGTGGCGTCAGTTGCCGTTATCCCTTCTGGGGAGATGCCATTTGATCAAGATGGTCAGTTTCCCTAAACTTTTATACCCATTCCAAACGCTCCCGCTTTTGCTTAAAGAGGCTCTGTCACCAGATTTTGCAACCCATATCTCCTATTGCAGCAGATTGGCGCTGCAATGTAGATAAGAGTAACGTTTTTTTTTTTAAAAAACAAGCATTTTTGGCCAAGTTATGACCATTTTTATATTTATGCAAATGAGGCTTTCTAAAGTACAACTGGGCGTGTTTAAAGTAAAAGTACAACTGGGCGTGTATTATGTGCGTACATCTGGGCGTTTTTACTTCTTTTACTAGCTGGGCGTTGTGAATGGGAGTGTATGATGCTGACGAATCAGCATCATCCACTTCTCTTCGTTAACACCCAGCTTCTGGCAGTGCACAAACACAGCGTGTTCTCGAGAGATCACGCTGTGACGTCACTCACTTCCTGCCCCAGGTCCTGCATCGTGTCGGACGAGCGAGGACACATCGGCACCAGAGGCTACATTTGATTCTGCAGCAGCATCGGCGTTTGCAGGTAAGTCGATGTAGCTACTTACCTGCAAACGCTGATGCTGCTGCAGAATTAACTGTAGCCTCTGGTACCGATGTGTCCTCGCTCGTCCGACACGATGGAGGACCTGGGGCAGGAAGTGAGTGACGTCTCCCGACTACTTTCCTCTGGCTCTCTTTAGTTCTGGCTTATTATTATTATTATTAAAATTATATTCTATGCGCTGTTTACTTTTGCTGACCTAAGTCGTGTTCAGGGGTAGGGGAAGTACTGTTTTTTTTTCATTTACTATGTGAACCTGGTCATATGCCATGATTGTATTGCATTTTATTTTATTCTGTTTTGCAAATTGCGTGTTCTTCAATTATGACGCAAATACTATATTATATGTTTAATACAAAATGTGAAAAATTGTCAATAAAAAGGATGTTTAACCCCTTCCCTCTTTAGCCACTTTTGACCTTCCTGACCGAGCCTCATTTTTCAAATCTGGCATGTCACTTTTTATGGTAATAACTCCGGAATGCTTTCACCTATCCAAGCGATTCTGAGACTGTTTTCTCGTGACACATTGGACTTTAAGTTACTGGCAAAATTTGCTCAATATGTTCAGTATTTAATTGTGAAAAACACCCAAATTTAGCGAAAAATTGCAAAAATTAGCATTTTTCTCAATTTAAATGTATCTGCTTGTAAGACAGGCACTTATGACACACAAAATTGTTGCTAATTAACATCCCCCATATGCCTACTTTAGATTGGCATCGTTTTTTGAACATCCTTTTATTTTTCTATGACGTTACAAGGCTTAGAACTTTAGCAGCAATTTCTCACATTTTCAAGAAAATTTCAAAAGGCCATTTTTACAGGGGCCAGTTCAGTTGTGAAGTGGCTTTGAGGGCCTTATATATTAGAAACCCCCAAAAAGTCACCCCATTTTAAAAACTTCACCCCTCAAAGTATTCAAAACAGCATTTAGAAAATGTCTTAACCCTTTACACATGTCACAGGAATTAAAGCAAAGTAGAGGTGAAATTTACAAATTTCATATTTTTTTGCAGAAATAAATTTTTAGTACAATTTTTTTTTATAAGGGTATGTTCACACGATGAGAGGCATTTACATGTGAAAAGACAGACTGTTAACAGCTGCCTCGTTTCACACGTAAATGCTCCTCCTCGTAATTTACGAGGCGTCTGAGACACTCTGAGACGCTCGTAAATCTTGAGCTGTGCTTCATTGAGTTCAATGAAGAACAGCTCAAATTACGTGGCAAAGAAGTGCCCTGCACTTCTTTGCCGAGGCAGTCAATTTACGCGTCGTCGTTTGACAGCTGTCAAACAACGATGCGTAAATTACAGGTCGTCTGCACAGTACGTCGGCAAACCCATTCAAATGAATGGGCAGATGTTTGCCGACGTATTGTAGCCCTATTTTCAGACGTAAAACGAGGCATAATACGCCTCGTTTACGTCTGAAAATAGGTCGTGTGAACCCAGCCTAACACAGAAGGTTTTACCAGAGAAATGCAACTCAATATTTGTTGCCCAGTTTCTGCAGTTTTAGGAAATATCCCACATGTGGCCGTAGCGTGCTACTGGACTGAAGCACCGGCCTCAGAAGCAAAGGAACACCTAGTGGATTTTGGGGCCTTATTTTTGTTAGAATAAATTTTAGGCACCATGTCAGGTTTGAAGGGCTCTTGCGGTGCCAAAACAGTAAAAAATCCCCCAAAAGTGACCCCATCTGGGAAACTACACACCTCAAGGAAATTATCTAGGGGTACAGTGAGCATTTTGACCGCACAGGTTTTTTACAGAAATTATTGGAAGTAGGCCGTGAAAATTAAAATCAACATTTCTTCAAAGAAAATGTAGGTTTAGCGATTTTCTTTCTCATTTCCACAAGGACTAAAGGAGAAAAAGCACCGTAAAATTTGTAAAGCAATTTCTCCCGAGTAAAACAATACCCCACATGTGGTAATAAACGGTTGTTTGGAGACACGGCAGGGCTGAGAAGGGAAAGAGCGCTATTTGGCTTTTGGAGCTCAAGTTTAGCAGGAATGGTTTGCGGAGGCCATGTCACATTTACAAAGCCCCTGAGGGGACAAAACAGTGGAAACCCCCCACAAGTGACCCCATTTTGGAAACTACACCCATTGAGGAAATTATCTAGGGGTATAGTGAGCGTTTTGACCCAACAGGTTTTTTGCATAAATTATTGGAAATAGGCCCTGAAAATGACAATCTAAATTTTTTCAAAGAAAATGTAGGTTTAGCTAATTTTTTCTCATTTCCACAAGGACTGAAGGAGAAAAAGCACCGTAAAATTTGTAAACCAATCTCTCCCGAGTAAAACAATACCCCACATGTGGTAATAAACGGTTGTTTGGAGACACGGCAGGGCTGAGAAGGGAAATAGCGCTATTTGGCTTTTGGAGCTCAAGTTTAGCAGGAATGGTTTGCGGAGGCCATGTCACATTTACGAAGTCCCTGAGGAGACAAAACAGTGGAAACCCCCCACAAGTGACCCCATTTTGGAGACTACACCCATTGAGGAAATTATCTAGGGGTATAGTGAGCGATTTGACCCCACAGGTTTTTTTCAGAAATTATTGGAAGTAGGCCCTGAAAATAAAAATCAACATTTTTTCAAAGAAAATGTAGGTTTAGCTTATTTTTACTCATTTCCACAAGGACTGAAGGAGAAAAAGCAGCACAAAATTTGTAAAGCAATTTCTCCCGAGTAAAACAATGCCCCACATGTGGTAATAAACGGCTGTTTGGAGACACGGCTTGGCTTAGAAGGGAAAGAGCGCTATTTGGCTTTTGGAGATCACATTGAGCAGGAATGGTTTGCGGCGGCCATGTCACATTTGCAAAGCCCCTGAGGGGAAAAAACAATGAAAACGCCCAAAAAGTGACACCATTTAGGAAACTACACCTCTTGAGGAATTCATCTAGGGGCGTAGTGAGCATTTTGACCCCACAGATGTTTCATAGAATTTATTAGAATTGGGCAGTGAAAATAAAAACAATCCTTTTTCTTCAATAAGACGTAGCTTTAGCGCAAATTTTTTCATTTTCGCAACAAATAAAGGAAAAAAAAGAACCCAACATTTGTAAAGCAATTTCTACCGAGTATGGCAATACCCCATATGTGGTCATAAACTGCTGTTTGGGCACACGGCAGGGCTCAGAAGGGAAGGACCGCCATTTGGAGTGCAGATGTTGCTGGATTGGTTTCTGGGCGTCTGTGGGCCCAAAACAGTGGAAACCCCCCAGAAGTGACCCAATTTTGGAAACTACACCCCTCAATGCATTTACCTAGAGGTGTAGTGAGCATGTTAACCCTGCAGGTGTTTTGTAGAAATTAGTGTGAACTCGATGTTGCAGAGTGAAAATGGGATTTTTTCCACAGATATGTGGACAATATGTGGTGCCCGGCTTGTGCCACCATAACAAGACAGCTCTCTAATTATTATGCTGGGTTTCCTGGTTTTAGAAACACCCTACATGTGGCCCTAATCTCTTGCCTGGACAGTCGACCAGGCTCAGGAGTGAAAGCGTACCATGTAAAATTGAGGCCTAATTTGGCGATTTACAAAGTATTGGTTCACAACTGCAGAGGCTCAGATGCGAAATAATAAAAATAAACCCCTGGGAAGTGACCCCATTATGGAAACTGCACCCCTCAAGGCATTTATTAAGGGGTGTAGTGAGCATTTTCACCCCACAGTTCTTTTCCATAAATGAATACGCTGTGGATGGTGCAAATTAAAAATTTATATTTTTCCCTAGATATGCCATTCAGTGGCAAATATGTCGTGCCCAGCTTATGCCACTGGAGACACACACCCCAAAAATTGCTAAAAGGGTTCTCCCGGGTATGACGGTGCCATATATGTGGAAGGAAACTGCTGTTTGGGCACGCTGTAGGGTTCAGATGGGAGGAAATGCCATTTGGCTTTTGGAGCGTGGATTTTGCTTGGTAGTAGTTTTGTTTGGAGTCTTACTGGTGTTTCCGTTTATAATGTAGGGCATATGTAAGCCGGGCGGAGTATATAAGGGGCATAGTCAGGTGGTATAATAATGGGGTAAAAAAAAACCAATAAAATAATCCATAGATGTGTGTTACGCTGTGAAGCAATCCTTTCTGCACAGGCCGGTGTCGCACTGATATATGGCGTCCTTTATTATCCCCCTTTTGATCCACACTCCGCGCCTTTGTAGTTTGGGGAATTTTGCTAGGAAGTGTTGTCCTGGTATAATACGGGCACCGTCGCTTCCAGCGGATATGTTTGGGCCCTCCCTTTCTTGGTTCCCTAATTTTAGGTCCTTGATAAATCGCCTCTTCAAACAGAAGAAATGTTCCCCTCGGGCACAACTGCATATTTTTTTATTTCCTGACTTATTGGAGCCATAACTAATTTTATTTTTCATAGACGTAGCGGTATGAGGGCTGGTTTGTTGCGGGACGAGCTGTAGTTATTATTGGTACCATTTTGGGGTACATGCAACTTTTTGATCACCTTTTATCCTATTTTTTGGGATGCCAGGTAAACAAAAAAACGCAATTCTGGCACAGCTTTTTTTTTTTTTTTTTAATACAGCGTTCACCACGCATTATAAACTACATGTTAACTTTATTCTGCGGGTCAGTACGATTCCGGCGATACCTAATATATAGCACTTTTTTATGTTTTACAACTTTTTGCACAATAAAATTACTTTTGTAAAAAGAATGTATTTTTTCTGTCGCCAAGTTGTGAGAACCATAACTTTTTAATTTTTTTGTCGACGGAGGTGTATGAGGGCTTGTTTTTTGTGGGACGAGCTATAGTTTTTATAGGTACCATTTTTGGATACGTGTGACTTTTTGATCACTTTTTATTCTAACATTTGTAGGGCAAAGTGACTAAAAAACAGAAACTCTGGTAACGTTTTTTACGTTTTTTTTTACGCTGTTCACCGCGTTCAATAAATAATATAATATTTTGATACCTCAGGTCGTTACGGTCACGGCGATACCAAATACATATGGTTTATTATTATTTTTCAATAATAAAGGACTTGATAAGAGTAAAAGGGGGATTGTGTTTTATTTGATTACTTGAAACTTTTATTGTTTTCAAACTTTTATTATTTGCACTTTTTTTTACACTTTTTTATACTTTTTTTACACTTTTTCTCAAGTCCCCCTAGGGGACTTGAAGGTCCAACGGTCAGATTTTTTTTTTTCTAATACATTGCACTACCTATGTAGTGCAATGTATTAGATCTGTCAGTCATTCACTGACAGCAAGCCGATTAGGCTTCGCCTCCCGGCGGGGCCTAAATCGGCTTCCGTAATGGCAGAGCAGGAGACCATTGTGTCTCCTGTTGCCATAATGAGCAGTCGCCAGTCCTGATTGCCTGTCAGGGCTGGCGATCTGCTAGTAACCGCTACGATGCAGCAATCGCTTTCAAACTTTTATTATTTGCACTTTTTTTTACACTTTTTTATACTTTTTTTACACTTTTTCTCAAGTCCCCCTAGGGGACTTGAAGGTCCAACGGTCAGATTATTTTTTTTCTAATACATTGCACTACCTATGTAGTGCAATGTATTAGATCTGTCAGTCATTCAATGACAGCAAGCCGATTAGGCTTCGCCTCCCGGCGGGGCCTAAATCGGCTTCCGTAATGGCAGAGCAGGAGACCATTGTGTCTCCTGTTGCCATAATGAGCAGTCGCCAGTCCTGATTGCCTGTCAGGGCTGGCGATCTGCTAGTAACCGCTACGATGCAGCAATCGCTTTCGATTGCTGCATCGAAGGGGTTAATGGCAGGGATCGGAGCTAGCTCCGGTTCCTGCCGGTACAGGTGGATGTCAGCTGTACAGTACAGCTGACTTCCACCGCTGATGAGATCAGCTCCTGACCCGACGCCATCTTGCCGGCAGCTACGGAAGCCGATAAGGCTCCGCCGCCGGGCGGATCTTGACCGGCTTCGGTGCTAGGCAGACCGGGAGGCCAGTATTAGGCCTCCGGTTGCCATTGCAGCCACCGGAACCCCGGCAATTTCATTACTGGGGTTCCGATGAGCTGCAAACACCTTAAGTGCAGCGATTGCGTTTGAGCGCTGCACTTAAGGGGTTAATGGCGGGGATCGAAGCTAATTTCGGTCCCCGCCGTTACAGCCGGATGTCAGCTGTAAGATACAGCTGAGATCCGGTGATGATGGCACCGGCTCAGCTTCTGAGCCGGTCCCAAACATTCGGCGTACATGTACGGCAAGATGCGGGAAGTCAATGCTTTCCATGACGTACATGTACGCCAAATGTCGGGAAGGGGTTAAAAAAACAAAACTCGGTAAAGGGTTATTTCTAGGTGATGTTCGAATATCATGTTCGAGTTGCAAGAAGTTAGTGAGAAAGAATTATACTTAAAAACAAAAACAATCAAAACCTGGTGCAGATAACTTTATCAAAGTTTTTAGTTCTTTCATGTATAAGTAATTCACATAATCAAACAAAAGTCTTTACGAGGACCAACCTATCCACTGGGCATCACATTTTGGAAGTCTGTTTTCGAGAACACTGACTATTTTCTCAAATTGATGTATCTCTTTAATTTTGTTCAGTGTCCTCAAAAACAGAATAGTTAGGGATTTCCAGCTTATTGCTACTGTCCATTTTGCTGCCGATAGAATATGTGAGATTAATTTTCTATTTTGTTTAGGTATATCAGGAATGTCTGCATTCAGCAATGTCGACCAAGGAGATGACTTGTAAATATAATTTAGAGTTAATTAGGCGTTCTATTATTTTCCAGTGAGCCTGTACCGCTGGACAGGACCACCATATGTGGGCCATAGTTCCCCTCTCTCCACAGTTTCTAAAACAAGTATCAGAACTACCCGGGAACATTTTGACTATTCTATCAGGTGTGAGGTACCATCTTGTTAAAATTTTATACGAGGTTTCCTTAATGTTGTTCGATAGATAGACTGTAGCCGTTCTATCATATATCTGCTGCCACGAGGTCGAATCAGGTAAAGTCCCTAGTTCTCTTTCCCAAGCTAGCATATATGTAGTAGGACCATTGTATGTTGCGCTTCTAAGTTGTGAGTACAAGACTGAAATCAGCCCCTTTTCCCTAGGTGAGTCTCGACAGGTAGCTTCATAAAAAGTTAGACTGGGGTCATGTGGTAGAAAGGCAGATCCACAAAGAAGGTGGTGTATTTGTAGGTATCTATAATGTTCCCAGAGAGGGATTTGAAGGTCCTGACGTAAGGTCTCAAAAGGGAGGGGTTTACCATCTTTGCATAATGTTGATAAGGAATTGAGACCTGATGAGGTCCACCACTGAAAGTCCTCTGGGTGCAATCCCGGTGGGAAATTAGGATTAAGTAATAAAGGTTGTAAAGGAGATGGATGTGATATAAGTATGCCTCTTCCCGTGACATCACCCCTGCTCTAATACAAAACACCAGTGATTGTCTGTCCGCTGTTTCTAACATCATGTCCTCTCTATCTAAAACGGAATTTTTCTAAAACTGAACTCCTTGTGTTCCCACCATCTACTAACCTCCCTAAACCTGATGTCTCCATCTCTGTGTGTGGCACTATCATAACTCCTAAGCAGCACGCCCGCTGTCTCGGGGTTATTTTTGTCTCAGATCTTTCCTTTACTCCTCACATTCAATCACTTTCACGCTCCTGTCATTTTCACCTCAAAAATATCTCCAGAATCCGCTCTTTTCTTACGGAGGAAACCGCCAAAACTCTCATTGTTGCTCTGATTCACTCTCGTCTTGACTACTGTAACTCATTACTAGTCGATCTTCCCCTCACCAAACTCTCCCCTCTGCAATCTATCCTCAATGCAGCAGCCAGGCTCATATTTATGACCAACCGCTACACCAATGCCTCTAATCTGTGCCAGTCACTGCACTGGTTGCCCATCCCCTTCAGAATAAAATTCAAACTTATTACTCTCACCCACAAAGCTCTCCACAGTGCTGCACCTCCTTACATCTCCTCCCTCATCTCTGTCCACCACCCTACTCGAGCTCTACGTTCTGCCAACGACCTTAGATTAAAATCCTCCATAATCCGAACCTCCCACTCCCGTCTCCAAGATTTTTCTCGTGCTGCACCGGTCCTCTGGAATGCGCTACCCCAGACAATCAGATTAATTCCCAATACCAACAGTTTTAAACGTGCCCTGAAAACACATCTATTTAGACAGGCCTATAATGTCCCCTAATCTGACTCCTTTCCATGGCCCCCCTTTTAGATTAGTCATCAGAATAAGATTCCGTAACACTCCTTCTCTTCATGTCAGTCATACACGGATACTGGCTGGTGACCGGCCCATGCAGCTTTATGTGTACCAGCCCATGTTTATAAAAATGGCTGGACTATTGTACAGAACAAACACTGTTACACTTTGTGTCTCCTTTATTTCCTCATAGATTGTAAGCTCTTGCGAGCAGGGTCCTCACTCCTCAGGTTTGAATTGTAAATTAACTTTGTCACTATGTAATGTCTGATATTGTTTGTTTCATGTTCCCTCTAAATTGTAAAGTGCTGCGTAATATGTTGGCGCTATATAAATAAAGATGATTATTATTATTATTATTATTAATAACCTATCCCGGCAAAGTAACCAGAGTGTTAGGGAGTGTTTGATAATTTTATTGTCGATGTCAGGAATCTGAGATTTTAATTCTGGAGAGCACATCAGTGCCCGAAGTGAGGATGGAGATGTGGTAAGAGATTCAAACAGAACCCATTTGACAGTGTTGGGATTACAGTTCCAGGCTGTGATTTGTGAGATTTGAGATAATAATATAATATCAGGTCTGGGAGGCTATGTCCACCTCTAAATGTTGAACGATGCAAAGTGGATTTACTAACTCTTGATCCTCAGTTCGCCCATATGAATTTGTTTATTATCCGCTGTATATGTGAGATGGCATGAAGAGGAACCTTAACAGGAAGGGCCCTAAATAAATACAGCAGCTTGGGTAGAATTGTCATTCTAACTGCAATGAGCCTGCCCATCGATGATATGTGGTATCTGGACCATTCCTCCAGTAGTTTCCTGATAGATGCACATTTTCTGGGGTAGTTACTAAACTTTTTTAAATTTTTAAATAAAGCAGTATGAGGGCTTGATTTTTGCAGCCTGAGTTGTAGTTTTTCATGGCACCATTTATTGTACCATATAATGTATTGGGAAACTGGGAAAAAAACTTTTACAAGGAAAAACTAATTGCTAAAAAAATGTTTTGTGCCTCCGTATTTTGAGAGCCATAACTTTGTTATTTTTCCAGTGATTGAGTGGTGTGAGGGCATTTTATTTGCAGGGCAAGCTATTAGTAGTTTTTATTGATACCATTTTGGGTACATAAGAATTCTTTATTTTTTTTTTTTTAAATCAATCCAATTTTATTGATACGAACACCAAAATAAGATAACACATTGACATTCACAATTCAAGTTTTTCAACATCGTATACAATAATTACAGCATATCAGAAAACCCCCAACATACCCTCCCCCCCCCCCGCACAGCCCCCAACCATATCTCCACCAATTGTTTCCAATACCTATCCTGACCAGAAAACAGCTCTATTATCATGTTTCCCCTCCACCCCCTCTTTGCTCCAAACTCGGTCACCTCCAATTCCTCAGATGACTCTTGCCCTTAGTCTACTCAGTTCAGGTGACAGCACCTCAGGACAAGCCAACCATCTGCTCCATTGTTTATCAAATTTTTTTTCCGTGCCCCTTTTCGAAAATATCTTATGCTCCATCAGGATACTATGATTCAACATTCCTACAATTTCCCTCATCCCTGGTGGCTCCGGGTCCAGCCAGTGTTTAGCAATGCATTTCCTCGTCTGATATAATATTTTTGCAATTGCCAGACTTGCCATTCTGTCACTCTCCAATTCCCCCACCGCTCCCAACAACATAACTTTAGGGTCTGCCGCCAATTCCCGACCATACACCTGCTTTATCAGATCCAATATTTCCCCCATAGGGTCCTCAGGGCCTCACATGTCCAAAACATATGATATATGTCCGCCTTCTCCTCCGTGCACCTAGGACATTTAGCATCCGCTCTAATACCCATCTGTTTTAATACCCACGGGGTGCGGTACACTCTATGTATCAAGAAGAGTTGGGATCTCCTCTGCGCCAGACTGAGGGATAAGTGACATGTGGACGCTAATATCTCCTCCCACTCCTCTATGGTTAATGGACCGATATCCTGTTCCCATTTCTCTTTTACCAGCACCATCGGGTCTCCCAGGTGTTTGGACAGCAAGCTCCTGTATGCCATTGAGATCAGGCCTTTGGTCGTGTCTGCCCGTCCCACATATTCTAGGATCCCCAGAGCACAAACCGTCAGGTCCACCACATGCGCCTGCGCCTGTAGGGCATGACGGATCTGCAAATATTGGTAAAACATACTGTGCTCCAGTGGAAATAGGTCTTTCAGCTGCTGAAATGATCTCAGCACGTTATCATCATACAGGTGCTGTAGTCGCCTAACTCCTGCCAACTCCCATTTTTGCATGCCCTCTAATTGATACAATTCCCACAGGACCGGATTATGCCATAAGGGCGTATATTTGCTACACATTCCCACTCCCAAGATCTGTTTGCATTGCCACCAGACTTTATGTATCAGGAGTAATGTTGGTTTAGCACTCGCCAATCTCTTAAAGGTATGCGCTTCCAGGCCCTCTAGTGGGTTGAGTCCTCCCCCCAAGTATGACAATAAGCGTGCGCTAGAACCCCATGTCTCTGTGTCCTCCCACCGCTTAAACTGTTGGCTCTGTGCGGCCAGGTAATATATCCAGGCATTTGGCAGCGCGACCCCCCTTTCATCTTTAGGCAATTGCAGTTTCTCCAATTTAATCCTCTGAACCCCTTTTTTCCAGACCAGATCCCGAAAGAGATTGTGCAATCGTCTGAACCAGTGTTTAGGTATCCATACTGGGGAATTATGAAGGATATATAAAACTTGAGGCATAAGGATCATCTTGATTAGATTAGCCCTCCCCAGAGCAGAGAGCGGGAGCCTGTTCCAGGCGTCCACCTTATGTTTCACCTTAGGTAGCAGTGGTAAAACATTCAAAGACATATAGTCTTGAACCCTAGCCGTCACCTTAACCCCTAGGTACGTAAATTCAGAGACTATCCGAACCCGGGGTCCCACTCCAGTATCCACAATGTTTACCGGGTCAAGTGGCATAAGAGCAGACTTGGTCCAGTTAATATTTAATCCTGAGAACACCCCAAACCTTGTGATCGTGTCCATTACTACCTCCAGAGTGTTCTCAGTGTCTGTCATATATATTAAAATATCATCTGCATATAGCAACATTTTTTCCTCCAGTTCCCCATATTGCAAGCCCCGTATGCGCTCCTCCTGTCTTATGAGACACGCCAGTGGTTCCACCGCCAAGGCAAACAGCAATGGTGACAGTGGGCACCCCTGGCGCGTACCCCGGGCCAGCGAAAACTTTTTGGACAATGCACCATTCACAAGTATTCGGGCTGTAGGGTCCACGTACAGCAACTGTACCCACTTCACGAAGTTAGGGCCGAATCCCATCTTTTCTATTACCCACCATAGGTACCCCCATTCTACACAATCGAACACTTTCGCGGCATCTAATGTTAGCACAGCCCTTCCTCCCTGAACGTCCGGTGTCGCCTAAAGATTTAGAAACAGCCGCCTGAGGTTGACAGCCGTTGATTTGGAGGGCATGAACCCCGATTGGTCTTCATGCACAACATGCTGAACCACCTTATTTAGCCGCAGCGCTAGTACCTTTGCCAAAATCTTAACATCCGATGTCAGCAAGGATATCGGTCTATAGGACTCCGGTAATTGACTGTCTTTCCCCTCTTTTGGGAGAACCACTATCGTCGCTTCATATAGGGAGTCCGGTAATTTGCCTCTGTCAAAGCTATCCAGCAAAGTAATCAAGTATTGTGGCGCTAATTCCGTCCCATATTCCTTATGGATCTCCCCTGGTAACCCATCTGGACCCGGAGCTTTCTCATTTGCCTTATCCCTTATCGCCTGTTCCAACTCCTCCAAGGAAATAGGTGCCTCCAAGCTTTCACGGTCCTCCTGGCCCAAGGTAAGCAAATTAATGCTTCCCAGATACTCGTCCAATTGCTGTGTGTCGTAATACACTTTGGATGTGTATAGGTCCGTATAAAACCGCTTAAATATTTGCAAGATTTGCCCCGTGTCTTTCTCCACCCTCCCCCCTAAGACCATGAATGAAATTATTACTCCCGTGCGGCTGTGCCATCCTAGCGAGTAACCTCCCCGCAGTTTCCCCTTCTTCATAATATTTCTGTTTAAGGAATAAGCGTTTATTATCCGCCATTGCTAGTTGGTGATTTTTCAACAGCGTCTGAGCCTCAACCCAATGTCTAAGTGTCTCCTCGGACTCCTCTTCCACATGTCTCCCTTCTGTTTCTGTCACCCGATTCTCTAGACTTTCTCCCAGTTGCCTAGATTTAATTTTTCTTCGTTTAATATATTGAATGAATACTCTTCTCAGCCACGCCTTCATTGTGTCCCATAACACCCCTTGCGGCACTGACTCAGTATTAAAAATGAAATATTCTTTTATCAGGTCCCGTATTTCCCCGCCATCCATCAATTTCAGCCAAAACGCATTCAGCTTCCAATTCCCGGGATTCCTGGTAGGTCTTACACCCACTTCCAGCGTCACCGCCATCGGAGAGTGGTCCGACAACGCCCTCTGTAGATATTCAATTTGCACTACATACGGCACTGCTGAAGCTGAGCATGCTACCAAATCTATTCGTGAAAGAAACTGAAACGTGGACGATGCGGACGAGAACTGCCTCACCCCTGGATGCTTATCTCTCCAAATATCCCGCAAGCCCAGTTCCACCATTAATCTTCCAAAGGCAGTCAGTTCACCCCTTTGCCCTCCCCCTCCCCTATGGAACCTATCCAGCCCTTCAGACATCACTGCATTAAAGTCCCCCATCAAGATTAGCGGTACCTCCGGCCACCTGGAGAGTTTCTCCGTAACTCGTTTAAGTACAATGCTAGAATAAGGCGGAGGGATGTACAGTACCACTAGAATACACTCCCAATGATATATAGTACAGTGCACTCCCACATACCTCCCCTCCTCATCAGAGAAAGACGAATGACAAACAAAGGGAAGACTCCTGTGTATCAGCAAACTCACCCCCCTAGAATAAGTCGTATGAAAGGAGTGAAACCCATGTGCGATCCACACTCTTTGCAATAGGGACACAGATTCTCTAGTCAGATGTGTTTCTTGCAGCCCCACTATCAGGGCATTTTGTTGTTTAACCCAGTTGAGGATTGCCTGATGTTTCCTAGCTTCCCGTATTCCCTGGACATTCCAGGATAAACATTTAACCGACCCCATCAGTAATGATCCCACAATATCATCGCCATCAAGTACGGCCAATTTGTTAAAAGGATACCACCCTGCTGCGTTTCAGACAAGGGTGCTCACACACCGGAGAACTGCATAATAACATATAATGTACTACAGTCCCGCAAACGACAACGTGGCTCCAAACTTCACCGCCTAGGCGGGCTTTCACGCATCCTCTTCTCCAGCTGTTCTCCGCAGCCGTGCCTCATTGCAATCCAGCTATCTGGCAGCCTCTCTGGGGTTCTCAAAGAATGAAGCAGTCCCAAATGCAACCACCCACAATTTAGCCGGATACATAATGGAATATGGTATGGCCAGGTTCCTCAGACACTTCTTTACGTCCCAATATTGCAGCCGCTTCTTCTGTACTTCCGCAGAGAAATCCGGATAAAAGGATATTTTAGCGCCATTAATGGAGATATCCTGCCGTTCCCTTGCCTTCCGCAGTATCCTATCTCTGTCCTTGTAGTGTAACAGCTTCACTAAGACCGGTCTCGGGGTCTCGGGGGTCTCCCCGGCGGTCCCGGTCTGGTAGGTACTCTGAGCGCCCGTTCAACAGCATATAAAGGAGACAGCTCTTCCCGGCCAAACTGCTCCAGCAGCCATTTGTCCAAAAACTCATCCGAGTTATTGCCCTCTGCTTTTTCTGGCACTCCGACCAAACACACGTTGTTTCTGCGTAACCGGTTTTCTAAATCATCCGCCTTAGCATGCAGGGCTACCACCGCCAAGGAATGAGACTGTACATCACGTCTGAGCTCCGGTAGAACATCTTCCACTTGAGACACTCTCCCCTCAATAACTGTGGTTCTTTCTGCCACTTTCTGTAAATCATTTCGTAACAGCAGAATATCTTCCTTCAGGCCTCCCACCTGCCCAGTCAGCATAGATAAGATCGAGGAATTCTGCTTCACCGCAGCAAGTATGTCTGTGAGGGAAGGCTCCTTCACCTGGTCTCTCCTGTGATGCGTTCTGCCTCCATCTTCCTCAACACGCCTGTCCCGCCGCTGACTACCCAGCTCTTCCTCCTCCTCACTCACCGTGTCCTCTCCCAGCACAGAGTATCTGGAGCCCGAGGCCAGGCTGCCTGCCTTTCCACTGCTAGCCACCGGCGTCTTGCCTGCTGCAGATCCGTTCGCACGAGGGGTTCGTGAAAAACTCTCCAGCCTGTCTGCTGCTTCAGACCGCATGTGTCTGCTCCTGCATTCAGTCTCCTCGGCGCCACCTTGACTTCCTGGCCCCGGACTCGCCGGCGGCATTTTTTGCTTTTTGGATTGGGTCATTGCAGCTGTGATAAACGGTATCGACTCCCCCAGCTTCCCAGCCTCCAGGTCGGTAAGTATTACCAGGTAAATCAGGGTTAATCAGTACTTTCAGGATGGACACAGCGGGAGCTCCAGCTACACACGTCCGCTTACATCTGCTGCTACGGGGGGTACATAAGAATTCTTGATCAATTTTTATTCAATTTTTTTAGGGGAGATGAGGTGACCAAAAAACAGCAATTCTTGCGTTTTTATTTTGTTTTTTTATGGTGTTCACCATGTTATATAATGTTATATTGCAATAGTTCTACTTCATTAGTGGTGTGGTATTTTTATTCCTTTCTCTGCCTCCTTTCTTTTCTTGTATGGAGTGGGTGGGTCTAGGATATATTTATATTGTCGTATATGTTGGAATGTTTTGTACTCACCAAAATTTAATAAAATAAAGATAACAACTTTCCAGAATGCAAATCACAAGAGCAAACTCTGTACATGCACTGAGCAAGGAATGTTGGAAGATAATAAATAAAGTATTGTGAATGCAACTGTGGATGAAAATGCGGGTTGTAACTCAAGATAAGTAAAGCAAAGTATTTACAAAGGCATATCAAAATATGCACACTGTAAGGCCCTGTTCACACAGAGTATTTTGCAGGCAGAAAAAATCTGCCTCAAAATTCTTCAAGGAAATTTGAGGCAGAATTTGACCTGCCTGCTCTTTCTTGCCGCAAAAAAACACAGCGAAAAACGCTTGATCTCAATGGGAGTTCAGAGGCAGAACCGCGGCAAGAAAGGTCATGCTACTTTCTTTTCACGCCAGCGGCTGAAAGCCTAACATAGTGTTTAAAGGTGAATGCATGCGTTAACTCTATAAAATAAACCTTTTCACATGGTCATACATAAAACCTAGCTAAAACTAGGCCTTACATTTATGAACGAAAGTAGCCAGAATTAAACATCAGTCATGCACATTACCAATGCCTGAAACATGTTCTGTAGCGGCTCATAGTGATCAAAGTTCAGAATTCCAGGATTAAAGACTATAAATTGCCCTTAATTTGAGGGTTAAAGATGCCTTATTAAAAACAATAATGTACTTGCACCTGCATCCACTAAAAAACCCACCATCTTCGCATCTCCATTTCCATGAAGTGCATGTAATTTTTTGGTCGCCCCCAACTGCACAACCAAGGGACCCTTAAGTGGGCACACATACACCCACCGATTGTTTCCTTTGTAATGGGACATCTTATGAATATTCTAAAATTAATATCTATGAAGATTCAGGAAGGTAGAGACATATGTCGCTGTATAGGCATATGTCACGATCTGTGGATATGTGGACTCACTGGGCCATACCACCGTAGTGGGATAGCAGCTGGCTGTCACGGACACAGGGTATGTGGACCCACTAGGCCGCTCCGCCGTAGCGGGGAGGCAGCTGACCAGGTCACAGTCTATGCGGAAGTCAATGGCAGACAGTAATGCTGGGGTACCTGAAATAGTCCGGACCGTGGCTGTGGCTTCAGCACGGATGGAGGCAGATGCGGTAGGTGGCGACAGACGTGGCGGGCAGTATCCGATGAAGCGGAAGACACTTGACGTGGCAGATGACACTTGGCGTGGCAGAAGACACTTGATGTGGCAGATGACACTTGACGTGGCAGAAGACACTTGACGTGGCAGATGACACTTGACGTGGCAGATGATACTTGACGTGGCAGAAGACACTTGACGTGGCAGATGACACTCCAACGCTGGTAGGCACAGGAACTAGAACAATACGGAATACAGGAACGGTAACAGGGCACGGGTAACAGCTGGAACGGGAGACACTAAGGGACCATTGCGAGACAGACTGGGAAAGACTAACAACGCTCAGGCAAGGATTAGAAGGCCAGGGGCCTTCTTATAGACCAGGAAATCGTGGCAGTTGATAGTGATGACGATTTCCTAATTGCGCGCGCTGACCCTTTAAGGCCGGGCGCGAGCGTGCGCGTGCACCCTACGGGACCCAGCCGAACGGAGCGGAAGTGAGCGCTGGCCTCTCCCAGGAGGGAGACGGAGACCAGCGCTCACATATCCATGGCTGCGGGCGTCAGGAGGTGAGTAAACCCGACGGCCCGCGGCCATGGACGCTACACTGGCCAAACAGTGTACCAAGTCAATGTCTATATAGTCCGGTAGTAACGGCTAGGCACAGATGGGACCTTGGCAGCAGACACCAGGCGTGGTGTCACACAGCAGGCGTGATCGATGGCAAAACACGACTCCAACTTTCTAAGGCACAGGAACAACGATAGCATGGGATACAGGATACAGGTAGCAGGTATAGGAACACTGGGAACAGGAAAACACTAAGGGACCATTTTCAAGACTAACACTAGTAAACACAACAATGCTCTGGCAATGAGAAAAGGGTAGACCCTTTTTATCGTCCAGGGTGATCATGGGTTAATTGATGATTATTTACATGTACACGGGACACAGCAGAATGGAGCGGAAGTGAGCGCTGGCGTCTACGAGATGCGGGCCATCGCTCACAGACCCATGGCTGCGGCCATCGAGGGGTGAGTAATCTCGACGGTCCACAGCCATGGACGCTACAGTATACAGTGGGATGCGTCGCCCGAAGTCCCCGGGGACAGCGCTACATGAAGCGTTGTGCTGTGGGGAAATGGGCACAGATGCAGTGTGCACAGATGCACCCATTGTTAACTTTGTAATGGGCATCTTATGAATATTCTAAACTAATAACTATGATAATACAGGGGGGGAGCAACGTATTTCACTGTATACAGAGGGATACTGTTAGGAAAATGCCTGTTCCCTTAAGATCACCATGACTACTGTTCTAGCTTCTGGGCAGTTCTGGTTTTACCTTATGCCTATCTCCTTTCTCTGTCCTTCTGGCTATCAGGTGTAGGTTTAGTATTTATACCTGGCTTCCTCCACCTGTTCTTTGCTTGTGAATTTCCTGTCTGAATGTGTTTTGATCAAGCTACTTACCTACACCCTTTACCTCTGACTTTTGGACTTCTTGGAATTCGACCTCGGGGTGTATTTGGATAACCCTTTGTTTACCAATTTTGATTATCTACTCCAGGCTGATTCTGACCTCAGTTTTACCTGTTATCCACTTGTTTATTGTTTTGGACGTTCTGTTTACCCTCTGGCTGTCTGGTTCCTGTTCAGGTTTGCCTGCATTGCACCTCTTATCCAACACTGAACTCTGCTAATACAACCTGGATTCTATGCAGCAAAAACCATCCAGCCTTGCGGTCGGCTCTGGCGAAGACCTTAGAGTAGCCTTAGACTCTCTCGATCAGACAGTGACATCAGGGGCTCCTGCAGTCCCAGAGGCCCCAACAAGAGCCCTTCTGATGCTCTGTATAACTCCGTAGTCTAAAGCCCCTAAAATCATTGTCCATACAGTACCCCACACGGTATTCATTTTTCTAGCGGGATCCCTCAGGATGGAATAGCATAATCTACGTGATTATATCCCCCCAAAAAAAGGTATACCGATATATACCAGCCCCATGGAGGCCAAAAGGACAATCTTTTGACCTTCGTTAAGCTAATAGAGCCTTATGGACACGTTTAGCGAGTACATAGGGAGTTTTCCCGACATACACGCTAAATGTAGGCCTAAAACGTAATGTGATATGACTTTCAGTTCAGTTTGTACAACTTTTATTATTGGTTGGTCTGGTGGAATGAAAATATTTTGTGTTTTGTATTAAGTTGTGTTTAAATAATTATGTTGGTAGTGAACTTGTGGAAGACGAAGCCTTAACCTCATCTCTGTAAAGGATGTCTCGGCGGGCTGCATAGTCTCGGATATTGGTGAGGCAGGATACTACACAACAACTTAAGGCGCTACGATAGATATTCATGTCATGGACATCATACCACTCATTTGTCTTATCATCATAACATTCAACATTAAAGGTGGTGGTAAATCCATTGAAGCCTCCTACAACAAAAAGAAGATCATCTACTACTTCAATTCCAAAATTACTACGTGGTGTGTACATGGCTGGGACCACTCGCCACGTGTTGTTGCCGGGATTGTAAGCCTCGGCACTTCGCAGACGATTAGCTCCATCAAAACCTCCAACCTGAAAAACACAATTTAACTGTTGAGAGTACTTAAATAAAAATACCATTCCACACAAATTGGTGAAAATTGGGTGTTTTTTACTACAGCAAACACAGAGCAGTGTAGTGTTATTTTCAAGAGCTAATACTTCAAATAGCAAACAATTGTCACCTATGATAAAGTATTCTGAGAAATTGTTTAGTTGAGGTATAACTAGAATCCATAGGCCCCCATAGAAAAGACAGGTTCCCCCTCTCCCCAACATCTTGACAGTAATCTGAACTGTATGATCATCTTTCATAAAATAACTTGCAATGAGCTGTTTGTGGTTTTTTCGATTCTGTAAATTTTGTCTATCACCTTTTAAAGAACCACATTTGTAATACAATGGAGTGTTAAATATGAATCTTAAATTAACCATCCATTGTCCTGAAAAAAAGCAAAAACAGTGCAGAAATATGAAATTTGCTGATCAGTGATTAAAAAACTTTCAAATTTCCATCAGTCTAATAACGGGTATTAAATAAGAGTCCTCCATACCACATATACTTTCTCTCCATAGGCCATAACTCCCACTCCACTCCGCCGGCTCCTCATTGAAGAGATTATACTCCATTGCTTGGTATCAAGGTTGTACATCTCGGCAGTAAACAGGCACTCAGTCCCATTGAATCCCCCACAAATATAGATCTGAACAAAAATTAATTAACAGACATTAAATATAATACATACAGGTCTCATACATTTAGATGAAAGACCTATTGAAATGTATTAGCAGCTGTAAAGAACTACAGAATAAAGAATAGGATTTTTGGGGTTTCTTATGAACAGTCCAATAAGTGATGTGCCTTGAAGGATATGATGCCACTAACATAGGACACATATGTCTTCCGCACATTATTTAAAGGGAACCTGTCACCAGCATTTCACCTATTAAACCAGCAATACCTGGTGGTAGTGGGTGAAAAATAAATTTCTATATAACCTATAATTGTCTTCTTAGTCGGCTCTGTAGCTTTTGTATTTTCCGTTTTTTAGTGTTCCCACAATGTATGCTAATGAGCAGAAAAGAGTCAGATCTTCATTTGAAGAGAGTCATATCTTCATTCCTCAAGTCTTTCCGAGTTTACCCCGCCTCCTTACTTTTGATTGACAGCTCCTCGCCTTCCCCCAGCACACAACATCCCGCGCTTGTGCATTGATGTCCTCTTCTGGGGTGTGCGCACAAAGGGACACCTGATTATTATGATAAAAGGCGCAAAATGTTTGCGGAACGTTATTTACAATCGGAGGAGGAGTTTAGGAGAGGGGATAACCGCAATGAACTTTTGATAGCAGCGGCCAGTGAGGGATATGTAAAGTTCAATAGGTGAAATGCTGGTGACAGGTTCCCTTTAAGCTGAGGTCTACTTGTTATTTTTCTTTAGGGTACCTGTACAATTGTTTATTTAGTATTATGTCCAAATGTCCTTTATCCCCAAAGACTGGGCAATTATTGGTACAAGTTGTTTGTTTCCGAATGAACATAATGATAAATGCACAAAAAGATCAAAGATCAACATAAATCATTGTTTATCATTGACCCAAATCGATGCATAAAAAAAAAAGTTGTTGCTGCTGGCATCGATAGTAAAATTTACATTTACAATGGATAGTACCGGAATAATGACACTACCTGCCATGGAGGAGAAACTCCTCCCAGATGATCGCTATGATGGGAAATGTCCATCAGATTCTCAGAATGACTCTGTAAACCGTCAGTCAATAGTTTGATGGCAGTTTGAAAAATTGTTTGATAATACATGAATTGTTAATTGGTAATACATTTTTCTGAATTGTGTTTTTATATTTTTTAAAGGGATATAAGCCCTGGGGACTTAGTCCCACAATATGTGGTTAATGACTTATAAAAACATTTTTCCAAAATTCTATTATTAGTTCTTCCTCCAAAATGCATGTCACTCTGATTCACTGAAAATCTTGAGCCAGGTAAATTGATCTAAAATTGTAACTTGACATGATAGTTTCAGATGAGTATTATTTTGTTCTGTTAAGCTAAATTAACAGCTCATCTATACAGAAGCGTAATTAAAGTTTACCTTAGCGGATAGAGGATTTTTTATATACTAAACAGGCAGTGCCAGTACTACTGAAAACTGGAGCATGTGGCATCCAGTGTTTGCTCCAGACATCTACTGCAATTTGGATGACTTCCCAATATGTACAAAAAACTACAGGTTAAAAACTAAAGTGGCATATAGTCTAATTTGAGAATTTTTTACTGACTTAGATAGAAATTAAAATCAAAGAAAGTGCGAAGAAGTCCCAACTATCAGTGCTCAATAAATGTCAATATCTCCTTACCTTATCATTAAGTGTGGTGGCACTAGAATCACTCCTCCGCTCATTCATGGGGGCAATCAAACTCCACTGGTTGGTTTCTGGCTCATATCGTTCAGCAGTGTTCAGACGAAAATGGCCATCAAAGCCACCCATTGCATAGATATTTTCATCCAGAATAGTAACACTGACATAACATCTTTTTGAGTGCATGGGTGCTACTTGCTGCCATGTTTTCTTGACTGGGTTAAAGCATTTTACATTGTTAAAATAGTCCACACTATCAAATCCACCAATAATGTACACGTAGCCATTTAAATAGGCTGTTCCATGATAAGCTCTTGGACTTTCTTCTTCACTTGTAATATCGAGCCACTGGTCGGCACGGGCATCATAACACTCAATGGCATTAGTAGGACTACCGCCACTCCAACCACCAACAGCAAACAAAATTTCATAAGGAAGACGGGGTCTGCTCATAGGGTTTTTAAAATCGGCATTTGAGTGGCCATTGATATTGAGGTCATACATAGCTTTGAAAGCATTAATAATAATAGGTTTGCATTCTTTATTGTCTCTTACATAGTTGTTGACCTTGACATTGTTGTTGAAGTAGTCAATGTGAATGAGAGCAAAGCGAACCTAAAAAGCAACAGTATAGCAGTTTATAAAAATTCAAGCAATTGTCTCATGCAAAACAGGGAGATATATGGGGATAAAGGTAAGAAGAAAAATTGTAGAGTCAAATAGATCCACATTGTAGCAATATATATCAGAAATTTGCCAGAAACAGCATCACCTTTGTTTATGCCCTGTGTCTAGTATTGTGGCGTATTGCAATACTAGACACAAAACACGGATGAAAGTAGCACTCTCTCTGGTAAAAGCTGAAGGAACTACGCCACCCCACTTCATACTTCTGATCAATAGAGATCAGAGTGATCAGACCCTCACTGATTGCATATTGACCGCCCAAAAGCCTTTTCACGATGGTCATTAAGGGTACTTATGCCATAGCGCTGCCTTTTCAAAGCGGTGTGTCATAAGCCGGCTAGACGGATCTCGGGTGTCCAGTGCCGGTTAGACAGGTGTCAGGCTGTCTTAAAATATTTGGGTTCCTGCTCTAATGGCTGGGATCAGAGCTAGCTCTGATCCCGGCCGTTTAACCACTTTTGTCGCAATAGCGACCGTGGCATCTAAGGGGTTTCAGAGGAAGGGAGCTTTTTTTCCCTAACAAAATGCATTATCATAAAAAAAAGTTTAAAAAATAAAAAGAACTACACATAATTGGTATCTCCGCATCCGTACCGACCCAAAGTATAAAATCATAAACTATGCTATTTAAAAAATAAAGTCAAAAACAATGCCAGACTTGCTTTTTTCTGTTCATCCTGCCTTTCAAAAAAATTTAATAAAAAGCAATCAACCAAAAGTCGTATCTATCCCAATTGTATAACTAAGGCTGGGTTCACACGACCTATTTTCAGACGTAAAACGAGGCATATTATGCCTCGTTTTACGTCTGAAAATAGGGCTACAATACGTCGGCAAACATCTGCCCATTCATTTGAATGGGTTTGCCGACGTACTGTGCAGACAACCTGTCATTTACGCGTCGTCGTTTGACAGCTGTCAAACGACGACGCGTAAAAATACAGCCTCGTCAAAAGAAGTGCAGGACACTTCTTTTAGACGTAATTTGAGCCGTTCTTCATTGAACTCAATGAAGAGCAGCTCAAAATTTACAGCTGTCAGAGAAGCCTCGCAAAATGCGAGGAGCTGCATTTACGACTGAAACGAGGCAGCTGTTTTCTCCTGAAAACAGTCTGTCTTTTCAGACGTAAATGCCTGCTATCGTGTGCACATACCCTAAAAGTCATCCTGCAAAAAATAAGCCCATATATAACAATGGGGGCAAAAAAAAGAGTTATGGCTCTTAGAATGTGGAGGCACGAGAACAAATACTTTTTTTTAAAAGTGTTTTTATTGTGCAAAAGTAGTAAACCATAACCAGCTTTGTTCTGGTGTTGTATTTATGTACTGAGTTTAGTTCTGGTGTTGTATTTATGTACTGAGTATCACGTAGCGGGTTTGTGGACCCACTAGGCCGCACCGCCGCAGCGGGAAGGTCGTGGCAGATGACACAGGACATGGAACGATGGTAAGGATATGCTGGGAGTTGCTATTTCACAAAAAAGAACGATACACACATCATCTCGCTGCAGATCATACAGTGACTACAGTACTGAGCAGTCACAGGGAGAATAAACATTTACATTTAGTGACTCACCGATGACGACTTCTCAGATTCTAGTCGTTCTCTTTACTTTTCCATCTGGTCCAGAACTTTATGATGCCTCCTGGCCTTGACCCATTTCTGCGGAAATTGGTAAATTTGCTGCGCAGATGCCTTCGGAAGCTCACTTATTCAACACCTATATGCGAAGAGCAAATTCTTATGGTACCACACTCTATGCCCCCAAATATAATAGTATCATACACCGTGTCCCCAAATATAATAGCGCTACACACTGTGCCCCTGAATATAATAGTAACATACACTGTGCCCCTGAATAAAATTGTGTCAAACACTGTAAAGTAATGCACCACACACAGTGCCCCCTGTAGATAGTGCCCCTCATAGAGCCCTCTGTAGATAGTGCTCCCAGTAGAGCCCTCTGTAGATAGTGCTCCCAGTAGAGCCCTCTGTAGATAGTTCTCCCCATAGAGCTCTCTGTAGGTAGTAGCGTTCCCTGTAGATAGTGCCCCCTGTAGCGTTCCCTGCAGGCAGGGCCCCCTGTAGAGTTCCCTTATAGTTCCCCCTGTAGCGTTCCCTGTATAGTGCCCCCTGTAGATAGGCCCCTCTGTGACAATCCCTGTGGATAGAGCCCCCTGTGGCATTCCCTGTAGATAGAGCCCCCTGTGGCGTTCCCTGTAGATAGAGCCCCCTGTGGCGTTCCCTGTAGATAGAGCCCCTTGTGGTGTTTCCTGTAGATAGAACCCCTTGTGGCGTTCCCTGTAGATAGAGCCCCCTGTGGTGTTCCCTGTAGATAGAGCCTCATGTGCTCCTGTGGCAGTCCCTGTAGATAGAGCCCTCTGTGGCGTTCCCTGTAGATAAAGCCCCCTGTGCTCCTGTGGCAGTCCCTGTAGATAGGGCCCCATGTGGCGTTCCCTGTAGATAGGGCCCCCTGTGGCATTTCCTGTAGATAGAGCAGATTGTGGCGTTCGTTGTAGATATAGCCCCTTGTGGTGTTCCCTGTAGATAGAGCCCCTTGTGGCATTCCCTGTAGATAGAGCCCCTTGTGGCGTTCCCTGTAGATAGAGCCCCTTGTGGCATTCCCTGTAGATAGAGCCCCCTGTGGCGTTCCCTGTAGATAGAGCCCCCTGTGGCGTTCCCTGTAGATAGAGCCCCCTGTGCCCCTCTGGCGGTCCCTGTAGATAGGGCCCCATGTGGCGTTCCCTGTAGATGGGGCGCTATCTACAGGGAACACCACATGGGGCCTAGCTACAGGGAACGCCACATGGGGCCCTATCTACAGGGACCGCCACAGGGGGCTCTATCTACAGGTAACGCCACAGGGGTCTATCTACAGGGAACGCCACAAGGGGCCCTTATCTACAGGGAATGCCACAGGGGGCCCTATCTACAGGGTAACGCCACATAGGGCCCCATGTGGCATTACCCTGTATATAGGGCCCCCTGTGGCATTCCCTGTAAAGGGCCCCCTGAGGCGTTCCCTGTAGATAAGGGCCCCTATATAGTCCCTTGTAGTTAGTGTTCCCTATATAGTCCTATGTAGTTAGTGTTCCCTATATAGTCCCATGTAGTTCATGTTCCCTATATAGTCACATGTAGTTACTATTCCCTATATAGTCCCCTGTAGTTACTGTCCCCTATATAGTCCCATGTAGTTAGTTCCCTATAATCCCCTGTAGTTACTGTCCCCTATATAGTTCCCTGTAGCTACTGTTCCCTAAAGTCCCCTGTAGTTACTGTCCCCTATATAGTCCCCTGTAGTTACTGTCCCCTTTATAGTCCCCTGTAGTTACCGTTCCCTATATAGTCCCCTGTAGTTAGTTCCCTATATAGTTTTCTGTAGTTACTGTTCCCTTTATAGTCCACTATGTAGTGCCCTATAGTGCCCACAGTAGAAGGTACAAAGCACATTTTCTTACCTGTCCCGTTACCGCACCATCCTCCAGCGACGTCAGTCCTCCTCCATCGGAACGATGCAGCGGTGCAATAACGTCATCGTTATCGCGCCGACTGCATCATCACTAAAGTGCCGACTGGCGAGGCATCATGTGCCTCGCCAGGGCAGCGCTAGTCAACTCAATTGTATCCACGTCCTAAGGACGTGGATACAATTGAGTGCAGGGGACCAGACCGGCTCCGGCTTCCCGCTTCACCCAGTTTTGCGAACCGGCTGTTATTTTAACAACCAGTTCGGGAGAATCGGGGCGAACAGGCCGGATCCCACCCCTGGCTGTGTCGGCGCGTCATCAATATTAGAAAAGCTACAGGACATCCGGGAACAATTCATCGGGTTTGAATGGCACCATTTAGTACCGAATTTAAAATTAAAGTACATGAGTAAGTGACATCTTTTTACATCAAAATATTAATGCAATGCAATTTTTGGTCCCCGGATATCCCCTTTAAGCTCATTTGAACTTGTTGTTTTTATTGTGTCATATGTTCTTAAACCCTTTTCATATGTACAGCACCCTGGAGTTAATGACGCTTCAAGATAACTAACAATAATAATAATAGTAATAATAATCTAAAAAAGCAGCATTACCTCTTGCAGAAGAACTGAAATATACTGTTTCCGGTTAGCGGGATTATGATTGATCCACTTCACAATAGCTTCAAATGCAGCTTCCTCCTGTTTAATGTTAAGTTCATCTTTCTCTATAAGACCTTTAAGTTCCATAGCTGACAGTTCAAGGAACTCATCTGAGGTCTTCATTATATTTTCAAAGTTATGCAAGATGTACATATATGCCTTCTGGTGGAGCTCGGGGCAGTAATAATATTCTGTGAACTTATAGATTCCAATACTATTTTGTGGGCACAGTTGATTTACCAGGAATTCGGAGCAAATTTGTACAAGACCTAGAATGTTAAAGTAATCTGCCGCAATAAAGAGATTTTCCACATTGTCGGGGTTGATTGGGACTCTCCGGGTGTAGGCGTACTCTAGAATTAATTTCATCATGTCTGAAGAGACGCCAGGGATGTCATAAAATTTCTTTTCACTGTTGTTCCAGCTACTTGTGAACAATGCTCTGCATGTAGAATTAAGATACATTGGAAATAAAAGCATGTTTTAACCATTGACAATGGCATTGTAAAACACCTACATTAAAACTGGTACAAAATGAATTAACCCCTTGGAGACACAACCAATTTCAGTTTTTTCATTTCCATTTTTCCATTGTCTCATTCCAAGAGCCATAATAAAAATTTTTTTTTGTATCAGGGCTTGTTTTTGGCAGTACAAGTGGTAGTTTTTAATGGTACCATTTAATGTACCATATAATGTACTGTAAAACGTAAAACAAATTCTTTGTGGGGTGGAAGGGGAAAAAAACAGTGATTCCTCCATAGTTTTTTTGGGGTTTAATTTTCATGTTAACGTTATTCCACATGATTAGGTCGAAATCAAAATTTATATCGTTTTTTTGTGATGTACTTTTATTGCAAAGAGAAAACAGTGCATTGTTTCGCCATATTGCGAGATATTCCGAGAGACATAACTTTAACTTTTTTCTGTTGATGAAGCAGTGTGAAAGCTTGTTTTTTTGTGTGGTGCAAGCAGTAGTTTTTTCGGTACCATTTTGGGGTATATATGGCTTTTAGATCACTTTTTATTCTATTTTGGTTGTGAAGCTAGGTGACTAAAACACAAAAATGCTTGCATTGTGATTTTTATGCCCCTACGGCGTTCACTTGGCGGGTTAAATAACATGATATTTTAATAGTCTGGACATTTATAGACGTTACGACACTAATTATGTTCACTTTTTTTTATTGCTTACATAATTTTTGTGGAAAAATGTGAAACATTTTTTTTTCTTTTAGTTATTTGAATAGTTAATCTTTATATTTTGTAAATTTTTTATTAAACATTTTTTTTAAACATTTCTTTAAGTCCCCCCTAGGGGACTTTACCCTGAGATCTATGGATCTTTCATGCAATACACTGCAATACTGATGTATCTGTGCTCAACTATTAAGCCTTGCCTTAATAAGGCTTAAAAATAGGGCACTGACGGCAGACCTGAGGCCTTCAATAAGCCTCCAGCTGGCATCACAGCTGACTGGCATCCCGTGATTGGGGGATTGGGGTGTTGTTGACGGGAAGTTCAGGTGACAGAGGGAGCCCCGTTTCTTCTGTCTAACCGCTCAGATGCTGTGATCGCTATTGACCGTGGCATATGAAGGGTTAAATGGCCGGCATTAGTTATCTCTAATTCCGGCGCATACAGACTGGTGTACAGCCGGCAACCACCATATTCGGTGCGGGCTCAGCTCCTGAGCCCACGCCATATTGTGATGGCGCACATCTGACATAACTGTACGCCAGATGTCGCAAAGGGGTTAAAGGGTTTTATCAGGTAAAAATATTAATGGCCTATCCTTAAAGGGATTGTCCCACGAATCAGTATTACGATAAGGAGAACAGGGGACCGAAAGTTACCAAGAGCACTACATGAGAAGCCTGGACTTCCGGGTTCTGTGTCAAGGTTATCTGTTCCGCAGCTCCATAGAGATCAATGGAGAGCCGCTCGCACATACGCAGAAGAATCACATTGATCTCTATGAAGCTGCCGGACACAGAACGCGGAAGTCATATCTTCTCATGCAGCGCTCCTGATAACTTTCGGTCCCCGTTCTCTTTATCGATCACACATGTATTCCCTATCCTGTGGATAGGGGATGCATGTGTTTTATGGCACAAGCCCTTTAAACTGCCAGGAACAGCGAAATTGCTGTTCCTGGCCGTAAGGCCAGATTCACACGAGCGTGTTCAGTCCGTGATATACGGTCCGCAGGTCGGATGCATTTCCCGGACTGAGCACACTGCAGGGAGCCGGGCTCTTATCGTCATCGTTATCTATGACGCTAGAAGTCGCTGCCTCGCTGCGGGAAACTGTCCTGTACTGAAAACATGTTTTCAGTACGGGACAGCAGTTCCGCGGAGAGGCAGGGACTCCTAGCGTCATAGATAACTATGATTCTAGGAGCCCAGCTCCCTGCAGTGTGCTCAGTCAGGGAAATGCGGCCGACCTGCGGACCGTATATCACGGACTGAACACGCTCGTGTGAATCCGGCCTTAGAGCAGCGTGTCAGAAGTTGACACCTGCAGTGTATGGAGCGGGCTCAGTGCGTGAGCCCGCTCCATACATCATCCCCCTCCAGCTCCATGATGTGCCGGCACGTCATGGGTCGGGAAGGGGTTAAGTAATGAAGCGGTCATGGGGCCCGGCGATGCCGGGTCCCTTGACTGAGGACTATTAGACGCAGGGACTTTTTAGCAAGATTTATTCTTGCTATTATCTGCGTCTTATAGTCCGAAAAATACGGTATATGTCTCTGTTAGATCACGCAAGACATAACAATTCTCAATTGTAACTGTTTAAAACAAAAACTCATGTGTCCAGATATTATAGTTAAATACTTGTTATGGCGCCCCCTTCTAACGTCCACGTAATGTGTCCAGTGCTGGTGGTCACACATGCTCAATAGATCAGTCGCACTCCCTAGATCCTCTTGTACATGCTATTGTGCAGGCCAGTGAATAAGCATTGGCGCGCTAGAAGTACATTCTTCTCACCGGCACTGTATACATTAGGTGGATGTTCTGAGAGGGAATCAAAAGAACACCAGGGTGTGCCATAACATGTATATAGCAGTAATATTGAGAAATTGTAATGTTTTGTGTGATCTAACAAAGAAATGTAATATTTAATCATAGGTCAACATCATTAAGATATGCCATTTAATGTGTGATTGGGGGTAGTCTGGCCCCCCTGGACCCACACCTGTCAGCAAAATGAAGGGGCTACAGGATTGTCTGAAGAGTTGCCATCCCTTCAATATTTGTCCAGGCACAGCTGTTTTTCTGTCCATGTAGTGTGCCCCATAGTGCGGCTCAGCCCCATTCTCTAGTATGGGTCTGAGCTACAGCACCAGTCACAGCCCCACATAGACATGTGTCTGGATGAACAATAAAGAGCGCCTTTATTCTGCTGATCATAGGGGTCATTTTTTGTCTAACACATCCCAAAAGACCTTCGGTGTGCATTATAATTGTCTATATATTTTGTTACACTACAGTTTTTCCATGTAGCGTTACAAGTTATAGCAGCCCTAGTTACGGGGCATTTACATTCTTACATTTATCATATTCAAAAATTATTGGGGTGAAGCAAGACACAGCATCTCTGATATAATGAAGGATGACCGGTGATCACGTGATCAATCGCGTAACTGCTTACAGTAATACAGGAAACAGCTTTGCTACTTCCAACATTATATACACAGCCCTCTTTTAGTCTTTTAGCGCTCTGTATGTAGCAAACAAGAAGAAGGGGTTAAAAACGGCTTCTGCCTTTTCTCTCAGATTGTAAATGACATCAAGACAGCCAACCCTGCGGCTACACGGATTGTTTATGCAACTGCGTTTCCATAGTGAAGGCAATAGCCAAAGTGCGATTATTAAGGACTTAATATCAATCGGCTTCTAAATAACTTTGAATACTGTGTATGGTCAGTCAAGGACATTTTCCATAAAGTTACATCACTCTGTGTACTGCTGACCTACGTGTATTATGACCTTGTAGTTTCGGTCTTCCGGCCTCCCATACAACCATTCCCCCCGATTGTGTACACAGCTGGAAAAGCTTAAGATGTAAGAAGTGGGAAAAATGCCATTTCATATCAGAAATAGTTACGCTGCTACTTTCGTTCTATATTAAATTTAAAAAAAGTCAAATATTCCATTGGGCATGAACATATGATAAACACTGACCTGAAGTAAGGACTGCAGCCACATAGGATGTTCTTATGGGCATTGAACTCCACACCGCTGACTTTGATTATAACGTCACATAGTTTTCCCTCCAATCTGAGCTCATTAAAAATAGTGCAAGCCATGGAGCTCATTTTGCGCTCCATGTTGCTGGTGTGGAAGCTTTCATTAATATCCATTATGTGTATAGGGTGGCCTGTCCTGTCGCTGCATCTTCTCTTCAATAAGCCTTTCACCTAATAAAATGGAACACCACTGCCGATGCTGGGCCTTGTGGAGAACTCGACTTTCTGCCGTGAAAATCTGATGTTCTTTCATGACATCACAATCTGTGCAATAGAATTCTGAATGGAATAGTCAGGATGGGAGATTGGTATCTCAGCTAAATATTTGTGTCTTAACTATTAAAAGTTCATGGAAATGCCAACTTTTCTCTCTATTATTTTTGTTCTTTATCTTATTCATGTTAGAAATGATCTGAACAAATCTTACTTTTGCCTGGAGTGTTGTGTACTCTCTCCTCAAATACTGTATCCACCACAGCATGGACAGGGTTAAAGAGCACATAACACAACCAATGTAGGCCTGTCTGAGTGCCAAGAAGGTCGGTGCTATCAAGCTCATCATCCATCCATATCTCAAATAAATACTTATGTAGATGAAAGGAGGACAAGCCTGAACATGAGCCTTTTGTTATTCCTCTTCTCTTCTCGTCTCTGTTCACACTGGCATCATGGTTTCCATGAGACATGGCAGATCATGACAAACCCCACTGACTTATAATGGGTCTGTTAGGTTTCCATTTTTTATTGGATAGAATAACGCTGCACGCTCTGCTATTCTGACTGGTAAAAAGCAATGAGAGCCTGGTGTAAACATTGAAAAAAAATATATATATTATTAATGCTCATAATTATATTTGTGTTTCTTACTTCCGTTGAAGGTATACGTCAGGAGTATTCTCTGATGGAAGGCTGCGACATATTCCACTGTATAGGCATACTGTGGCATACATCGCCAATTGACTCCCATTGTTAAACAAATGTATATAGCACAGTATATTTTTTTTACTGTATCCCCCTGTGAATAAAAATATTTCAACAGACTACACTTTCCTATACACTAAAATAAAAAGGTATACCCGATGCAATGGCCTGTATGCATCGGAGTAACTTTTTATTTTAGTGTATAGGAAAGTGTAGTTTGCCTAAAGATGTCAAAAGGAACTGTTTTGGCATGTGATGTGTGTATGGGGCCCTATGGATACGTTTGGCGTATACAACGTAAGCTTTCCCGTACATACACTGAATGTATTGAAATAATGAGATGTGAATAGAGCCTGTGCCTTACTAGGACATATGGACGACATAAAGGAGATTCCCCGCTTGGACTCCTCTAGAGAGGCACTAAGTATCAGCGGCTCCTACTATGGCAGATCTAGACCATTTTCATTTGAACTTATTTGAATGGCCACCATGTAATACTAATTATTTAAAAAAATTTATGGCTGGCCGCAACTTGATTGCCATGCCGGCTTCATTACAAAAAGGATTGTCTTTGTGAAACAACCCCTTTAACCCCTTGAAGTCCAAGCCATTTTTTGCTTTTTCATTTTCGTTTTTCACTCCCAGCCGTCTATGAGCCATACAGTTTTTCTTTTTCCGTTCAATGGAGTGGTCTGAAGGCTTATTTTTTGCGGGAGGAGTTGTAGTTTCTATTGGTACCATTTAAAGTACCATATAATGTACTGGGAAACTGAAAAGAAATTCAGTGTAGTGGAATTGGAAAAAAATGCCTCCATTTTGTTTGGGTTTCATTTTTATGTCTTTCACTGTCCGGTAAAATTGACAAATTAACTTTTTTTTTTGTCGGTGAATACGATTACGGCGATACCAAATTTATACAGTTTTTTTTTAATGTTTTACTCCTTTTACAAAGAAAAAAATATTTGTTAGAAAAAAATAATAATTTTTGTTGCCATATTCTGAAAGTCATAACTTTTTTAATTTTTCGTCGATTGAGTGGTGTGAGGGTTTATTTTTTGTGGCACGATGTAATGTCGGGGTAGGGAGACAGACAGGTGAGCCCTAATCTGCACGCCACTCAGTCCCTGCCTACTTGCACGGCCCGTCCTAGGCGACGGCGTACAACTGGGCGACGGTCCCTATGCTCAATATGTGCATGACAGACAAACAGACAAGCGTACATAGAAGCTAAGGGAAATGGGGCAGTTGCCCACGGCAACACCGTGAGCAACAGGAGTAGTGAACGAGCCGAGTCAAACCAGGAGTGTACGAGGTACCAAACGCAGAGCAGGAGCGTAGTCAGTAAAGCCAGGGTCAAAATGAAGCAAGGTCAGTAGTAATAGCAGGAGCAGCAGAGCCAGGAAACAGGAAAGAATCACAAGCAAAGGGCAGCAGGAAATGAAGGTATAAATAGACCGAGGGCGGGAGCTAGAACCGTCTGGCCAGGCTGTGATAGGTTCTCCCACTCCTCAGCTTACCAGCCTGAGTGGTAGCAGATCGAGTCACTCTATCAGACCTAGGAGCAGGTGCAGCCTGATTAACCACGGGCGTCGACACAGAAGCTGTGTCTGGCAGATCCTTTACACACGAGCTGTGGTTTTTATTGGTACCATTTGGTACATTTTGGACTTTTTGTTCACTTTATATCACATTTTTTTCACCGCTAGGTTGCAAAAAAAACAGCGATTCTGGCGTTTTATGTTTTTTCTTTTTACAGTTTACCATGCGAGTTAAATAATGGTATATTGTAATAGCTACGACTTTTAAGGATGCAGCGATACCAATTTTGTTTATTTTTTACATTACTTTAGAAAAAAAATGGGAAAAGATTTTTATTTGATCTTTTAATATTTATTTTTTTACACTACTAATAACTTTATTTCACTTTTTTTTATACATTTTATTAGTCCGCCTGGGGGACTTGAACTAGCGATCGTTTGACCGCTGGTACAATTTACTGAAATGCTAATGTATTGCAGTATATAGTCATTTTGATAGGTTTCTGTTAAGCCCTGCCAGAGGCACGGCTTAACAGAGGCAAAGTGAAGGCAGACCTGGGGGCCTTCATTACGTCCCTGTGCTGCCATGACAAGCATCGGCACCCCGTGAAAGCTTCGCAGGGGCCGATGAGCTGTCGGAGGCTGCCCCCCTCTTTTTAATGCCTCAGATGCTGCAGTCGTGATTGACCGCAGAATTTAAGGAGTTAAATGGCCAGTAACAGTCGAATCGTTGTTCCTGGCTGTTAGTCCCGGGTGTCAGCTTTAATACACAGCTGACACCCGCAGTGCCTTGCCCTGCCATTCAGCGTCTTACAACGACGCTAGCGGCATGATTACGTCATCGCACCACTTGCACAATTGAAATGCATTTAATGGCAGGGCAAGAATTTGCCTTGCCTTGCCATTCAGCGCCTTTCAATGACCCAAGTAGCACGGCTACAGTATGTCATCGCGCCACTTGGGTTGTTTAGCTCTAGCACACCTGCTCAGAAGAGAGCAGGTCTGCATTGCTAGAGGACGGCGCAGGAACAGGATCAGGTGAGTATGTAAAGTTTTTTGTTTTTTTCAGTTAACAGTGTGAGTGACCCTATCTACAGGGAGTCTCTATCTACAGGGGGGCTCTATCTACAGGGGACTCAATCGACAGGGGGCTATATGTGGGGCACTATCTACAGGGGGCTATATGTGAGGCACTATCTATAGGGGGATCTGTGTGGGTCACTATCTACATGGGATCTATGTAGGGCACTATCTGCAAGGGGGCACTATTTTCAGGGGCACAATCTACAGGGGGCTCTATGCAGGGTACTATCTATAGGGGGATCTACGGGGGTCACTATCTATAGGAGGATCCATGGGGGCACTATCTCCAAGGGGCACTATCTACAGGGGGCTCTTTGGGGGTAGTATCTATAGGAGGCTCTATAGGGGGCACTATGTATGTGGGGCACTGTCTACAGGGGGCTCTATATGGGGCACTGTCTACAGGGAGCTCTAAGTTGGGCACTGTCTACAGGGAACTCTATGTGGGGCACTGTCTACAGGGGGCTCTATGTGGGGTAGTATCTATAGGAGGCTCAATAGGGGGCACTATGTATGTGGGGCACTGTCTACAGGGGGGCTCTATGTGGGGCACTGTCTACAGGGAGCTCTATGTGGGGCACTGTCTACAGGGGGCTCTATGTGGGGCACTGTCTACAGGGAGCTCTATGTGGGGCACTATCTGAGGGGGGCTTTATGAGGGGCGCTATCTACAGGGGACACTATGGGGGCACTATCTACAGGAGGCTCTAAAGGGGCACTATGTATGTGGGACACTGTCTACAAAGGGCTCTATGAGGAGTTCTATGTACAGGGGGCTCTATGTGAGGCACTATCTACAGGGGGCTCTATGGGGGCACTATCTACAGGGCACACTTTCTACAGGGGGCACTATCTACAGGGAGCACTATGTGTGACACAGTGTTTGGTGCTTTTATAATCAGGGACACAGTGTATGGTGCTATTATTATCAGGGACATAGTGTATGGTGCTATTATAACCAGGGACAAAGTGTATGGCGCTATTATAATTAGTGATGCAGTGTATGGAGCTATTATATTTATGGGGTAGTGCGTGGCACCATGAGAATTTTAACTTCGTTTATAGGTCCTGAAATGTTTGAAAAGTGAGTTGCTGAAGATATCTGAGCGCAAACTGCAGAAATGAGCCGTGTCCGGGAGAAGTCATCATAGAGGTCTGAACCGGATGGAGAAGAAAAGAGAAAAAGAACGACTAGAATCTGAAAGGACTTCACGTGTGAGTCAATCAATGTAAATGTTTATTCTGCGTCTAATCACTACTGTAAACAGAGAAGCAAAAAGCACGACGCCACATGGTGCAGGTCAATAAGATTAAAAAAGAGTAGTAAACGTGGTCTATTATGCTCACCACGTTAGTGTTTGATAAAAGCAATAGATAAATCCACTGGTGCTGCTGCCAGGATCCAAACCGGTAAACCGGGTGGTCACCGCTAGTTAGAACATATGGAAGTAGTGGAAAAAGGGAGGATCCTATGGGGCGCTGCTGCGTGGCTGTTATAGATAATCAATGATTATTGACCTTTCCCCTGTTTGACCTTTATTTCCTTCCTGTTTGCTTGATTTTTGTTGGTATATAAGCAACCTCTTTGTATGTGTTTTTAACGGCCTGAGGAAGACGCTAGTACAGCGTTGAAACGCGTAGCCATTAATGTTTCAATAAACATCTATTTATACATCTCCTATCTATCATCATTGATTATCTATAACAGCCACGCAGCAGCGCCCCATAGGATCCTCCCTTTTTCCACTACTTCCATATGTTCTAATCACTACTGTAGTCACTGTATGACCTGCAGCGAGATAATCGGTGGTATGATTATTTTTTGTGAAACAGCAACTCCCAGCATATCCTTACCATTATGTTGGGAGCTGTAGTTTTACGCCATACAAACCAACACAACAGGGTTTGCACTAAATTTTCATATGATCTCTGTACTGAACTGTATTGGTGCTGGAGCTCTATTTATGTACTGAGCTTGGTTCTGGTACTGTATTTATGTAATGAGTTTTGTTTTGGTACTGTATTTATGTATTGAACTTGGTTCTGGTGCTGTATTTATGTACTGAGCTTTGTTCTGGTGCTGTATACATGTATTGAGCTTGGCTCTGGTACTGGATATATGTATGAGCTTTGTTCTGGAGCTGTAATTGTATAGGATATATTCATAATAACAAAATTGCTGGGGAGATTGAATTGTTATCAATTCATTGTCTATTTAATAGGTAGTTTCAACACCTTGAACCGCCATCATGCGGTAATACATGACCTGACAATATTTCCATACATTCCCCTGTATGTTTTTTTCAGATGCAGCAAAATCTATAAAATCAACTTTTAAAACGGTGCACGCTTTATGCAAATTACTGTTTAAAGGGTCATGGGGCGGTGCCGCTATCCTGAAGATTCACATAGTCCTGCTTCCAAACCTATCTTTCCATGCTTGATTGACACCCTGGCTGTTATACATCACTACCAGTCTCCTCCAATTTTCTCGAATGCACCATTGCCTTGTACACCTTGAGAACGCACCATGCAGAGAGGTGTACTCTGCCCGGCTTTCATCGCTCCACCGCGCATGCCAGGGGATTTCAAGACAATGGCGCATCCGCAACAGTTGGAGGATGACAACCAGGGGGATGTCAATCAAGATCTGAGGGGCGTCATTTCAATTCTCTCCTCAGGCAGCAGAAAAGCTAGAATCGGCCCTGTACATATCTATAGAAGGGTCAGTCGGATCCTGTAGCTCCTCTCTGGCTCCATCCTTCACCTCTCTTATAATTTATACATTTACTGTTACCCAATGCTGCATCAATTCCTTCTACCGGGGTAGTGATTATTGGTTACAGTGGGTGCTGCTAACAGGAAAAATCTATTCCTGTTTGATAGATGCTGTTTTTTGACTAAATTGAAGGGGAGCTCATCTTACCCAGGCACATACAGCATTATCAGACACAACATGAACACAGAGTCCAATTGGTTGCATAGACAATTTAAAAAAAAAGTACTTGTTGTTTTAGTCATGTTGTAAGATTTTGGGGGAGAATCTCCAACTCTTAAAGCGGACTTTGCTGCATATATTGTATTAGAGTTACGCGGCTTTGCACGGGTGTATTTGTTTGTTGTTTGTGTGTGTGTGGTTAAAAACGTTGTTTCCTACTGATATGAAGCTGCTCGCCTGTCTCGCTGAGCCTGCAGCCATACCTCAGTCTGCTGAGGAGTTTCAGCAGCTTGCTGTTGGCTGTGACGTATCTTGTCAGGCTGGAGACAGGCTTGGGTCTGTTGAGAGGTTTCAGTAGCTCGGACAGTAGCCATGCGCTTTGCTGCAGGAGTCTTTAGTCCAAATGCAGGGTTCTTTTATAGAGGCATGACTGGTCTGAAATGGGTTCAATTTATGTGAATACTGTAATCCAGTCTAGGTACAGTATAGTATAAGTACAGTTCGTTCACGGCGAGTAAAAAAAGATGGCTGGATTGTTATTGAAACCAGGTGTAAAACAAAAATGACTGGATTGTTATGGGAACCTGGTGTAAAACTGTGTATGTCAGTGAGGCTAAGAATGAAGAACCTGCGAGCTTCTATTGGCTAATACGGGTCATCAGATGTGATTTGGAGGAGGACTCTTGATGTGGAAGCCAGTGGCGCCATATTTTCTTTTGTTCTGCAAAGTTTTGTGAATATGTCGACAACGATAGGCCCTAGTTAGCTGAAACACGGTATAAAACCTTTGAAAGATTTACAGATTGCTCCAGTCGTTTAGCCAGGTATAAATAGCAGTCAACAGAAATACATTTTTATGTATATAAAAGATATTTGTATATACGGCAGAATATGGTTTCTTTTTGTATTCACTGTAAAGTGCTGTGTTTTTGTACTGTTTTCCTCCGCCAGGTGGCGTTCCCTGAGAAGAATGGTCTGTATGGCCTGTTATGTTTTGTTGTGCTGATGTTTATTGCACTGTAACATTAATTACACTGTAACATTATATAACGTTTAGTTATGCCGGGCCATAACAGTCGCAGGACAATACACCGTGGCTCGGCTGCATCCTGACTTTACTGTATAAAACTGCTGCTATTTACACCAAGAATGTTCAGTGAGCAGGTGAAAGTGGAGGAACCATCTATGACGAAACTGCAAGTGTGCAACAACGCAAGCTGGTGGACCATAGTTTGTGGGTCCTGGAACTGATTTCGGGTGACGGCTGGAACTTCCCTGTGTGGGTGCAGTGTCGTATGTGCTGTGGTTGGTGGGTGACGGGCAGGAGACAGTGGAGCAGTACAGTCAGTAAAGCCTTAAATTAGTGGATATCCCCTGCATCAGGGAGGAGTTCCCTTGACTCTGACCGATGAAAAAGTGATTTGTGTTTTGCTTGTGTCAAATGATATCTTTGTTTTTTTAATTTGTTTTTTCAGCTTCTTTTTTTTACACTGCAGATCGCAAGACAATCTTCAGGAGATTACAGCAGAGGTGGACTTGGAAGAGACACAATTGGAGGTCACACCACCATCCGAGGAGTCTCAATATGCTGGTGTGCAGTTAGCAGAGGAGCCAACTCTCCCCAGTCTGTCTCATGCCACCACCATCATTCCATGTAGAGGAAGAGGTGCTGCCTATGCTACTCTGGTCCAGGACATGCAGGCCATAATTGACTTGCGTGTCCTGGACATCTTGAATAGAAGCAGTCATGAGGGCCTGGTGGATGCATTTCTAAGAAGCCTTTCACCTTGTTTGAAAGAGGTACTGTAATGGATCTGCCAGACACAGCTTCTGTGTCGACGCACGTGGTTAGTCAGTTTGCACCTGCTCCTAAGTCTGATAGGTTGACTCCTTCTTCTACCACTCAGGCTGGGAGGCTGAGGAGTGGGAGAGCCTATCACAGCCTGGCCAGACGGAGCTAGCTCCCGCCACTCAGTCCCTGCCTACTTGCAATGGCCCGTCCTAGGTGACGGCATACAACTGGGCGACGGTCCCTACTCTCACTATGTGCATGACAAACAAACAGACAAGGGTACAAAGAAGCTAAGGGAAATGGGGCAGATGCCCACGGCAACACCGTGAGCTACAAGAGTAGTGAACAAGCCGAGTCAAACCAGGAGTGTACGAGGTACCAAACGCAGAGCAGGAGAGTAGTCAGTAAAGCCAGGGTCAATATGAAGCAGAGAACAAATAGTACAAGCAGCAGCAGCAGAGCCAGGAAACAAGCAGAATCACAGGCAAAGGAGGAGCAGGAAATGAAGGTATAAATAGACAGAGGGCGGGAGCTAGCTCCGTCTGGCCAGGCTGTGATTGGCTCTCCCACTCTTCAGCCTCCCAGCCTGAGTGGTAGAAGAAGGAGTCACTCTATCAGATTTAGGAGCAGGTGCAGACTGACTAACCACGGGCGTCGACACAGAAGCTGTGTCTGGCAGATCCATTACAGGTGGCACCAGAGCTAAGGCTCAGGTGCCAAACGGCTCTGATGGGTGTTGTGGAGGTTTTTAAGTTGGGCAGGGAAGACATGACCTCAATCAGGTTATCGAAAATATACATGCCAGGGTAGTGTCACCTGTTCCTCCTTCACCACAAATCCCTTCACATTACCTTCCTGGTCCAGCCAATACAGGCACATGGAGCCGTTGCCCCAACTTTATTTCCAGGACTGCCAAATGTAGGTAGGAACTCAAGGCAGGAACCAAAGAGTGAAGAGGCAGAACTAATCAATGAGCACTCCAGATAGAGTCCTGCTGCAAGGGAAAGACTCCCTCAGGGGACAGGATGTAGTACGCATAGAATTCCCATATAGCCAGTCCTGACGCTCCAGGTTTTCCATGCATTGTCTGATCAAAAGGGACCGGTGTGTTACTGTGTGATTCTGCCAGATCTCTATCTAAACAAGCATCATGAGTTCTGGTGAAATTGTGTAGTATCACACATGCTTGTGTCATCAGGGTCAGATTGTCCGGACCCATCTGGGTAGCTGACATAAACACTCTCCATTTGTTTGACAGAATTCCAAAGGCACACTCAACAAACTGATAGGTTTGTGTCAGTCGGTAATTAGTGATGCGCCTCCTGTTGTCCAAACCTCACTTGGGGAATGACTGCATCACATGGGTTGGGAGCACAAAGCCTTTGTCAGCCACAATAACAAATGGGGCTGGCGGTCCAGAAGATCAGGGAAGTGTTCTAGGTCCCGGGAGTGCGAGATGGTTGGATTGAATCCGCTCACCCATTCTAGCAGCCCTGAAGATGCAAGCATCAGCAATGCTCCCGTAGGTCACGATATCCACAAGTCCAAATTATAATACGATAACTCTGTCAGCCAAGGTCAACAGCACTACCGAGAAATACTGCTTGTAATTGTATCACCAAGACCCTGAGTGAGGCGTCTTCTTTCCGTCCCGCACCCCAATGCAGTTTGAAAACTGCGCATAATTGTAGAAACTCTCGGCAATACGGAGCCAGTCTTCTGCCTTGGGCTGTGGCATCACGGCCTCTTTCAGTCGTTGCCAGATCACCTCGCAGATCAATCGGATGATCCGCGAGATGGGGGAGGTCCCCAGCAGAAAGTCGAAATGCAGTAGTTCAAATGAGATCCTGGTCGCCAGGAGCCTAAAAAAAAAAGGTTTAGTTGTACATTACATTTCATCCTATCAGGGTGACATGGTGGCTAAGGGCACAAGGATCAATTATATTTTTGTAAGCACTATCAGGGTGACATGGCAAAAAATGGAAAGTATTGGTTCATACCTAAGGGTGACGATGAACCATTCCTCAGGAGATATGCAGCATTACAGGTTGGTGTCCTTGCAGGGGAAGCCAGGATGCAGCTCTGCCAGCAGGTGGTCAAAGGTCTGGATCAACATCCGACAGAATCTGTGGAATTTGTCAGGGTGCTGCCTCAGGTCATAGTAGAAGATGTGATAGTGGCCTTTCCTGAGCCGTTGAGAGACAATGGGGTGAGCCCAACAGGGCCGCCATCAGGGGGGTATTAGGGGTAGTGGTGTGAGGGGCCCGGCCAAACCTAATTGAAAGGGGGGCCCGGCCACTGCTGCGACTTGTCTTTGGTAGAAAAAAACGTTTTTTTCACCAAATGAATGTCGTGAGCTGCGGGCCCCCCCTCTCATGGGGGCCGTCAAACACCGCCGACCGATCACGCGCACCCGCAAACTCGCGACCGTCCGAGCACGCACCCGGCAAAAGCGCGCAACCGCGACAGCACGGGCGCTCGCAGAAGCAACAGCATGCACGCTCGCAGCCTCGACAGCACGCGCGCACCCGCGATCGCACTTGCGATCGGCCGCGCGCGCACTTGCGATCGGCCGCGCACTGCAGGTCCATTTTTTTTTGCAGCGTGTGGATGAGATTTGTTCTAATCTCATCCACTCTGCTGCGACTAATACGCTGCGGATTTTCCACAATAAAATGTGTTGCATAAAATCCGCAGTGTTCATGCCTAGTGTGTTCCTACCCTAAGGCCGGATTTACACGAGCGTGTGCTTTTTGCGCGCGCAAAAAACGTGGCATTTTGCGCATGCAAAAGATCCATAACAGCTCCGTGTGTCAGCAGCGTATGATGCGCGGCTGCGTGATTTTCGCGCAGCCGCCATCATTATGACACTCTGTTTGTATGTTTGTAGCACGTGATGCTTTTCTGTTTTCATTCATAGTTTATACTGCTGCGGAAGTGCTGGGCGGGATTTTCACGCACCCATTGACTTCAATGGGTGCGTGATGCGCGAAAAATGCACAAATATCGGACATGTCGTGAGTTTTACGCAGCGGACACACGGACACACGCTGCGTGAAAATCACTGACAGTCTGCACGGCCCCATAGAGTAACATAGGTCCGTGCGAGGCGCGTGAAAATCACTGACAGTCTGCACGGCCCCATAGAGTAACATAGGTCCGTGCGAGGCGCGTGAAAATCACACACGTTGTACGGATGTATTACACGTTCGTCTGAATAAGCCCTAACAATAAGGCCCAGTTCACAGAGTTTTTGGGCCTTGATATTGACTCGGACACTGCGTCAGAATCAGCACCAAACAACTTCCAAAACCGCCTCCCATTGATTTAATCTGAAATCAATGGGAGCCAGTCGCGGAAAAAAGAAAAAGCAGCACGTCCTTTCTTGTCGCGGTTCCGCCTCTGACCTCCCATCGAAATCAATGGGAGGCAGAAAATGCATTTTTCCCTGCGTTTTTTGTCTGCTGTCCTCAATCGCCGTGGGCAAAAAACGCGGCAAGATAGTGTGGGCAGGTCAAAATCTGCCTCAAAATTCGGTGCGCGGTTCCAGGCGGTCGCGGGTGCGCATGCGCGGGAGTTTGCGGGTGCGCGCGATCGGTCGCACGGGCGGCGGTCTTTGACGGCCCCCATGACGACCCCCATGCTACCCAGGGCCGCCATCAGGGGGGGTATTAGGGGTACTGATGTGAGAGGCCCGGCCAAACCTAATTGAAAGGGGGGCCCGCAGCTCACGACATTCTTTTGGTGAAAAAAATGGGCCCCATTGCAGGGGCCTGTTTTTTTTCTACCAAAGGCAAGTCGCGGCAGTTTGCCGGGCCCCCCTTTCAATTAGGTTTGGCCGGGCCTCTCACATCAGTACCCCTAATACCCCCCCTGATGGCGGCCCTGGGTACCATGATATAGTTCTGGACGGAGTACCGTTAACAGGCGGTGCCACGGTAGGGGGGCCCAGAAAATTTAGCTGTAGGGGGCCCTGAAATTCCTGATGGCGGCCCTGGAGCCCAATGCTTCCTTCTCCTCGGTTCTTTTTCCAGCATAGGTGCATCCTGTCCAAATCGTCGAGAGAGAAATTAGCACAGGAGAGCAAAATCTTTGGTATCATTATGAGCATAACAACCTGTATGATAAATTGATAGCATCAGTTATGATGATCGATGTATGCCAAAAGAAAACAAAAAAAAAAAACCCTGCAAAAAAAAACCTTAATTGCTTTTCTTTTGGATTTTTGCCAAAATATTAAATAATATAAATGAAACACTAATGTATTTGAACCACAAATGGCAACTGCATAAACTACAATTCATCCAGCATAAAACAAAGCCTCATACATTTATATCAAATAAAAAATAAACAAGTTATAACCGCTGGAATGCAAAGTGTTTATATGGGAACTATATATATATATATATATATATATATATATATATATATATATATATATATGTATATATATATATATATATGTATATATATATATATATATATATATATATATATGTATATATATATATATATATATATATATACAATGAAGGAAATAAGTATTTGATCCCTTGCTGATTTTGTAAGTTTGCCCACTGTCAAAGACATGAACAGTCTAGAATTTTTAGGCTAGGTTAATTTTACCAGTGAGAGATAGATTATATTTAAAAAAAAACAGAAAATCACATTGTCAAAATTATATATATTTATTTGCATTGTGCACAGAGAAATAAGTATTTGATCCCTTTGGAAAACAACACAATACTTGGTGGCAAAACCCTTGTTGGCAAGCTCAGCAGTCAGACTTTTTTTGTAGTTGATGATGAGGTTTGCACACATGTTAGATGGAATTTTGGCCCACTCCTCTTTGCAGATCATCTGTAAATCATTAAGATTTCGAGGCTGTCGCTTGGCAACTTGGATCTTCAGCTCCCTCCATAAGTTTTCGATGGGATTAAGATCTGGAGACTGGCTAGGCCACTCCATGACCTTAATGTGCTTCTTTTTGAGCCACTCCTTTGTTGCCTTGGCTGTATGTTTCGGGTCATTGTCGTGCTGGAAGACCCAGCCACGAGCCATTTTTAATGTCCTGGTGGAGGGAAGGAGGTTGTCACTCAGGATTTGACGGTACATCGCTCCATCCATTCTCCCATTGATGCGGTGAAGTAGTCCTGTGCCCTTAGCAGAGAAACACCCCCAAAACATAATGTTTCCACCTCCATGCTTGACAGTGGGGACGGTGTTCCTTGGGTCATAGGCAGCATTTCTCTTCCTCCAAACACGGCGAGTTGAGTTAATGCCAAAGAGCTCAATTTTAGTCTCATCTGACCACAGCACCTTCTCCCAATCACTCTCAGAATCATCCAGATGTTCTTTTGCAAACTTCAGACGGGCCTGTACATGTGCCTTCTTGAGCAGGGGGACCTTGCGGGCACTGCAGGATTTTAATCCATTACGGCGTAATGTGTTACCAATGGTTTTCTTGGTGACTGTGGTCCCAGCTGCCTTGAGATCATTAACAAGTTCCCCCCGTGTAGTTTTCGGCTGAGCTCTCACCTTCCTCAGGATCAAGGATACCCCACGAGGTGAGATTTTGCATGGAGCCCCAGATCTATGTCGATTGACAGTCATTTTGTATGTCTTCCATTTTCTTACTATTGCACCAACAGTTGTCTCCTTCTCACCCAGCATCTTACTTATGGTTTTGTAGCCCATTCCAGCCTTGTGCAGGTCTATGATCTTGTCCCTGACATCCTTAGAAAGCTCTTTGGTCTTGCCCATGTTGTAGAGGTTAGAGTCAGACTGATTAATTGAGTCTGTGGACAGGAGTCTTTTATACAGGTGACCATTTAAGACAGCTGTCTTTAATGCAGGCACCAAGTTGATTTGGAGCGTGTAACTGGTCTGGAGGAGGCTGAACTTTTAATGGTTGGTAGGGGATCAAATACTTATTTCTCTGTGCACAATGCAAATAAATATATATAATTTTGACTATGTGATCTTCTGTTTTTTTTTTTTAAATATAATCTATCTCTCACTGGTAAAATTAACCTAGCCTAAAAATTCTAGACTGTTCATGTCTTTGAAAGTGGGCAAACTTACAAAATCAGCAAGGGATCAAATACTTATTTCCTTCACTGTATATATATATATATATATATATATATATATATATATATATATATATATATATATATATATACTGTATATGTGCATCACGTGCAGAAATACACATACTTGCATACCTTGGCATGCTATCAATGAGGTTATTAATGATTGTCTGAGGAATGTTATGCCACGTTGAATGCACTTGGGCACGCAAATCATCAAGATTGGCTGCTGGCAGCTCTCTCTGCAATTGCCGACCAATGACATTCCAGATGTGCTTGATAGAAGACAAGTCCGGAGACAGTGCAGGCCATGGTAGCATGTTTAGGCCACGCAGGGTGCTCACAGTAGCACGAACAACATGCGGCCTGGTGTTATACTGTGGAAAAAAGTCTTCTGGGACACTTTGGAGAATCGGCCGTACCACTGGTTTCACGACCAAATAATTGTAACGCCGAGCTGCTAGTGTACCTGAAATGAAGACCAGAGGGGTCTGGCTCCTGTACATTATGCCCCCCACACAATATTCCCGGGAGTAGGACCGGTGTGATGTTTACTTGTGAAGGCCTCTTCATGGGGTTGCCCACGTGGTCTCCAGACCAATCTCCGGCTGTCATTACGTCCAAGACAAAAAGCGTGACTCATCACTGAAGAGGATTGGCCTCCATTCCAGCCTCCATTGCCGTCTTGCTGTGCAAAAGGATAGCATTTAAGAGCAGTGGCGGGTGGTCAATGGAAGACCTGTAGCTGGACATCTGTCTCATAGCCCAATATCGTGTAAACGCCTTGTGATGGTTTGTGTCGACACTTGTTGCCGCCCCAGGCTTAGAATGTGACATCCAATTTTACTTACAGTACAGAATTGATCACTAAGCACCATTTTTCCAATCAGACAATCCGTTCGCGCAAAGGTTTGCCTTCGCCTCCCAACCTCCAGAACACGCAACGTTGAACAGTGATAACATCTCGGCATAGGCGCGTAGCGATCTGTCGGAGTGATAAACCAAGGTCTCAGTTTAAGGTTTCTGTGCCTCTCAGTTTGCGACAAGTGGTGATAACTGGCACGTCGACGAACAGGAGGCATCACACAATCATCCCACAACACTTAATCCGATTTTTGAGGTATCATGTGGCTTAAAATGCTGGAAAATTTAGAGACACCTGCTACTTCCTCGATTTGAATAACCTTATGGCTTGCCCTGTTGCAATTTGTGGTATACCACCCCCCCCCCCCCCCGCCATTAAAAAAAAAACAACACTTTTTTTAAGCAAAATTGACATGACATAAACTAATAATATATATTCATGCTATATTCATATAGATATTATAAGGCTTTGTTAACATTCATAACAGCTCATAACATCATGGCTTCTGCTCTCATCAGAGATGTGAAAGTTTTGACGGATCACATTGACTTCTACTACTCCGTCGGATTACCAGCAAGGATATATCGCTGCAGATAATGCTGTTCTTGCCCTGGAGGTGTACACAGACCCGCATTGTATCAGCATTACTGTATGAAGAACATAGTGGCACAACAATCATAATAATGTCTCTGTAATGTCCGTGGCTTCGGGCCGTCAGCTCCAACCTCCCCTGACAGCCGCAGCCATGAGTCGGCAAGCGCTGGCCCCAGCCTCCTCCTCAGGAGACGCCAGCGCTCGCGTCCACTCACCTCAGCCGGATCACCCTGATGACCCTTGACCCGTGAGTACCCTGGACTATAAGAGGGGTCCAGCCCCCTGCTTCTATGCCTGCTTCTATGTCTGAGCTTTGTTGTTGTTCCCTATAGTTTGTCTATGTGATGGCCTCCTAGTGTGTACCTGTTCCAGTTCCTTGCATTTCCATAAGTCGTGTCGTGCTGTTCCACGTCTGACCTGCTTCACCTAGCCTGACGTCTACCTGCTGCCTAGTCCAAGCCGAGCCTGCCTTGCTACTGTCCGAGCTGCCACAGGTACCCTATATGAACTATAGACATTGTCCTGCACCCTGTTGGCCAGCTGCCTTACTGCCAAGGCGGTACGGTCCAGTGGGTCCACAGACCCTTCGTGACAGTACGCTCAGGCCATGGACCCCGCTGGCCGATTCAAGACTATGACGACGTCACAGGAGATGCGAGCGGATATGCTGGACCTCAGGTCTCGACAGGACCAACTCCTCCATGCGTTTAACATTTTTGCACGTCGGCAGGAGGCACAAGCTGCCGTTCCTCCTACTAAACCTCCTGGCAATGTTGATCCTCAGACTACACCTCTTGGCAGTATTGACTTACGTGTTTCTTTGCCACTTCCTGACCGCTATGATGGAGAAGCAAGTACCTGTCGTGGTTTTCTTAATCAATGCCAGATCCACTTCTGTCTGTATGCTAGGAAATTTTCGTCTGATGGCGCCAGGGTCGCTTTTATCATCTTTCTCTTCACTGGCAAGGCTCTTGCATGGGCGAACCCTATCTGGAAGAGACTGCCTTCCTCTGGACTTTTCGCATGGTGTTTGAGGAGCCTGGACGGGTCTCATCTGCAGCGGCCTCTTTGATTAACCTACGCCAAGGAGACACCTCCGTGAGTGAGTACGCCATCCACTTCCGCACCCTGGCGGGAGAGCTGTTATGGAATAATGAGGCTCTGGTGGCTGCATTCTGGCATGGACTATCTTCCAGAATTAAGGATGAACTTGCCGCCCGGGATATGCCGTCTACCCTGGATGACCTCATCCTTCTGTCTGCCCGGATTGATATACGGATCTATGACCGCCTCCAAGAGGTTAGATGGGGGAGAGCCCTCCGGGGAGGACTTTTGTGCGGTTGGCAGACAGGAGGAGAATCCTTTGCTGGGGGCACAGCTCCAAACTGGCTGGGCACGCTGGTGCTCGTAAAACCCCAGATCTGATTGCCCGTCATTTTTGGGGGGCCATGCTGCCCAAAGATATTGTGGACTTTGTCTCGTCCTGCACTGTGTGTGCTTCCAACAAAGTTGCTCAATCAAAGCCTGCCGGTCTACTCCAACCTCTGCCTGTGCCCGATGTTCCCTGGCAGCATATAGCAATGGACTTTGTCACAGACCTTCCTTCCCATGCAGGATGCAATACAGTCTGGGTGGTGGTGGACCTGTTCTCGAAGATGGCTCATTTTATCTTGCTGACCGGTCTACCTTCTGCTATTCGACTAGCTAACCTCTTCATCCAACACATCTTCCGCTTGCATGGCTTGCCTCTTCATATTGTTTCTGATCTGGGGGTTCAGTTCACCTCGAAATTCTGGAGAGCTCTCTGTAAACTCCTAGACATAAAGTTGGACTTTTCTTCAGCCTACCATCCCCAGTCCAATGGCCAAGGCGAGAGGATTAATCAAATCATGGAGAATTATCTTTGCCACTTAATCTCCACGAGAGATAATGACTGAGTACAGCTTCTTCCATGGGCCGAGTACTCATACAAGAACCCCACAAATGAGTCCACTACTTCCACAGCATTCTACATAGTGTATGGCCAACATCCACGAATTCCTCTTCCTGTTCCGGCTATAGTAAGACTTGTGGTCCCGCAGTGGCTCCCAGCAGTTCATCTGACGTGTTTGAGGTGGAGATCCTGGACTGCAAGAGGGTGGGAGGAAGGACTTTTTATTTTGTGGATTGGAGGGGGTTTGCTCCAGAGGAGAGGTCCTGGGAGCCAGAGGAGAACCTCAATGCTCCTACCCTCATTAAGAAGTTCCTCACTCGCTCTTATCCCAAGAAGAGGGGGCGTAAGAGTGGGGATACTCTAACGTCCACAGTCGCGGACCGTCGTTCTTACCTGCCCCCACGGCCATGAACGAGTGAGTGCCGGGCGGCATCTCCTTCCTGAGAGACGCCGGCACTCACTTCCGTATCGCTGCCTTAAAGGGCCAGTGCACACACATGGGTATAATCTGTAATTAGCCCATGATCACCCTGGACTATAAAAAGGGCCCTGCCTTTTCACTCATTGCCTGAGAGTTGTTGTGTTTACTTATGTTAGTCTTAGCAAATGGTCCGTTAGTGATATCCTGTTCCCGTTGTTGCCGTGACCTGCTACATGTATCCTGTATCCGGCGCTATATTTCTTCCTGTGCCTTAGACTGTTGGAGTCGTGTTGTGCCACCTGTCACGCCTGCTGATATACACCACATTTGGTGTCTGCAAATTCATCTGTGCCGAGCCTCCGTTACTGTCTAAACTATTAAGGGTACTCTTGTACTAGGAATGTTGTTTGGCCAGCTGCTACTCCGCTACGGCGGTGAGGCCTAGTGGGTCCACATACTCACGGATCGTGACAATGACATGTCTAGTTGAGCATGTTGAGTAACAGACTATTTAAATAAGTGTTCCTTTCTTAGGCCTTTTTCATAGTGTCAACTCATCTCCTGGCTAGACTCAGAAAACATCTGGGGCACCTTGGGGAACTAGTTAACTGGGGGAAGGGTTGCTGCTAATGTAGGGGCTGGAAATTAATTCATAAACGTATCCTGCTTTAGCCCCACCCTCAAATAATTAGCCCCATCATAAGGGGGCGGTGTCATATAGCGCCTACCCAGTGTCTGAGACACGTCCAAAAACCACACCGGCAGAATCAAGCGGTCATTAATGAATAGACACCCTTAATGGCCACACGATTTTGCAGGCAAATAGCAGTTTACCCGCAAAAGTGGAGTATCACCCTTCCCTAGTACAGGGGGCACAGTTGCTGCCAAAAAAAATGCTGCCTGGCGCCTCCTCATATCATCTTTCCCACCATAGAAAGCAACTGTCTCACCCGTCACCATCAAATCCTCTCTACACTGCAGAATAGTACTATACAACTTGCAGTAGGAGCTGGCAGCAAATCTGCACTGAGATGTGCATGTGGCCTTAGGGCATCGGCACAACTTGCCTAAAAACAGCAGCATTTCCTTTCAGAATTTCTGTGTAGAAATTCTGCAGCGTATTACAGTAGCATCAAAGTGGATGGGATTTGAACGCTGCAGAAAAAATCTGGAAAAAACGTGCTGAAATTGACCTGCGGTGCAGATTCTCAATATGCAGCAGCATGTCAATTTATCTTGCGTAAACGCTGTGGATACATGGAGCACGAGCAAAAATTCCACTGTATTTACACAAAGTGTGCAGGGTGCCTAAGTCTGCCCTCAACAAAGATGGCCACCACCAGAGCAATAGTGGGTGTGATTCAACCAATTTTTCAACAGTAGGGGGAGCAGGATCATACCATTCAACCGACAGGAAGGAGGAAAACAGAAAGCACAGTTAGTGAAGGCAGAAAGGTATTTCTGGGCCGGACTGTGTCCTAATGATTTCATTGTTATTTTTCAGAGTTTCTGCAATATTTACAGGAGTTGCAGATAGTCCCAAATGTATATACTGCCGGCCTGGACAGCAAGGAAGGTGGCATGATAATAGCAGCTCAGAAGACGAGTGTTATATACAGGACTTGCAGCACGTCCCAGACAGGAGAAGTCTGCAGTGATTTGTAGCATCTTGCCTCCTGTTTCTGCTCATACTGGATTCAGTGTACGGCCGGGATCACGCACAATTCTTACATTACTGTTTGGACTTGCGGTTCAAAAAATTTTCTCCAAAAAGAAAGACAAAAAAGACATGTCCAATCAAAGTCAGAGTTGAAAGTCTGGTTCCATCTGTGTGTTCACAAGCAGATGATCAAGGAAAAAGAAAGTACAGTCAAATTCCTTTAATTCGGCATGATACGGCATATGTGCTGGATTATCAATTAGATGTAAAAAGTATTCTGATAGCTCGCTGAGCTACGCTGTGTCTGTAATTCCCATAGAAGTGTATGGAAGTTACGCTGCCATTCACTACTATGGGAGTTACGGGAATAGCGAGCGTAGCTCAGCGCGCTATACGTTTTTCTTATGTGGTCGGAAATCAGACCCTTCAGCTGGAACACAGAGTGGTAGAATGGGGTTTAGGGGTCCCCGTTCTAGAGATAGGTGCGGGTCCCAGAGGTGAGACCTGCATCTATCTGACATTTATGACATATCTTGTGAATATGTCATAAATGTCCCTGATGGAAAAATCCCTTTAATATGCCTAGTAAGTTGTACCAATTTTATCATACTATATAATTTTATTTTGGTAAATTTCCCCCTATTTACACCTACTCGTAAATGTATGCATCCTATAGGCCCTGTTCACACAGAGTTTTCTGACGCAGAAACAGCGTGGGAATCAGTGCCAAAAATGTCCGAAACATTGATTTCAGGGCAGGTGCGTGTTTTTTTTCACGGGCTGCTTTAAAAAAAAAAAAAAAAAAAGCAGCATGTCCATTCTTGCTGCAGTTCCGTCTCTGACCTCCTATTGAAATCAATGGGAGACAGAAAAAACTTGTGGCGCTCATTTCCAAGTGTTTTTCTCAGTGTTTTTTTTTAGCTGCAGTCCTTCCATTAGCTGCAATGGCCACGGGCAAATAACGAGACAAAACAGCGCAGGCAGATCAAAATCTGCCTCTAAATTCCTGAAGGAATTTTGAAGCAGATTTTTTTTCTGCCTGCAAAAAACTGTGTGTGAACTAGGCCTATTACAATGGGGCAGATTTAATAATTCTGACCTAAATTTAGACAGGACCAAAAGTATTACACCAAATGTATTACAGTGGTGCGCGCTGTATGATAAATTTGGCGCTTGCTAGACATGTTAGACGTTTTTCTCTTCCTTACGCCACTTCATGGCTGAAATACTTTACACCAATAATTTTTTCTATAACAGATGGGGGAGCAAAAAGTGTCTTAAACACATAATAAATTTGGTGCACGGCATTTACGCCTATTTTTTGGGCGCAACGTCTGCCAGAATTCTGATGCATTTTGCTTAATAAATCTCCCCTAATGTTGATAGATTTACCCCAGACCCCCAATATAAGCTACTATCAGGGTACAGACAGGTAGCGGCCTCTCCCCGGCTGAGGTGTGGCTGCAATGCAGCTAAAAACTGCACCAATGTGAGGTATTACTGCAGACTGGCATGGTTTTCAAATGACTGTTAATGGTATATGTAAACAGCAGCTTTACCGGCAAAAAAACGCGTGGACAATAACAATGAGGTTTTCACAAGCATCACGGTCGGACAGGGACCGCTATGTGTGTCTGTTTCCTCAATTTCTCATTAAATTCTTATACAAACCCTTCAATATACACAAGTGATGTATCCTGTACCCCCCACAAGTCACACATTCCTAAGGCTCTGTTCACATTACTCTATAGGTGTACGTCCGGAGTATTCTGCGACATATACAGCTGACAGATGCCAAAGTGGTGTATTACCTATGGCATATCTGACCCATGTGAACATAGCCTTAGCGTTCCAGTGACCCCAATCTGTGTAATTATTGCTTAATGACAGCAGGAAAAGTAGATTTTAAATGGGTGATGGCAAGTCCATGATTGTAGTAGAGCTCTATATGTTGGGGTGAAGAGGGTAACCCAAAATATGTTAGTTACTACTAGAAGGTGCATTTCTTACAGGTTAAAGATGAATGGGCTCAAGGTGGGTTCGAGAAGATTACAGGATACAATGAGGATCCTTCGGCGGGTTGAGTGTCGATGGGGACAGATCCATCTACCATTAAGCTGTAGATTTATGAGTCAAGCAAAGGACCCACCACTCACTGCAGACCGGTACAGAGTGTCCCGCCTGCCTTTTTCAGAGGTTTCCATGCAAGATCTCCGGCACTTTCAGAAAATAATGCCTGGTAGAGTTGTCACTGATGAAGACGACTTGAAAGCTCATAACATTGATTGGTTAAGAACAGTGCGAGGTAAGGATATATATATATATATTTTTTTTGTGCTTTAAATGCCTTACATCTAAGGCAATAATGTGGTAAGCTATGTCCGCGTGTTGTCTCTAGTAACTGTAGCTCAATTTAGAAATTGAAAGCGGGTCTGTCAGCATATTATTATATGGTCAGATGGCTGCTCTATCTATGAAGAACATTTGCACATCCACTTTTCATTTCATCCTATACTTTGTGGCAATTTTTGCACACAAAGGAGCGGACCTGTCCATGTTTTGTGCCCTTCAAGTCGGGTAGACCAAACCGTAGTATTAGCACAGTAATAACAGAATTACCCATAATATCGTGCCTACCACATACAACAGCTTTGTACATAAGATGGAAGCATATATCTTTCCTAAATATTGATACATGGAGATCTTTTTAGCATCGGAAAAGACGTAGAAGAGAATACACCTACATCTGTGAATATGACTTTAGATTTCTTCTATTATAACAATGATTTTTGTATTTCTTTCAGGACATAGCAAAGTACTTTTAAAGCCTCGAACTACAGAAGAGGTGTCTAAGATCCTGGAGTAAGGGTTTCTGTTTTAGGTTTCTTGTGTGGAGATAACTGGTGCTAAACATTACAGTGGGCAATACATAGTTCTGTGTGATAATCCATGTCTACTTGAATGGGCCTTAAAGAGTAACTAAATCTCCTTTTTGCTAAATTTTTGATATGTCATAGAGACATATCAAAAGTTTTGATCGGTAAAGGCCTGGGTACTGAGACCGCCAGACCATGAAACAAAGGTGCAGAAGCGCTCCGCGCTCGTCACCTCTGGCTGTGATTGACGCTCCCTGTCAGGCTGAAAACGGCTCAAACAGACGTTCTATGTGAGATGTCTTCAGCCTAACATGGAGCACCAATCACAGCCGTAGGTGTAGAGTGCTCAGCCGAGAGCTTTTTCACCTTTGTTTCAGCGATGGTGGGGATCTATGTCTTTATGACATATCAAAAGTTTGGTGAAAGTGCAGTTACTCTTTAAACTATACCAATGTCCAATAATGATCCTCCTGCACCCTCTAATAGTGATATGTGAATCGCCCTGTGCGACCACACACAAAACACATCCCTAAAGCTCTATTCACATTACGCTATAGATATACGTATAGCCATACAGTGGCGTATATCGGCCATTGTTTTTTTGGGTCTACTGTATAGGAAAGCACAGTTTGCTTTCCAATACCATAGGAAAAGCAAAAATACCAGCACATACCACCTTGACGTAGCCAAAAGCATACCTTCCAACCGTCCCGAATTCTGTGGGACAGTCCCAGATTTCAGGTGGTGTCCCGATGTCGCTGGCGGCTGGTGGTATGTCCCGGATCCCCGGTGTCAACTGTATCTCCGTCCTCAGGATGCACATACAGTTGAACCCAATGCTGAATCAGGGAACCGTCAGCTCCTTGCTTCAGCATTAGTACAGAGGAGTCCCCGGGCACAGCGCTACTTTTTAAAGGCTGAGCCCAGGGAAGCCCTTGATGTCACTGTCCATATACGAACAGCGACATCAGTGGCTCCTCCAGGAGCGGAATCCCATGCCAGAGCGTTGCCGACGCTCTGGCCGGGTATTCCGCTCCTAGAATGAAGCCCTGACGTCAATGTCCATATATGGATAGTGACGTCAGTGGCTCCTCCTGGAGTGGAATCCCTGGCCTGAGCATGTCCAACGTTCTGGCCGGGCATTCCGCTTCTAGAGGGTGTCCCAATGGCTACAGGGGGGTGGCACTATCTACATGGACAATGTGGCACTATTTACATGGGCACTCTGGCACTATATGATGGCACTGGTATTTTATATGTGGGCACTGGGGCAGGTATGGGGCAGCTCTGGGGGCATTATACTGTATGGTGTCAGCTAAAGGGGCATTATACTGTATGGGGGCATTATACTGGATGGTCAAGCCATAGGGGCACTATACTGTATGGGGCAGCTGTGGGGCATTATAGTGTATGGTGGCAGCTAAGGGGACATTATACTGTATGGGGGAATCTATAGGGGAATTATACTGTATGGGGCAGCTGTGGGGGCATTATACTGTATGGGTCAGCTATGGGGGTTTTATGCTGTATGGGGACATTATACTGTATGGGGGCATTATACTGTATGGGTCAGCTATGGGGGCATTATGCTGTACAGGCCTTATGTTGTATGGGGGCAGCTATGGGGCGTTATGGTGTATGGGAGAACTTTGGGGGGCATTATGCTGTATGGGGCATCTGTGTCGGCATTATACTGCAATGGGGGCATCTGTGTCTCATTATACTGTATGGGGGCATCTATGTTGGCTTTATACTGTATGGGTGCATCTTTGGGGCAGAATACTTTATGGTGGCAGCTATGGGGGCATTATACTCTATGGTGGCAGCTATTGGGGTATTATAATGTATGGTGGCAGCTAGAGGGCATTATACAGTGTGGGGGCAGCTATTTGGTATTATACTGTGTGGGAGGCACTATGGGAGCCTGATACTGTGTGGGCTGAACCGGGTGTGTATGGACGGGAATTGGGTGGGATTAGAGGCGTGGCTTAAAAGGAAAAAAAAATTAGGTTGTCCCTCTTTGAGATACTTGAAGGTTGAGAGGTATGCAAAAGGACACTCTTTTGGCCTATGTCGGATGAATGGGGGCTACGATTGGCATGCGCCGAACGTGTTCACAAATCTAAGTGTTAAAGAGGCTCTGTCACCACATTATAAGCTCCCTATCTCCTACATAAGGAGATGGGCGCTATAATGTAGGTGACAGCAGTGCTTTTTATTTAGAAAACCAATCTATTTTTACCACGTTATGAGCGATTTTAGCTTTATGCTAATTACTTTCTTAATGCCCAACTGGGCGTGTTCTTACTTTAGACCAAGTGGACGTTGTACAGAGGAGTGTATGACGCTGACCAATCGGCGTCATACACTTCTCTCCATTCATTTAGTCAGCGCATAGGGATCCTGCTAAATCAGTATGTGCGGTCTTATACTCACACATTAACATTACTGAAGTGTCGTGACAGTGAATAGACATTCCTTCCTGCCAGGACGGGATGTCTATTCACAATCCCGACACTTCGCTAACGTTTCTGTGGTACTTACAGCAGAGCAAGCGTAATCTCGCTGTAACCTGTCATTTACAGCGTGATCTTGCGAGATTATGCTTGCTCTGCTGTAAGTACCACAGAAACGTTACCGAAGTATCGGGATTGTGAATAGACATCCCGTCCTGGCAGGAAGGAATGTCTATTCACTGTCCCGACACTTCAGTAACGTTAATGTGTCAGTATAAGACAGCACATACTGATCTAGCATGATCCCTATGCGCTGAGTAAATGAAGGGAGAGAAGTATATGACGCTGATTGGTCAGCGTCATACACTTCTCTATACAACGCCCACTTGGTCTAAAGTAAAAACACGCCCAATTGGGCATTAAGAAAGTCATTAGCATAAAGCTAAAATCGCTCATAATGTGGTAAAAATAGATTGTTTTTCTAAAAAAAAAGCACTGCTGTCACCTACATTACACCGCCATCAGGAATTTTAGGGCCCCATACAGCTACATTTTCTGGGCCCCCCTACCGTGGCACCGCCTGTTAACAGTACTCCGTCCAGCACTATATCATGCTACCCAGGGCCGCCATCAGGGGGGTATTATGGGTACTGATTTGAGGGGCCTGGCCAAACCTAATTGAAAGGGGGGCCCGGCAACTGCCGCGACCTGCAATGGGGCTCGTTTTATTCACCAAAAGAATGTCGTGAGCTGTGGGGCCCCCCCTCTCGTCATGGGGGCCGTCAAACACCGCCCGTGTGACCGATCGCGCGCACCCGCAAACTCCCGCGCGTGCGCACTCGCGAGCCTCAGCGAGCGCGCACCCGCGACCGCATGCGTCCACGAGCGCGCACCAGCGACCGCACGTACCCGCGACCGCGCACCCGCCACCGCCTGGAACCGCGCACCGAATTTTGAGGCAGATTTTGACCTGCCCACACTATCTTGCCGCGTTTTTTGCCCGCGGCGATTGAGGACAGCAGACAAAAAGTGCAGCGAAAAATGCATTTTCTGCCTCCCATTGATTTCGATGGGAGGTCAGAGGCGGAACCGCGGCAAGAAAGGACGTGCTGCTTTTCCTTTTTTCCGCGACTGGCTCCCATTGATTTCAGATTAAATCAATGGGAGGCGGTTTTGGAAGTTGTTTGGTGCTGATTCTGACGCAGTGTCCGAGTCAATATGAAGGCCCAAAAACTCTGAACTGGGCCTTATTGTTAGGGCTTATTCAGACGAACGTGTAATACGTCCGTGCAACGCGTGTGATTTTCACGCGCCTCGCACGGACCTATGTTACTCTATGGGGCCGTGCAGACTGTCAGTGATTTTCACGTAGCGTGAGTCCGTGTGTCCGCTGCGTAAAACTCACGACATGTCCTATATTTGTGCATTATTCGCGCATCACGCACCCATTGAAGTCAATGGGTGCGTGAAAATCACGCCCAGCACTTCCGCAGCAGTATAAATTATGAATGAAAACAGAAAAGCACCACGTGCTACAAACATACAAACAGAGTGTCATAATGATGGCGGCTGAACGAAACTCACGCATCCGCGCATCATACGCTGCTGACACACGGAGCTGTTATGTACCTTTTGGACCTTTTTGCATGCGCAAAATGCCACGTTTTTTGCGCGCGCAAAAAGCACACGCTTGTGTAAATCCGGCCTTAGGGTAGGAACACACTCGCAGCAAAACAAATCTCATCCACACGCTGCAAAAAAAAATTGACCTGCAGTGTGGCTTTTTAAGCCACAGCATGTCAATTTATGCTGTGGGATCGCTGCTCCTCTGTTGCGGAAATGCTGCGGTTCTGCCGCAAAAATCACAAAATGAGAAAAAAAAAAGGTACTTTTTTAAATTGATAAAAAAGTTTAGACTTACCCCGGCCGTAGTCCTGGTGACGCGATCCTCTATTCTTAGCGCAGCCCGGCCTCCTGTCATGACGTTTCATCCCATGTGACTGCTGCAGTGGTCACATGGTCTACAGCGTCATCCCAGGAGGCGGGGCTACGTTCAGAAGAGAGAGATGCGTCACCTAAACTACGGCCGGGGTAAGTCTAAACTTTTTTTTCCTGCAGGATTCCCGCAGCGGACATGCCTCACGAAACCTGAGCCACTATTTGGTGCAGTTTTGCTGGCAGAATTCCCTGTGGCTACCGGGGCGGATAAGCTGTGGATAAGCTGCTCCCACTCCAGTCCTCTTCAGGCGATGTCTTCCAGGCGATGTCTTCGGTCCAGACGTCCAGTCCTTCACCTCCAGCCAGGCTCCAGGTAAATTGTGTACATGTGTGTCCGCGGCTGCGCGCGCATCGTTCGCGGGTGCGCGCGCGGCCGATCGCGGCTGCGATCCCCCGAGCTATCGCGGGTGCGCGCTTCCGGGCTTTCGCGGGTGCGCGTGTGGGCAGTCTCGAGTGCGGGCGTTCGTGGGTGCGCGGGAGTTTCCTTGTGCGCGCGATCGGGCGGGCGGTTTGACGGCCCCCATGACGAGAGGAGAGGGGGGCCCCGCAGCTCACGACATTCTTTTGGTGAAAAAAACGGGCCCCATTGCAGGGGCCCGTTTTTTCCAACCAAAGGCAAGTCGCGGCAGTTGCCGGGCCCCCCTTTCAATTAGGTTTGGCCGGGCCTCTCACATCAGTACCCCTAATACTAAAACTGACACTGCTGCTTCCAGGCTGTGGAAGGGTCAGCTTGCTTGACTTGCTGTTTCTAGCCCTGTGCAAGCTGTAATGACAACATGAACTAGATCTTTGCTTACAGACAAAGTCCTTGTGCTGCCTCTTGGACTATGAGGTTTTAGAAAGAATATGATTTATTATCTTTCTCATGGGTAAATGAAACACTACCTGGAGACAGGCTAAGACCCGCCGGTCCTACTTCTATCCTGCTGCATTATTGTTGGCTGTGGCAACATAAGTGACAAGGGGACAGGGAGTTGAGAAATAAATAATGTTCTGTACAGTGCTTGAGACACAAGGCAATAGAGCAGCACCAGTACACCAAGAAAATAGCTGTGGAAATAATCTTGTCATTGATCCTGACACTTTATGAGGTTGGAAGGACAAGAAACACGTGAGACTAATTGTCTGGATAACCATGTGTTATAAAGAACCACTCCATTGTTTTTTTCTTTTATTTTTTCTTCTAATTGCTGTTTTCACCTGATTTTAATTATAATCAAAAATGTTTTATTAATAAGCTGGGTTCATAAGGTGCGTTTTTGTTGTTTTTATAGCATGTGTTTTTTTGACAGACAGACATGGGAGTTTATCTACCAAAAAAAACAATGCATGCTTAAAACGCAACAAAAATGCGTCATGTGAACTCAGCCTTAGTGTGAAACCGCTCATTTACATTCACAGTGCCCTGCAGAAAGATACAGTTGAATCACGTTATTATGACCAGCAGCTAATATCCAGAGTAACCGCCGTGTGCAGCACGGACAGCAGCTAGACGGTCTGGGAGTGACTCAATAAGGTGCTGGTAGGTTGTCTCAGGTATCTGGGGCCATGCTGACTGCAGTGCATCCCACATTTGCCACAGGGTGCGTGGGGGAGGATCCATAGAGCGAACAAAACGATCGAGTTGGTCCCACAGATGCTCAATTGGGTTCATAGCTGGCGGATTAGGGGGCCAGGGAAGTACTTGGAAGTCTTGGTCGTGCTCTTCCAACCACTGTCAGACATTTCTAGCTGTGTGACATGTCGCATTGTCTTGCTGGAAGATTCCATCTCCCAGGGAAGACAAACCGCATGTATGGATGGACGAGATCTGCAATGATGGATTCATACACAAATCGGTTCAGAGTGCCTGCCACATGGATGAGTGGGTCCAGAGAATGCCATGAAAAAATTCCCCAGACCATAATGCTGCCGCCACCAGCTTGTGTTCTTCCAGCAATGGTTGCAGGGTATTTGTTCTCTGATGTTTCTTGCCTGGCACACCAACGTCCGTCCGTTCGATGAAGCAGAGAACGTGACTCATCGGAGAAGACAACCCTTTGCCAATCAATGGTGGTCCAATTCAGATACTTCCGCGCAAACTGAAGCCTTTTTTTCCGCTGCACCTTTGTTAGCATAGGAGCAGTGACTATCCGTCTGCTTCGAAGCCCCATATGCAGTAGGGTTCGCTGAACTGTTGTTTTAGACACGTCTGGTTGCCTCCTGGTTGATTTTAAAGGTGAGCTGCTCCACTGTAGCATGTTGTTCGGCCCTCGTGCACCTTCGTAGCCGACGTTCATCTCTCACATCAATGGCATGTCGTGCTACGCAGTTTCCATGTCGGTTATTCCCAATGGTGCTATTTGTCCACTCACTATACACTTCCATCACAGCAGCACGCGAACAGTTCACAGACTGCGCTGTGTGAGAAATACTGCCACCCTTGGTCCGAAAGCCAATAATCATCGCTTTTTGCAACTCCTGATAAATCGCCCCATTTACCCATGGTAACAACGAGTGATATGTGTTCAGTCTATCACACACCTTATATACCCACCAAGCCAGTCCACGACACATCCCTTCCTTCATGGGCTATGCTCTGCCGATGTCAAAAGTAAGAGGTAGTCATAATAGTGAGACTCGACTGTGTATATTTCCTCATTTATAGCAATTTTATTTTACGCACTAATGTTTTTTTATATTCCTGTTCCATTTTTCCTTTGAATTCCTACATAAATTCTGTAATTATCATTACTAGATTCCTCTCCTTGTGTCTACAGGTATTGTAATGATAGGGGCCTGGCTGTGACGCCTCAGGGAGGAAACACAGGCTTAGTTGGAGGCAGTGTCCCTGTGTTTGATGAGATTCTCATCTCCACTGCTCTCATGGACCAAGTGATCAGTTTTGATGATGTTTCCGGTGAGTCACTGGATTTTTCTCCTTTTAGTCAGTTTCTTATTTGATTATGTAGATAGGATTCTAGATATTAACAATTAACAGACTAGATTTAAGGGATTTCTACAATGGTTCTTTAAAGCAAATCCTCCAAGGGATTCCTTCTTAGGGTATGTTCACGTGACCTATTTTCAGCCATTTTTCAGGCCGTAAATGCCCAGAAAAATGGCTGACAATACATAGGCTGAACGTCTCCAAACGGCGCGCAAAAAAAGCCCCGTAAAAAAGACGTGCATGCTAGTTCTTGAGACATTTTTGGAGCCATTTTTCATTGTCTCAATAGAAAAACAGCTCCAAAAACGTCTGTAAATAACGCATCAAAAAACGCCTGATGCTTTAAAAAACGGCTGAAAATCAGAGGCTGTTTTCCCTTTAAAACAGCTCCGTATTTTACCACCGTTTTTTGTAAAGCGTGTGAACATACCCTTATAGTGAGGACTGTCACTGACCATTTTGTGATGGATTGTTCGTTTTCTTATACTCTCTGTATTAAATTTAGATTATGAATTATCGAGCAGGACGCCAGGTTATGCAGAGATGTAATTTCTATTCCACCTGCAATGACCTTCTCCCCCTGTTTCTGTTGTTTTATCTTATCTTCTATTCTTTTTTTATAACCACTGTAACCTTGATATGTTAGCAATTAGCAGTCTGGCAGACACTCCCAGACATGAAGTTATCACATTTATAATTATTTGTCTCTATCCCATCATTCACATACATATTTTCAAATAACTCCCACACTCCTTGATTTAGAGGCCAGAATTTGCAGGTGTTCGTAATAAGATAATGTGACCTCAGTGGGATGGTACCCAATGATGCATATTTAGTGTATACATGTAGAATGATATGATTGATTGTTCTATGCAAGGCAACACCCTGACTAAACGGTACGCCCTGAGGGTATATAAACTAATTTATGTTGATAATAAACGAGAGAACATTGATTAAGTCAGAAAGTGCTGCTGTCTGTATTGATCTGTCAGTGCACTGCCGATACTTAAATTATGAATTTTAGTACCAATTGACAAAGCAAGAGGGAGCCCATTGGAGTGCCCACCCCAAAATGGCTTAGTAACACTGAGAAACACTGCTATAGAGCATGTATACATACCTGTTTATGACATTACTGGGACAGCTCTTTAAGTTATAGGGAAGAAAAGGTTTCAAAGAGCATGACGGCCACTTATAGCTTCTGATGTTAGGATAATTGCACACCATTATAAATATCCACAACACCCATTCCATTACGAGCACTAGTTGAAGTCCTTTTTTTCCTATTGTGTTAATGACATTTACAGGAATGAATAGATGTATGATTATATGTGTTTTTATATTATAGGTGCCCTGGTGTGCCAGGCAGGCTGTGTTTTAGAGTCACTGAGCCAGTATCTAGGAGAACGGAGTTACAGCATGCCACTAGATCTAGGAGCAAAGGGAAGCTGTCACATAGGGGGCAACCTGGCTACAAATGCTGGTGGCCTCAGACTTCTGCGATATGGATCCCTACGAGGGACAGTCTTGGGACTAGAAGCCGTAAGGGATTTTAAGAGTTGCCTCACAGATATTTAGGTTTTTTTTCCCCATAGTATTTCACTATAATTTTTTTTTTTTTTACCTGTTTTCAGGTCCTTCCTGATGGATCTATTCTGAACTGTCTCAACACCCTGCGCAAAGATAACACAGGCTATGATATAAAGCAGCTGTTCATTGGCTCTGAAGGAACATTAGGCATCATAACTGCTTTATCTGTTATGTGCCCGCGTAAACCAAGTGCTGTAAATGTGGCCCTGTTGGGTGAGGTTTTTAATTCTATTATTTCACTGATATCTTTCTAAAAATGTTTGATTTATGAAGTTTGTTGACAATGTTCCACCTGCTATAACTACTGTATTGTAATATAGTTTCCTGTCACTAGTTCTGTACTTGACACTACAGTACACGTACTCAAATATTGGTGATCCAGCCAGGTTCATTTTGTCAATAAAAACATGGGGCCACGAGGCGCCCCAATAGGGTGAGATCTGGTGGACAAGTGTACAGCGAAATGGTGTGTATGGCTTGAACTCACCTTTTGTGCATGTAGAGGCACAACTCTGATGATAGTATGGAATGGCTGCTGCTTATCTAGCGATCTTCCGGTGAAACTGGTGGTTCAATGTAGAGGGATGTAAAGAAAATGATTGCTCCTAATGTAGAGGTGCCGTCAGTGGTAGAAAAAAACCAAGTGGTCTGTATAAACGGTATAGACTGCTTGGATTATTTTTTAACACACATGACCGCTCTACATTAGGAGCGATCATTTTCTCCACATCCCTCTACAAGTTCAGTTTGGGGCTACTTTTAAAGGCTGCTAGAAAACTGAGCACTGAACTAACAAATGTTACTGTATTTATGCAAAAATATAACCTATTCCACTGCGTTTGTCACATGCGGCACCTCCAACAGTCAAAGTATTTTGTAAATTGATGCAAAACTGATCAATATTTCTTCTGTTAGGTTAAAGAGAATGTGTCATCAGAAAATTACCTATGCTTTAAATTAAGTTTTTAAGTTAAACATGTTTTTATAAGAATTGTTGGTGATGGTTTTCACTATGCAACTGAGCCTCATAGTAGAGTACACTGACACTTCCTGTTCTGTAGAGATCACTTCTCAGGAGTCATCTCATTATCACCGCAATGAAAGGTAACATATATATATATATATATATATAACGCAAGTTTCACCATTCACAAAAGGTCACATTTCGCCTGCTATCCATTCCTGCGCAATGACCTCTGCACAGGTCACAGAGCATGCCTAGAAAACGCTCCCATAGAAGTCAATTAACATCTCCTGTTTACAGGTTCCTATGGTCATGTGTCAGCTGCAAAGCATATCTCTAAATGCTGCTAACCTCAGCTGAGGCAAGACCGCTGCCCCATAATTATGAGAAGAAAATACAATTAGAAAATCTACAATCATAATATAAAAATAGACTGGAAAAAATATGTTTCCCTATCTGGTTTTAAGTAAAACAAATATTAGTGATACAGCACGCCATCTGCCGTCATGCTTTCTGTGAAATGCAGCATTTATTTTTTATAACAATTTAATTCACTATTTAAGCCACAAATCTTCATGAATATTGCTTTTTTTCTAGCCTGCTACATTCATGATTACTGTGAACATCATATGTACTGGCAGAAACATGCTTTCAGTATGTTATCTCTGAATGATCATGCCATTAGTGTCACAAGACCATCCCGCTACAGAACAAATTGCACCAACAGCTTATTTAAAGAGGCTCTGTCACCAGATTTTGCAACCCCTATCTGCTATTGCAGCAGATCGGCGCTGCAATGTAGATTACAGTAACGTTTTTATTTTTAAAAACGAGCATTTTTGGCCAAGTTATGACCATTTTCGTATTTATGCAAATGAGGCTTGCAAAAGTACAACTGGGCGTGTTGAAAAGTAAAAGTACAACTGGGCGTGTATTATGTGCGTACATCGGGGCGTGTTTACTACTTTTACTAGCTGGGCGTTGTGTATAGAAGTGTCATCCATTTCTCTTCACAACGCCCAGCTTCTGGCAGTGCAGCACTGTGACGTCACTCACAGGTCCTGCATCGTGTCGGCACCAGAGGCTACAGATGATTCTGCAGCAGCATCGGCGTTTGCAGGTAAGTCGATGTAGCTACTTACCTGCAAACGCTGATGCTGCTGCAGAATCAAGTGTAGCCTCTGGTGCCGACTCGATGCAGGACCTGTGAGTGACGTCACAGTGCTGCACTGCCAGAAGCTGGGCGTTGTGAAGAGAAGTGGATGATACTTCTATACACAACGCCCAGCTAGTAAAAGTAGTAAACACGCCCCGATGTACACACATAATACACGCCCAGTTGTACTTTTACTTTTCAACACGCCCAGTTGTACTTTTGCAAGCCTCATTTGCATAAATACGAAAATGGTCATAACTTGGCCAAAAATGCTCGTTTTTTAAAAATAAAAACGTTACTGTAATCTACATTGCAGCGCCTATCTGCTGCAATAGCAGATAGGGGTTGCAAAATCTGGTGACAGAGCCTCTTTAAAGAGAACTTCCCACCAGAGTCTCTAGTTTAGAACATATTGACTGCTTTAATACATAGG